>NW_028317815.1:5275000-5621250 GCF_062004578.1 Staurois parvus | reverse complement strand
AAACATTAGGCGTGGCCAAAACAACTGTTTGGAACATTCTTAAAAAGAAGGAACGCACCGGTGAGCTCAGCAACACCAAAAGACCCGAAAGACCACGGAAAACAACTGTGGTGGATGACTGAAGAATTCTTTCCCTGGTGAAGAAAAACACCCTTCACAACAGTTGGCCAGATCAAGAACACTCTCCAGGAGGTAGGTGTATGTGTGTCAAAGTCAACAATCAAGAGAACACTTCACCAGAGTGAATACAGAGGGTTCACCACAAGATGTAAACCATTGGTGAGCCTCAAAAACAGGAAGGAGAGATTAGAGTTTGCCAAACGATATCTAAAAAAGCCTTCACAGTTCTGGAACAACATCCTATGGACAGATGAGACCAAGATCAACTTGTACTAGAGTAATGGGAAGAGAAGAGTATGGAGAAGGAAAGGAACTGCTCATGATCCTAAGCATACCACCTCATCAGTGAAGCATGGTGGTGGTAGTGTCATGGCGTGGGCATGTATGGCTGCCAATGGAACTGGTTCTCTTGTATTTATTGATGATGTGACTGCTGACAAAAGCAGCAGGATGAATTCTGAAGTGTTTCGGGCAATATTATCTGCTCATATTCAGCCAAATGCTTCAGAACTCATTGGACGTCGCTTCACAGTGCAGATGGACAATGACCCAAAGCATACTGCAAAAGCAACCAAAGAGTTTTTTAAGGGAAAGAAGTAGAATGTTATGCAATGGCTAAGTCAATCACCTGACCTGAATCCGATTGAGCATGCATTTCACTTGCTGAAGACAAAACTGAAGGGAAAATGCCCCAAGAACAAGCAGGAACTGAAGACAGTTGCAGGAGAGGCCTGGCAGAGCATCACCAGGGATGAAACCCAGCATCTGGTGATGTCTATGCGTTCCAGACTTCAGGCTGTAATTGACTGCAAAGGATTTGCAACCAAGTATTATAAAGTGAAAGTTTGATTTATGATTAATATTCTGTCCCATTACTTTTGATCCCTTAATAAGTGGGAGGCACATATGCAAACTGTTGCAATTCCTACACCGTTCACCTGATTTTTATGTAAATACACTCAAATTAAAGCTGACAGTCTGCAGTTAAAGCGCATCTTGTTCATTTCATTTCAAATCCATTGTGGTGGTGTATAGAGCCAAAAATGTTAGAATTGTGTCGATGTCCCAATATTTATGGACCTGACTGTATAAGGTGCTACAATTTAATCTCCAGAATTGACTGAATGGAATAAAAATGTCAATCACCTCTGCATTTTTCCAAAGATTGTATGAAATTTGAAGACATTTTTTCTGATCTTCTGTCAAGAATTGAGGCACCACCTTTGTGGAAATCTTTCTCATTCCCAAATCCTCCATTAGAATCTGCTGCACTGCTTCCTTGTTTATATTCAATTGTTCTGCCATCATTTACACACTCAATCTTCGATCTGAGAGCGTAAGGGTTTGAACTCGGTCCACATTTGCATCAGTCCTTTGTGTTTGAGTGAACTGGTCTGTGACCCAGGTGAGTGCAAGTTATCGTCATAGTGCTAGGCTGCAGGCATTCCGGGAATTAAGCAGTCACACCTCATACACTTTATAGAGAAATTAAGAAATGGTGCATTTTGAAAAGAGCTAAGTAATATAATTTTATAAATATTGGTGTCATATTTTATTAAGTGTTTCCTCTGATAATAGTGTTTAGCAAATTTAGTTATATGTGGTTATAATTTTGGAGTAAGGCAATTGATATGGCATTGACCTGTGTAAATTATTGAGGTTCATACTGACCACAGACTAGTTTCTATGGCAGCAATGGTGTGCATTAACATGCAAGTAGTCTTTGACAGACTGTTGTTACGTGAAAGCAGTGTCTAATAAACCTTTATTTCATGCAAACAGTCTCTGGAAGTTTTTGATCTTTATGAGCAGTCTCTGTCAGTTTATGTAATATGTGGATAGTACACTGTGAAATGTGTACTGCCCATAGTCTCAGCTATCTTTCTATTGGGTATTTGTTTAAAACTTTAATGAATCAAAACAGTGAAAATAGTACTATTCAAATGCCCCCCAAACCTGTGTCAGTTGGATCAGCATGTGAATAGACTGCTGCAAAACAGACAAAATCAGCTTGTCAGGTTCTAGTAGACTTCAACAAAATGGTGGCCATCCACACACAGACACCGACTCCCTGTTGCATATATGTGAATGAAATGAGTAAAAGATGGCCTCTACAATTAAGCCCCAAAAAGTGCAAAATGCGTCTGAGGAGTTCTTTACAGGTAGATAACAGGAGCTGAAGCCATCGTCAAATTTTGTTGAATTTTAATGAATCATAAACATTTTCCGCCACCTGTTTGTACTGGTTTAGAAGAAACTATTGCTGTTAAAGTATGCCCATTTAATTTCTTGCAATAAGCCACATCCAGTTTTCACAATAGTTAGGCTGTCTTCATTACTAACTTTGAAGGGCCTCAGATACCCTTGTTCAACACTCGCTATTGGCCTATTTTATATATTAAATATTTTAAGACAAAAAAATGTAGCATCCTCTGTTGTACACAGTTTTTGAGTGCAGTTAGAGGCATGTTAAAAGCCTGGGTGTGAGTCAGAGGGTTTACTTAAGGCAGGCTGGAGGGCTCTACAGGTCAGTCCTCTTGTACCTCCGCCTGCTTCTAGAAGCTTCGAGAAGTTTCTAGAAGCCAGTGGGTGGAGGCCAGGAGGAGCTGATCTGCATATTCTTGGGATTCAGACCGATTCCAGGTGGGAGGACTGGCACACAGACCCATAAATATGAGAGATCCAGCAGCGGAGTCAGGAGGAAGATGGAGTGCTGAGGTGTGCTGCTGTGTGGCCTGGGAGGGGATCCTGGAGAAGGGGGGTTCTGCCTCCAGGCTGGAGGTCGGAAGGATGGGAGAAGGAAGTTGACAGAGGGAGCTCCACTGCCCTGCTGTCCAGTGTGGAAGGACAGCCTTTTGGAAGGAAACCAGACCAGCAAAAGCATGAAAGCTGTTTTTTCTAAACCTACAGGACATATTGACAGTGTGAGTACCTCTACACCCTTGGTGCCTGCAAGAGAGAAGGCTTCTAGGTGTTATACCCAACCAGTTTTTACTGGGACAGCCCTGATACTCTTTAAAAGACAGCCAAGTGGATGGATAGTTTCTAGCTGGGGTCTGAAGAGGTTCACTTAGAGGAGACCAAGAGCTCTTCACAGAGACATTGTTACTGGTCTGTGAAAAGACTGATGTCCATTCCACGATCTTACATTTTGTAAAGTTTGTCCTCAGAATCAAGTCAAGTTGAGCATCTCATATACCCCTAGACCCTATCCAAGTTGTTTACCCCACAAATAAAATAAGCCCATGGACTGGTTACTAACTCTGAATGAAAGTAAGAAATGCCTGTTGCATGGTCATGCAGGAAATTAGAGGGGTCGAAAAGCAGCAGCTCTCAAGGGAGTAGCACTACATAAGTAAAAATATGCTTTTATAGTTTGAACAGTGGTCATGTTAGAAAAACTAGTGTTGCTAATGATATCAACTACTAACTGTGTCTTGCTATTTGTCAGTTTTATCATGACACTAAAGTGATGTTCCAGAACAAAGTATGTTAGGGTTATTTACAAACTGAAATAGGTAGTTGTTTTTAATTTTGTGTTTTTAAACAAAAATAGCTAAGGAGAATGTCATGTTCCTGTTGATGAAGCCTGACGTGGAGAGGTAGGCAGCTCTTACACCTGCAGCTCAGTACCCCTGGTAAGGTAACAGGTGACATAAGAGCCTGGAGTGGCAAAAGTGTCTGACAGTTTTTGTGATGATAGATGCAAATTAATCATCTGTGTGCTCCCAGATGCAGGCTGGACCGTGGACGCAGAGCAGCGAAGATGCAGGCTGGTAGGTCACTGGAGTATGGAACAGCAGACACTTGGCAGGCTGCAGGATGGCTGGGTACACATGAAATGACAGGTTCAGGACGCAGAGTCAGACAAGCCGGTTCAGTAACTAGCAGACAGGTCAGAAGCAAAACAGCAGACACGAGAGTAGTCGGAGTCCAAGCCAGAGTCAGCAACAGTGAGGCAGATAGGTAGAGGGAGCAGGCAGAGAGTTCAGAGGCAAGTCTGGGGTCAGTTCAGGCAGAGTTCAAGCATAGTCAGGGTGGATTGGATCAGGTTGGAAACAGGAGATCAGATACAGGAACAGGTAGCAGATATGTAAGAAAGGCTGTAGACTATAAGGTAAGGTCCTAGTGCATCAGTGCTGCTTAAATAGCCGCTTGCCACCTGTCTTAGAGGCAGGCATGCATGCATGAGTGTGCGCACAAGCATGAGTCTGGCTAACAGGAATTCCATGTTTGCCCATAACTATGTGCTTGAGTACATTCCGCATTTCTTGACAGAGAACAGGGAGCGGAAAGAGTTGATTAGGTTTAGTTGGGGACAACGACAGGTTAGACAGAAGATAATTAGATCACAGATGATAACAAAGTGGAGTTACATAAGAGAGACCTTTTATTTTAAAAAACACCATAAACTATTTTTTACTTTCAAATACCAACTCCAGTGTATTGAAATTGTAACACCTGTTATAGTTAACAGCTCTGCCAGGGCCCATTCACACTAGACATAGTTACCTGCATCATGCTTCTTTGCAGTGATATGAATGAAGTGCCTGCTTTTACACTTCAAATAAAGTTTGTTTTATAAAATAAAAAGAAGCAGTGTGATGCAATAAAACACAAATCATACTGCCCCCCCCCCCCCCCCCCCCGCTGTGTGGGCAGCAACCATTTGGTCTACACATCAATTTGAATAGGCCCTTACAGAGATCAAAGCCTCAGCTGTCAAACTGACAACAGGTTCTGATAGCTTCTGATAGCCACACCTACAGGTGAGCTGCGTGTAAGGAAAAAATCTAGGACAAAAAAGGCATGTCCTAGGTTGGCAAAGTGTAACTGCACTTTTAGGGGTTAATTTATCAGTGTTTCAACCAATAGATTAAATTAGAAATATCTGGAAATCTTGGGTAAAAGTTGTGAAAAGCTTGGTTGACTCCTGCATGTAACAGATTTTGCATACTGTATATAAAGTCAGTTCCTGCAACCTCACAAGTGATTGTAAATAACTTTGACTCCCCTTGCATCAAAAATGAAATTTAGCGTCATTATAAACCTTGACAAATCACAGAATACATTTTGCAATTTTAGATTAACACGGTACTACTAGTTTTAAAACTAACACTGATCAAACTGGAGAAAAAAATTTTTTTTGTTTCTTTTTTGCCTTTAAGAATGTATTAAAAAAATAAAATAATTTATAGAAGACAGTAGTGCCAAATGAAAGCCTTATTTGTTCAAAGAAATACTATATCTGTATCACTTTATCTTGAATAAATATAAAACTATTGCACAAACAATAGATCCATTTCTGAAATATAAAACTATTGCTGAAACAATAGATCCATTTCTGAAATGTAAAAATTACTCAAGTTCCACTTACCTACTTTGGCTTCCTCCTATGCCTAAATACTACAATAAAATACCAAAAAAACTTTACAAATGTTTAATTAATGTACTTGCCTTATCATCATCTTAGGCCCATGACTGCCAGGCAAGGGTGATGTCGTGATCTTTAATAAAAAAACATCAAACAGTGCAAATAAATTATACAATAAATAATAAAAGAAAGAAATATTCCAAAAAAACTTATAATAAATAAAATTAAAAATATATAAAAATTATATAAGTATTAAATAGAATAGTCCCACTCCAAATTATTATTAATTATTATTTTTTTTTATTATTTTACACTAATGAGCAGCAGCATTTATTTAGGAATAATTTCACAATTTTTTTGGCACTGGTGATTTTTTGTATAGATGTCGTGATCTTAACAGCAAAATTCCAAGAAACATAGAGTAATAATATTATTATACAGGATTTATACAGCACCAACAGTTTGTGGAACGCTTTACAATGTGAGGGCAAACAGTTACAATACAACTGAATACAGGAGGAATCAGAGGGCCCTGCTCGTTAGTAGCCCAAATCTTACAAAAAGATGCTCCTGCACTGTACTGTGGAGGGTTGTCTTTCAAGATTTGGGGTATTCAAAAAGAGTGTAAAGTCACAATCTGTGGTTCAGAAACCAAGCGTAAAGTAAGTATGTTTGCTATCTTTATTCCCTACAGTTTTTTTCACTGAGCCACTCCAATCTCTGGATTTATCCCAACAATAATGATTGGGATAATCTAAGGAGGTGCTTGATTGGCAGCTGTCTCAGCCTCTCAGCGCAAAGCCATATAGGTGAATATATATTATTTTTTGCTTCTCCTTTAAGGGCCTCAATGCTTCTATCTGGCACATATAGACCATTACAAAATGAGCATCCTATGGATCCTGGACTGCATAATATCTGCCCTTACATTGCAGGAAATAGAGCTAAGAGTGCTGCTATAGATGATTGGTTATAATAATTGATTTATCAGTTCAGAATTTCAAAACAAAATACATTTCTTTGGGGTCAGAGTTCTTCTTTGAAGTGCTTTTAAAAAAAATATCAATTTGACCCTTCCCTATCTATGTCTGATTTTCCATTGTGAATGTAGAGATCACAGAAGAGAGCTGTGAGAGGAAATATGGAATGACAGACACAGCTCACTGGAGATAACATGCGAGAGACGCAGGAAGCTAGTGAGACATGACAAAGAGTAAATTAAATTCATCTTTATTCTGCTGAAGCAACACATTTTATTCCATCTATCCAGTTCTGTGTTTTTTACAAATATGATTAAACACTGTGTTGCCAAAGCTTCCTCTACAATCTTCATATTCACTGACAATGAAATAAAAACTTGGCACTGCATGGCCAGATAAATAACAGTAGTCAAAATCCCAGCAGTAAAATACCATTTAAATGGAACAACGCTAATGACATGCATTGTCTGAAAGCTTTTGAAGTTTTAGTTATCACAATAGTAATCATTTTATTATTTTATATATTTGAGGACAGAGGAAAATATATAGAATGAATGTAATGGGGATGTTTAAGAAAGGCAAACATAGTAGGGTGGATTTCCTAAAGGCAAATACACTCACCGGCCTCTTTATTAGGTACACCTGTTCAATTGCTTAGTAACACACATTGCTAATCAGCCAATCACATGGCAGCAATGCATTTAGGCATGTAGATGTATAAAGTGCAGCACTAAATCATATAGTAAAACATCCAAGAGTTTACACATAAGTGCAAACAAAGCATAAACATCTGTGAAACAATAAATAAATAAAGTCCATACAGTGTGAAATATAAGTGCTAGTGTAAATCACAAAAAATGTGACAAAATATAGTCCATATATGTGACAGTGATACACTAAGACACAAAACAGCAACATATCCATCTCCAAAACAGTGCCAAGGGATCCAGTGAACATTCCACCACCACTATGCACTCACCAGAATGCTACTGGTATAGTAGCAATGATCAATGGTCAATACTTGGGGCGGCACAGTGGTTTAGTGGTTAGCACTTCCGCCTGGCAGTACTAGGGTTGTTGGTAGAGATGAGCGAATCGAACTTGGCGAAGTGGAATTCGTTTCGAATATTAGGAAAAATTAGATTCGCACCGAATCCGAAAATTAGCAAACTTCGGATGCACGAATCGAATTTTTCCCGATCGGCCGATTTTCATCCCTTCTACAGCCGGCAAAAAGTGTCCCTGCAGAGAGCTCCGCTATTTCTGACAGTTCTCTGACAGTTCCTTCACATTTACAGCGGTTGAAACATTGTATCTATTTGTTTCCATTTAGGATACAGATGTTTTTATTCGGAAACAAATAGATACAATGTTTCAACCGCTGTAAATGTGAAGGAACTGTCAGAGAACTGTCAGAAATAGCGGAGCTCTCTGCAGATACACTTTTTGCTGTACTGGAATTCTTCTTATTTTCATCCTACTTATTCTTCTTCTTCTTCTTCTTCATCCTCATCCTCATCCTCTTCTTCTTCTTCTTCATCCTCATCCTCTTCCTCTTCTTCTTCTTCATCCTCATCCTCTTCTTCATTCTCATTCTCTTCTTCTTCTTCTTCTTCTTCTTCTTCTTGTTCTTCATCCTCATCTTCTTCTTCTTCTTCTTCTTCATCCTCATCTTCTTCTTCTTCTTCTGCTTCTTCTTCTTCTTCTTCATCCTCATCTTCTTCTTCTTCTTCTTCTTCTTCATCCTCATCTTCTTCTTCTTCTTCATCCTCATCTTCTTCTTCTTCTTCTTCTTCATCCTCATCTTCTTCTTCTTCTTCTTCTTCTTCCTCATCTTCTTCTTCTTCATCCTCATCCTCTTCTTCTTCTTCCTCATCCTCATCTTCTTCTTCATCTTCTTCTTCTTCATCTTCTTCTTCTTCTTCATCTTCTTCTTCTTCATCATCTTCTTCTTCATCTTCTTCTTCTTCATCATCTTCTTCATCATCATCTTCTTCATCATCTTCTTCTTCATCTTCTTCTTCTTCATCCTCATCTTCTTCTTCTTCATCCTCATCCTCTTCTTCTTCTTCCTCATCCTCTTCTTCTTCTTCTTCATCTTCTTCTTCTTCTTCATCCTCATCTTCTTCTTCTTCTTCTTCATCCTCATCTTCTTCTTCTTCTTCTTCATCCTCATCCTCTTCTTCTTCTTCCTCATCCTCTTCTTCTTCTTCTTCTTCTTCTTCTTCTTCATCTTCTTCATCTTCTTCTTCTTCTTCTTCATCCTCATCTTCTTCTTCTTCTTCTTCTTCTTCATCCTCATCTTCTTCTTCTTCTTCATCCTCATCTTCTTCTTCTACTTCTTCTTCTTCTTCTTCATCCTCATCCTCTTCTTCTTCTTCCTCATCCTCATCTTCTTCTTCTTCATCTTCATCTTCTTCTTCTTCTTCATCTTCTTCTTCTTCATCTTCTTCTTCTTCTTCATCTTCTTCTTCTTCTTCTTCATCTTCATCTTCTTCATCATCTTCTTCTTCTTCATCTTCTTCATCTTCTTCTTCTTCATCATCTTCTTCTTCATCATCTTCTTCATCATCATCTTCTTCATCATCATCTTCTTCATCATCTTCTTCTTCATCCTCATCTTCTTCTTCTTCTTCATCCTCATCCTCTTCTTCTTCTTCCTCATCCTCTTCTTCTTCTTCTTCTTCTTCTTCTTCTTCATCTTCTTCTTCTTCTTCTTCTTCTTCATCTTCTTCTTCTTCATCATCTTCTTCTTCTTCTTCTTCATCTTCTTCATCTTCTTCTTCTTCATCATCTTCTTCTTCATCATCTTCTTCTTCATCATCTTCTTCATCATCATCATCTTCTTCATCATCTTCTTCTTCATCCTCATCTTCTTCTTCTTCTTCATCCTCATCCTCTTCTTCTTCTTCCTCATCCTCTTCTTCTTCTTCATCTTCTTCTTCTTCTTCTTCTTCTTCTTCTTCATCTTCTTCTTCTTCATCTTCTTCTTCTTCTTCTTCATCTTCTTCTTCTTCATCTTCTTCATCATCTTCTTCTTCATCATCTTCTTCTTCATCATCTTCTTCATCATCATCTTCTTCATCATCTTCTTCTTCATCTTCTTCTTCTTCATCTTCTTCTTCTTCTTCATCTTCTTCATCTTCTTCTTCTTCTTCATCTTCTTCTTCTTCTTCATCTTCTTCTTCTTCATCTTCTTCTTCATCTTCTTCTTCTTCTTCATCTTCTTCGTCGTGCCCCGTGACTGCCCAAATGAGTGAAGTGTGCGGTGATTCTAAGATCGACGGCACTCATCTGCATGTCATACTGACTGACAGTATTATTTCTCTTCCCCAGCAGACTCCAAGGGCATTTAAATTAAAGGTACAGTGCACTAATATAAAGGCTCTCTGAAGCCTAGAAACCCTTTTAATAAGTTAAATTCGCAGCGAATAAATTTGCATCAAATCGAATTTATTCCGCAAATTCGGCGAATCAGCCGAATCGAATTTTTGAATAATTCGCTCATCTCTAGTTGTTGGTTTGAATCCCAACCATAACACCACCTGCCTGGAGTTTGCATGTTCTCCCTGTGCCTGTGTGGGTTTCCTCTGGGTACTCTGGCTTCCTCTCACAGTCCAAAGACATGCTGGTAGGTTAATTAGATCCTGTATAAATTGTCCATAGTATGTGTATGTATGTATGAACGTGATTTAGATACCTTAGATTGTACACCCCTTGAGGGTTAGGGACTGATGTGAATGTACAATATATATGTAAAGTGCTGCATAAATTGACAGCACTATATAATTACCTGAAATAAATACTCACAATCCTGGGCTGGAGAGCCTCCTAGAAGGAAAGCTCGCCACACGGAGCCCAAAATAACATTTATAGTGTGGTATTTATTAAAAGATGAAATAAAATCTTTCCACGTGTGATTTACACTAGAGCTTATTTTTCACACTAAATGGACTTTATTTATTTATTGTTTCACCAATGTTTATGCTTTGTTTGCATTTATGTGTAAATTCTTGGATGATTTACTATATGATTTAGTGCTGCACTTTATACACATATGTTATTGTGAGATTTATTGTCATTCTCTCTTGTGCTAGCTGCTTTTTGCTATATACAGCGCTCGCCATTTATTATCTCAATATTTAGGCATTGTAGATGTGGTGAAGACAACTTGCTGAAGCTCAATCCGAGCATCAGAATGGGGAAGAAAGGGGATTTAAGTGACTTTGAATGTGGTTGTTGGTGCCAGATGGGCTGGTCTGAGTATTTCAAAAACTGCTGATCTACTGGGATTTTCATGCACAACCATCTCTAGGGTTTACAGAGAATGGTCCGGAAAAGAGAAAATATTCAGTGAGCAGCATTTGTGTGGACAAAAATGCCTTGTTGAGGTCAGAGGAGAATGGGCAGACTGGTTGTTGCGACATTCAGATAGTAGGGTCAGAATTTGGCATGAATAACATGAAAGCATGGATCCATGCTGTCTTGTATCAACGGTTCAGGCTGGTGGTGGTGGTATGATGGTGTGGGGGATATTTTGTGCACTAGCAAGGTGTACTTAATAAAGTGGCCAGTGAGTGTAGACTGTGCACTTTGCAAGTGTGGTCAATCACGTGCAAGCAAAAATGCTAATTTTTTTTTTACTTGTATGTGATTGGGTGTTATTAACAAAGTGAAGCTTCATCTCATTTGCTAAGCTCTGGAGCAATTGAACATGCAGAGTGCCCAGTCTATTTGCCTTTAGTAAATCCACCTCACTGTCTATATGTAAGAATGGGCTTTGGGTTAAGGTTGACCATGAGGTCAACTCAAACCAAAGTTGTTCAAAGTCTGCTGATCAGACAAACTAAAGAACCAGATTTAACAAATTTTTCTGCCCACCTGCATTTCCAGCTGCTGTGATCAGAAGTCATTCATTTAGCAGCAGTTTCTCTATCCCAACTAAATTATAGTTTTTCTGTATCTTGCTGCCTTGATACTTTAAAAACAACCAGGTGGGTGTCCTGAGCAACATCACTGACAGCATATGGTCAGGCCATATATGATCAATAACTTCAGCCAGCTTCCTCAGATAATTGTTGACATTCAGCAGTCAGCTGGTGAACCATCATTTGCAGCGAAGTATTGGTGGGAGGGGATTGTTCTGCTGCAGGTTTTATTTGTGTTGGTGGTTCATCATTACAATGGAGCCACATTATAATGGACAATATGATTGATGTATTTATGTCATGGGACTTTTTTTCTAACATTTTTTTTCAATGGTGTGTTTGTTTTATTTACTATTTACATTTTTGTTGTGAATGAGAGGGATTAATATTTTAACCGCTTCCCAACCGCCCTACAGCAAAAATACTGCAATAGGGAGGCACGTATATTAATTTGGTTATGCATTTATCGGTAGGGGGCACCCTACGGCGCCTGGTGATTACTAACAATCCCCGACGGGGAGGAGGGCTGCTCTGTTTTCTAACAGTCCTCTTCCCGGTCAGCTCAGGCACACTGCTCTGGATGGCTGTGCACAGCCATCCAGAGCAGTGTGCTTGCAGTGAAGCCCCACCCCCTAGTAAAACACTCCCAGCACACAGTTAACCCTTTTATCACCCCTCATGTTAACCCCTTCCTGCCCAGTGCCATTAGTACAGTGTCAGTGCTTTTTTTTTTAGCACTGATCACTGTATTGGTGTCACTGGGGATGTCAGAGTGCCGCTCTACCTTTTGGTGAACTGACGAGCACCGGCAGCTTAGTATATCCTGGTCTTTCACATACCAGCACTGCAGTATCACTTTGTGATGTGGTGAGTCCCATAAGTGCAGTACAGCCTGGTGCGGTGGCGAGCACAAGTAGTGTCCCGCAGCCACCAAGAATTCACACATAGGCCTATAGAGCCCCTAGTATCCTTCCTGATTGGTAGCCCACAGATTCTGCAGCACGTGTACTTCCCCCATTCACTGCCAAACCCAGAATTCAGATGGAAACAGCAAATTTAAATACTCCCCTTGATTTTCACAGTAAATCTGTATGGATTGATTGTGGATCAAAGCAATTTATATGCACAACAGTGCTGCCTTGCATTCAAACAATTTCTCCCCAGAAAGCATGCCAGATATGGGCTCAAAATGTATAAGACCTGTGAGAGTGAAACAGGCTATACATATAAGTTTCGGATTTACGAGGGAAAAGATAGTCACGTGTCTCCCCGGATGCCCAGGCTACATGAGGAGCAGTGGCAAGATAGTTTGGGACTTGGTGTCATCCTGTTTCCATATAGGGTACCCACTTATACGTGGACAATTTTTATTCAAGCGTGCCTTTATTTAGACATTTGTGCAATCTTGGAATCGGCACATGTGGCACCGTGTGACCTAATCGCCAGGGCTTTCCTAACGGCTTGTGAATACCAGTCTTAGAAAGGGGGGAAAAAGCCTGCTTCAGAAATGAGAATGTCATTCTGCTGCAGCACCGACTTGTTTATTCTGACAGCAACAGGTTCTTAATCTCAGAATATACATAAGTAGGTGTGTGCAGTGCTGTTGGATGAGATTTTTCATCAGCAGTTAAAAAAAGAGCATATGTGCCGAAGCATGGGGGCCTGGGGTGGCCAATGGGTGGATGGTCACTATGCTTCAGCATAAATATTTTAAAATATTTTTTGGCACATTTCATGTGTGCCCACCATTAGAAGTGGGTGGATGCAGGGCGGTATATTCTAACAGTGCGCATACCACACACTTTTCTGGGAGAGATTTCTTCTCTTTTTCAGCCCACAGGCTGCATAAGAAAAAGAACATAGCATATACACCCAAAAAGGACCAGTGACGTACTGGTACATCACTGGACTTTGAGTGGTTATACCAGGATGATGCTTGCAGCTGCAGGCATCATCCTGGTATTGTTTTTTTTTCAGCCAGTGATCGGCTTTCATGTAAAAGCAATCCTAGTGGCTAATTAGCTGCAGGATTGCTTTTACAAGTAGCGGGAGAAGATGACCCCCCCCCCCGCTGCCTTCCATGGCCTTCTCGGGCAGTCCCATGCCATTGGGGGAACCTGAGAATGCAGCCGGTGTTTCTGCCAGCTGACCATAGAGCTGATTGAAGATCGGAATGGTGCCAATCATCTCTGTAGCCTAGAAATCGGAAGCTACAAGCATTTCATCACTTCAGTTTCACAGAATATAGACAGCGCCATTTCAGAATTGGGAAAGCATCTGATCACACTGTTCTTGGTGAGAATAGATAATGTAAGGGCAAAGGAGATATCTAGAGTCTGATAGACCCCAGACTTCTCAAAAAAGATCATATGACAATGCCCATTGAAGTTATAGGGGATATTTGTATTCCCTGTGATAGCATTAAAAGTGATTAAAAAAAAACATGAAAGGGACAGTGTGAAAATAATAAAAAAAATCAAAACAACTTGAAAAAAATAAAGAAGCACTCTCGTCCCCCCGCACAACTCTTGACCCTGTGCCTTTATGTAAACAGCGGTTGCACCATGCATGTGAGGTATCGCCGCAAATTTTAGATCAAGAGCAGTAATTCTAGCACTAGACCACCTCTGTAAATCTAAAATGGTAGCTTGCAAAGTTTTTAAAGCGTTGTCTATGGATATTAAAAATGTATGCAGTTTGTCGCCATTGCACGGAGCATGCGCAGTTTTAAAGCATGTCATGTTTGGTATCTATTTACACAGCATACCATCATCTTTTATAGTTTACCAAATAATTGGACAATATATTGTGCTTTGGGCATTAAAAGTAAAAAAAGTGTATTTTTTTTCCAAAAAATTTGTTTGTTAAATCACTGCGCGAGTACTATGTGACATAAGAAAATGTTTGGGGGTTGAAAGTAATTTCCTAGCAAAAAATACTGATTTTTTTCATGTGAGCAAAAAGTGTCAGAAAAGGCTTGGTCTTCAGGTGATTAGAAGAGTGAGTGATGTGTGGTATAAACTTCTACAGTAATGCTGGGCATTGGGAAAATGAAAAAAAAAAAGAAAAACATATTTTTCTTTTCTTTTTTTATATTTCAAAACCTTGTGAGAAAAAATGAGATCTGCAAAATACTCAACATGCCTCTTTTTAAATTCCTTGGGGTGTCTACTTTCCACAAAGGGGTAATTTGGGAGGGTTTGGTGCTATCCTGGCATTTCAGGGCCTCCGATACTGATAGGCAGTGAGAAAGTGAAATGAGGAAGTTACGTACCTTCAGGCTTTCAAAGTGGTCATTGGATTTCAGGCTCCTGTATGTGGCTAGGCTCCAAAAGTCCCACAAATCCATATCCCCACACTTGGTAGAAATAGCTAAATGTATTTTGGGGTGTAATTTCACATATACCCATGGCTTGTGTGAGCAATATATAATTTAAGTGACAACTTTGTGTAAAAAAAAAAAATGTTTTTCTCATTTTCCAAAAACTTGCGAAAAAAAATAAATAATCTTCCATGGGCTCAATATGCCTCTCAGCAGATAGCTTAGGGTGTATACTTTCCGAAAAGGGGTCATTTGGGGGTGTTTGTACTGTCCTGGTATTTTAGCACCTAAAGAAATGGTAGGCAGTCAGAAAGTAAAAGCTGTGTAAATTCCATTATCTATACCATAGTTTGTAGATGCTATAACTTAGCTATAACAAAGCAATCAATATACACTTATTGGGATTTTGTTTACCAAAAATATGTAGCAGAATACATTTTGGCCTACATTTATGACAAAATTAGATTTTTTTCAGATATATTTATGACAGAAATGAGAAAATATTGTTTTTTTCAAAATTTTTGGTCTTTTTTTGTTTATAACACGAAAAATAAAAAGCGCACAGGTGATCAAATACCACCAAAAGAAATCTCTATTTTTGTGAAAAAAAGGACATCAATTTAATTTATGTACAGTATTGCATGACTGTGCAATAAACTAGTGCAGCGCTGTATAGCAAAAAATCTCATAAATTGCAGTATCTATACCATAGTTTGTAGACGCTATAACTTTCACACAAATCAATCAATATACACTTATTGGGATTTTTTTTTAGCAAAAACATGTAGCAGAATACATTTTGGCCTAAATGTATGACTAACTTTGAGTTTACTATATATTTTTTATAACCAAATGTAAAAAATACAATTTTTTTTCAAAATTTTTGGTCTTTTTTGTTTATAGCGTAAAAAATAAAAAGCGCACAGATGATCAAATACCACTGAACGAAAGCTCTATTTGTGTGAAAAAAAATACGTAAATTTCATTTAGGTACAGCATTGCATGAGTGTAATTACCAGTTGAAATAGTGCAGCACCAAATAGCAAAAAAGGCATGGTCATTAAGGCGGGTAAATCCTCAGGAGGGCAAGTGGTTAAAGGGAGTTTCCAGATTCCAGTAAGCACCCCCGGAGAACCCCACATCAACTGGACCAAGGATTTGGGGATGAGGCCTTTTTCCCCATCAACAAGGTGCCTTTGCCAGGAAGGGGCCCCCTGACAAGGTACCCTCCCCATGCTAAGGGCTGGTTTGGTTCACAAAGAGGTGGCATGCTCACTGCATCTCCCTTTCATAGCTAGCCAGGCTGCATGCCTGGTTAATGGTCTGGTATAGATTATGGAGATTTTTTTTTCTTTACATGAGGGTTGAGCAGCAAGTGTGCACTACCACATCCTGAAACATTCCAGGCCACATGCCCTCGATGGGGATGAGGTGTTCATCACCACATTCCTGGCCTGGTGGATGTAGGGGTCTGCTTAGGAGAGTCTTGACAAAACCTGGAAGACCCCTTTAAAAAAAGGGGGTCCCCCAAATATATGTTCCCCCCCACCACGTGAATGAGCATGGGGTGCATGGCACCCCTTGTTACTCATTCACAAAAAATGGAAATAGTAAATAAAACATACACACCCTTGAAAAGGTATTTTATATAAAAAAACAAAACATGTCCTGCGACACAAATCCATCTTAAATCATGTCACCAGATTGGAAATGCATTGTTAATCATGAGAATGATGCTCTTCTTTTCTTAGTGATCACACAGGAAGTAAGAGAAATATTTTTCATAACAGCAACTAAAATCTGACAAATGTTCTAACCCTGATTTGTCCTTAAAAAAATCACTTCTTGCACTTCCATTCTTGTTCTGATGAGCTAAGAGGAAGTGAAGAGAACTCTACCCAATGAGATCTCAGACCACAATGTAAACCTTACACAGGTTCCATTCTTTGCCCATTCTTTGCGGTGTATGCTTGCAGAATGGTGCTTGATGACATGATCAAAGGTATGGGGATGCCAATGTGAGTAGTGAAAACTTACAATGGTAAAAAAAATTAAATTGGCCTATAGGAGTCAAACTCTATCATGGCAAGAGTCAAAAAGAGGAAACTATTGTTAATCAATCCCTTCTCCATAACAAAATTCTATTGAAATCCACTAAGGGTGAGTATCCCTATAGAAATATACAGCTTGAAGACCATGTGAATTGGCAACTCTCCCATTATTTACATCCAGACTATATAGTATAGTCATTTGTGTCCTGGAGTTAGGGGTTTACCTGACCTAGATAACAATAGAAAATAGGAAAAGTCTGGTCAATGATGAATTCTTAAATAGTTTCAGAATCTTTATAAGTCTCTTCCTGCTACAATTCCACATTTAATCACAAAAAGTCATAAACATAACAGACAGCATAAAATACTTACCCTCACTGCATACACTGCAGCTCCAGGATGACTGTAGCAGCTGATTACATGACCAAAAGTCTAGATATTGGTTGCATTCTCTCTCTGCTGAAGTGAAGGGTTAGCCTATTAGTGGCTCTTGAGGGACTCTGGTCATTCCCTTCAACACCGATCACACAAACAACTCAGGTTTTTGGGCACATGACTGTTACCAGAGAATCCAAAAATTCCCAGATTTGCAACATTCTGCAGGGTTGAAGGGAGATCTTAAAATTCAACCTAAAATTATCTATATATAAAGAAATAGTAATAGTAATGATATTTCTGAGTAAAAGTAATCTTTTATATATTTTTTATATTAAAATGAAACTTCACCTAAAAAGAGATGTTCAGCTTTTCCTCCTCTTCCCTCCCTCCTCTACCACTACCACTTTTGGATTTTTTTTTCTGGGAGCAGGTACCTATTTTTGGAATTTACCTGCACCCACGTCTGCTCAGATTGCCTAGGTGTGCGGAGCAGAAGTTTGCTCCCCCTCACATGTCCCAGGAGGCTGCAGGGAGCTAGCTGTGAAGCCTCCAGAAGCCACAGCCGGCTTCCCACAAGCAAGATGGTGACACTGGGGATCAAGGCCAGTGAAAAACCAGCCTGTGTGAAGACAGCAGTGGATCCCTGGAATGGTAAGTTTGTATTTATTAAAAAGTAGCAGCTAAAGTATTTGCAACTGCTGACTTTTAATTATTTTCATAATAACCAAAGCTCCTCTTTATTCATTTTTTTTCAATATATATGGTGCTCAGATTCATATTTACTAACCCAATGATTACCTCATTACAGATCTCCTCTCTTCTTCTTTGTTCTTTATATTTAGCAGCCAATAAACAAAAATATTACATTACATATTGCTTTTTGGATGTTGAGTTCTGCTGCCATTACATTCATACATTTAAAGGAGTAAGGAACCTACAGCTTCTTCCCATTATATTCCTAAAAGAATATAATAAAGAAAGCAACATGAAATGTTCAGTGGAGACTCACACGTGTATACACCATGTGTGTATGTGTACAATATACTTGAACCTTACCAACAAACATTGTGTGACGTACAAAACAGTTTCTTTCCATTCAGTTGAAGTGAAGTGAGTTTTGTTTGCTACACTGACGATGTCACATGGATAGAAATGAATGAAAAGTAACTTGAACTTCAAACTGTTCACAGCTTTCCCAGGACTATAGAAGTCAATGCCACTCCCTTGCCAATTCAGGATGACTAATACAGATTTTTTAAATTGCCAGCTAGTTCTTCAAGTTTTGGCTGGTTGCTTAAATTAAAAGGTTTGTCTGCTTAACTTTCTCTACAATTAAATAGATGTTATTAATTCAGATAATATAAATATGTCTATGCAGTTCACAAAAGCATATTACTGATGGTATTTAAAAGCATGTATACATTCTCTGAATCATATTTAGACAATAATTTAACACTTCCCTTCTGTCTATTCCTGAAGGTTGCTGCCAGACTTATCCACCTTAGCAGCCACTCAGTGTCTGCTACCCCTCTCTGCTAATCCCTTCACTAGCTTATGATCACCCAAACACATCAAATTCAAAATCTATCAACATCATACAAAGCCATTCACAACACTGTCCTGTGCTACATTATCACCTCGTCCCAATCCATCAACCCATCTGTCCTCCAAAGACCTCCTGTTTTCTATCTCCCTCATCACTTTCTCCCATGTCTGTCTCCAGGATTTCTCCAGAACCTCTCACGTCCTCTAAAACTTTCCCTAATCTCTCCAGCAACAGTATTTCTGTCTGCCTTTAGGCGATCCCTAAAAACTCAGCTCTTCAGGGAGGCCTCCGACCAATAAACTATAGTTTTACTTTCACCATCAGCTCATCCCTCATGGTTATTACCTTTAGTATCACTTGACCCTCTCTTTTTAGACTGTGAGCTCTCACAAACATGGCTTCCTGATCTCTCTTGTATTGAATCGTATTGTGACTGTACTGTCTCCCTTTATTTTGTAAAGCACAGCCCAAACTGTTGGTTCTTGAACCCAGCCTTCAGCTTTCTCATCTTTTGCTTGCTAGAACTTTAGCAAAGTGGAAATTTCACTAAGTAAAGTTTAAAACAGGAGATTATAACTGGAGTCTTCTGCCTGTAAGTAACATCTGACATTTCCTGCTAGTAATATTAATATTGTGACTGGGAAAATGAGTGCCAGTAAGGTTGAACGTTTTGTGCAGTGGACACTGTGCCGCATGTATACAACAATGGAGCAAAAGCTCCAGGATGGATACAGCTGCCACAGATGTGAGTGGATTGCCCTTCTGGAAGTTCACATTAGAGATCTGAAGGAACAAGTTGCAACACTGGACAGAACTGACAACCTTGAAAAGGGTCTTCTGCTCACTGAGCAGCTGGATAATGGGGTTAATGGGGTGGAGGGATAGGTCAGGATTATCAGGTAGGTTGATGTGTTACTGAAGTCAGAGGGAGTGGTAGCGGCTCACAGAAACAGATTTGCAAAGTTGGGTGAAGATGTGGGGGTGGCAAGCTCAGAGGTTGCAGCCCTAGATGTCACTGCTATCCCTAACAGCCGGGAGGGCAGCCCATCTAGTACGGGTGGTGAGGGTAGTGCGGGAAAGCCTAAACAGTTGGTGGTAATAGGGGATTCTATAATGAGAAGGACTGAATAATTTGTCGCCAGGATCACCTTAGCCCAATGGTTTGCTGTCTCCCTGGTGCCAGGGTTCGGCATATGGTAGACTGGGTTGATAAAATACTGGGAGGGGCTTGGCATGACCCAGCTGTCTTGGACCATATTGGAACCAATGAAAGAATACATGGAAGGTGGAGGTTCCTTAAGAATCAATTTAAAGAACTAAGCTGCAGGTTGAAGGGAAGGACCTGCATGGTGATATTCTCTGAAAGATTGCCTGTGCCATGTGCAACACAGTGCAACCATTAAATGATTTAATTGAATGTTAGCTGTAAACAACAAGCAAATGCAGGCAAGATAAAAACACTCAACTTTCCAAGGATGAGGGCTGCTCTCCAAGACGTAGACTAGGAGGGAATATTGGCATCAATGAACACAGAACAGAAATAGGAATTCTTCATAAAGACCATATGTGAACACACACTGAAACCTATATTCCCATGAGCAATAAGTTTAAAAGGCTAAATATAAAACCTATGTGGCTCACGGCCAAAATTTAAAAAGCTATAAATAATAAGAAAGGAGCTTTTAAAAATGATAAAACTGAAGAAATTCTATCATCATTTAATTTTTACAAGGAATATAACAGAATTATATATATCAGAATTTAAAAAGGAAATCAGGGCTGGAAAAATTCAAAACAAGTTATAGATTGTGAATGTTGATTGAGGTTCTTTAGCCACCATTCAAAAAATCCTTCGTTCCAATCTTTGATCAATTTGTTGCTTTCATCCACATCCAGGAAGATTAGTTACAGTGCAATGGGCTGTAAACTTCTTGACGATGTTGTGCACAGTGGACACATGAACATTAAGATCTCTGGAGATGGACTTGTGACCTTGAGATTGTCCATGCTTTTCCACAATTATTGTTCTCAAATCCTCAGACAATTATTTGCTGCTCTTTCTCTTCTCCACGCTCCATGTGGCACACAAAGACACACAACAGAAAGGTTGAGTCAGTTTTTCACCATTTTACCTGGTTGCCGCTGTGAATTCTATATTGTCAACACCTGTTAATTGATATAGATGAGTTTAATTATAAATTACAGAAGCATCACAAACTTGGAAAGCAATTATTTCTTAGAAGTTTGAGAAAGTGCCAATAATGCTGTCCAGTCCATTTACGGGGTTCTGCGTGGAATATGTCAGATTTGGCTTTTTGTTTCTCCACTTTTTTGTGTCTTACCAATACAAGCAAGACGTGCAGGGGTGCCAATATTTTTGGGCATGACTGTAACTATATAAAACCTGTATTAAAGTAATAATTATAACATTAGGTAAACATACACTCATGCCTAGGAGAATAAGATTTAACCTCTTCATGCCTAAGGGTAAAACAAATCTTAAAACCTATGGGCAGCACAGTGGCTAAATGGTTAGCACTTCTGCCTGGCAGTACTAGGGTCGTTGGTTCAAATCCCAACCACGCACCACCTGCCTGGAGTTTGCATGTTCTCCCTGTGCCTGCGTGGGTATCCTCCGGTTTCCTCCCACACTCCAAAGACATACTGGTAGGTTAATTGGATCCTGTCTAAATTGGCCCTAGTATGTGCATGTATGAATGTGAGTTAGGGACCTTAGATTGTACGTACCTTGAGGGTTAGGGACTGATGTGAATGTACAATATATATGTAAAGCGCTGTGTAAATTGATGGTGCTGTATAAGTACCTAAAATAAATAAATAAAGCCAAAGCACAACTTTGACATGTGTTAGAAAAACTGTATATATCATCATAACTACTTTGTGTATCCAGGTGGATTATACCTTGTTTATTTCAGGACAAAACTGACCATGACCCTTGACTCTGACCTTGACCTAAACACTACCCCTGGCATTTCTCTCTGAAAGGACAAAGAAGGATACAATGTATCTCTCGCCTCCATTCAGAAAGAGAAAATGGGGGGGGGGGCACGCTTCACAGTGACTGATCACTTTGATAGCCAATCAGAGCCTTTCACAGCGATCATGTGACCCGGAACTGGGCTTTCTGGGTCCTGATCATTAGAACGGGGACCCAGGCTCTCACTTACACCCTGGTCTTTGTGCTGGGAGCACAAAGACAGGTATGCAAATTAGCGGCCCCACAGAAAAAAGCCCAGTTCTGTGAAGCCGCTATTTTGGGCACACTCAGTGTCAAGGGGTTAAAGAAGTCTTCTGCAAGCACAATGTACTGTTAAAGTTGAACTGTCTTTCTCTCTGCATTAAAGCGGAGCACCACCCAAAAGGGGACATTCCCCTTTAAGTATTCCTCCCCTGACACATTTGGCATGACATTTTTTTGGGGGGAGAGCAGGTACCTAGTTTTGACAGGTACCTGCTTCCATTTTCAGCTCAGTATGCTGCGGCCCACCTCCTTCCCCCCACAGTCTTCTGGGACACTTCACAGGTCCCAGAAGACTGCCAGACCATTCAGGAGCCACAGCACAACTCGCACATGAACAGTGGGCATCTGGAGAAGCTGAAAGCTGTCACAGCCGGGTGCCCACAGTTGAGATGCTAGCGCGAGCATATTGCTGAATCCTGGGACAGGTTAGTGTGTTTTATTAAAAGTCAGCAGATAATGTTTTTTTTAATAAACACAAAAATAACTGGAGCTCCAACCTTCAATGATCTGCTGCCCCCCCAGATTTTCTCCCTTATACTTACTGATCCCGATCTCGATCCAGTCTTGTGCACCAGAAAAGCAGCTCTCTAAGCTCTCTCCCTCCACATTGGCACAGAGATGGTAGCCAGTAGGGAGGGTGCAGTGCCGACCCGCTCTCTGTGTGTCAATGTGTCAAGCATAAGTGCATCCACAGGGAGGCACTCATTCTATGGGGGCACTCAGCAGAGGGGAGAAACCAGGAGCACCAGTGGGTGACCCAAGAAGAGGAGAATCAGGGCTGCTCTGTGTAAAACCATTGCAAAGAGCAGGTACAGTAAGTATAACATGTTTGTTTGTTTTTTAAATAAAATTTTAAGGTTTGCAATCATTTTAAAAAGGTAACAAGAACTTTTTAAATTTGTTTTATGCTATGTTAATGGTAACATGTAATACATATAAAGTAGGTGTTAACCCTGTTTTGTTGCAAAAGTGGAAATACACTTTAAAGTGATATTAAACACTCAGTTTGTTTAAAGTGGAAGAAAAGCACAACTATAACAATTCTTAAAAATGTTCTCTCCCCCCTCCTCCTACCTACTCAATATAAAAAAGATCTGCATACTTACCGATTTGTAATCTGCTCTGGTCCAGTCAAGTGATTCTGCAACTCTGGCTCCTGTACTATATACAGGAGAGCGCAATAATGGCTTTGAATTCTGATATCACCCATAGATTCTCATAGCCAAGATATAGTTGATGCTTTGTTTATTCCCCTGCAGCAGCTTCTCACTGACACAGGGGAGCTGGAGCTGCAGAATCATGTGACTGGAGCAGAGCAACAATAGGTAAGTACACATATCTTTTTTTATACAGACCAGGCAGGATAGGTAGCAGGAGGGGGAGGAAACATTATTAGAAATAGTTATAGTTAGTCTTTTCTTCCACTTGCAATGTCTTTTTCTTTACTTTTTGCCTATGTTCTTCTTTAACCACTTCCCGTCCGGCCGCTGTTTATAAACGGCAGGACGGGACACCTACAGGAGCGGGTTGCCGTCTCTAAACGGCACCTTGTGTCTGAGGCTCGTGCGCGGCTCCTAGAGCGCGCACCCGCGAGCCCGATGATCGCCGAGTCCGACGGACATGGTGGATTACGTGACATGGTATGGGACCAATGAAATCGGTCCCATACCAAGTGATCAGCTGTGTCCAATAAGGACACAGCTTAAGTGTAAACAAAAGCCGCATGGTGCGGCTTCCGCCTCCTTCTCCTCACACGGAGTTGTCTGTGAGAGGAGAAACAGCGAAGAAGAGGTAGTAGTTAACTGCCCTCCACCTCAGTGACACCTGATCGCCCCTAAAGTGTCCCTGATCGCCCCTAAAGTGGCCCTGATTGCCCCTAAAGTGGCCCTGATCGCCCCACGTGTCCCTGATCACCCCAATAAGTGGCCCTGATTGCCCCAACAAGTGGCTTTGATTGCCCATAAGTGGCCCTGATTGCCCCCACAAGTGTCCCTGATTGCCCCAAGTGTCCCTGATTGCCCCAAGTGGCTCTGATCGCCCCAAGTGGTCCTGATCGCCCACAAGTGGCCCTGATCGCCCACAAGTGGCCCTGATCGCCCAACAAGTGGCCCAGCAGTGTCCCTGATTGTCAGTGTCCCTGATCGCCACATAGTGGCCCAGCAGTGTTCCTGATCTCCACAGTGTCCCTGATCGTCACAGTGTTCCTGATCGCCACACAAGTGGCCAAGCAGTGTCCCTGATCGCCGCAGTGGCCAAGCAGTGTCCCTGATCGTCACACAAGTGGCCCAGCAGTATCGCCGCAGTGGCCAAGCAGTGTCCCTGATTGCCACACAAGTGGCCCAGAAGTGTCCCTGATTGCCGCAGTGGCCCAGCAGTGTCCCTGATCACCACAGTGTCCCTGATTGCCGCACAAGTGGTCCAGCAGTGTCCCTGATCGCCGCAGTGGCCCAGCAGTGTCCCTGATCACCGCAGTGTCCCTGATTGCCGCACAAGTGGTCCAGCAGTGTTCCTGATCGCCACAGTGTCCCTGATTGCCACACAAGTGGTCCAGCAGTGTCCCTGATTGCCGCAGTGTCCCTGATTGCCGCAGTGGCCCAGCAGTGTCCCTGATCGCCACACAAGTGGCCCAGCAGTGTCCCTGATTGCCGCACAAGTAACCCAGCATTGTCCCTGATTGCCGCACAAGTGGTCCAGCAGTGTCCCTGATCACCGCAGTGGCCCAGCAGTGTCCCTGATCACCGCAGTGTCCCTGATTGCCGCACAAGTGGTCCAGCAGTGTCCCTGATCGCCGCAGTGGCCCTGATTGCCGCAGTGGCCCAGCAGTGTCCCTGACCACCACACAAGTGGCCCAGCAGTGTCCCTGATCACCGCATTGGCCCAGCAGTGTTCCTGATCACCACACAAGTGGCCCAGCAGTGCCCCTGATCACCGCATTGGCCCAGCAGTGTTCCTGATCACCACACAATTGGCCCAGCAGTGTCCCTGAACCCCACATTGGCCCAGCAGTGTTCCTGATCACCACACAAGTGGCCCAGCAGTGTCCCTGATCGCCGGACAAGTGGTCCAGCAGTGCCCCTGATCATCTCAGTGGCCCAGCAGTGTCCCTGATCACCGCAGAAGTGGTCCAGCAGTGTCCCTGATCGCCGCAGTGTCCTAGCAGTGTCCCTGATCACCGCAGTGTCCCCGATTGCTGCACAAGTGGTCCAGCAGTGTCCCTGATCACCGCAGTGTCCCTGATTGGCGCAGTGGCCCAGATCACCACACAAGTGGCCCAGCAGTGTCCCTGATCACCACACAAGTGGCCAGCAGTGTCCCTGATCGCCAGACAAGTGGTCCAGCAGTGCCCCTGATCACCGCAGTGTCCCTGATCACCGCAGTTGCCCAGCAGTGTTTCTGATCGCCACACAAGTGGCCCAGCAGTGTCCTGATCATCGCAGTGGCCCAGCAGTGTCCATGGTCGCCGCACAAGTGGTCCAGCAGTGTCCCTGATCGCCACAGTGTCCCTGATTGCCACAGTGTCCCTGATCGCCACACAAGTGGCCCAGCAGTGTCCCTGATCACCGCAGTGGCCCAGCAGTGTCCCTGATCACCATACAGTGGCCCAATCAGTGTCCCTGATCACCATACAGTGTGCCTGTTCATAAAGTGTCCCTGATCTCTGCCACACCAGTGGATCCTGTTCACTGCCATCGTCTGTGAGGAGAGAGATCCAGTACAGCTAACTGTGAGTAATTTTCAGCCTTTGCACAGAGTTTACACACACTCACAAAACATTGCCAGCCACCTCACTGTATCTCTGATTTTTGCCCAACAGTGACTAGTGTGAACCAACTGCAGCCAAATATCTGTCCCTCACTGCAACACCATCTTGATCACTGCCATACCAGTGGGTCCTGATCAGTGTCAAAAATATGGCCAAAAGATCATATACAAGCGAGGAGGCATTTCAAATTCTGAGTTCGACAGATGAGAGTGACGGAGAACTCTCACTGTCAAACTCTGATTCTGTATATGAACCAGAACACAGCAGCGGTTCACTCTCTGAATCAGAAGAAGGTGTTCCAACAAAAAGAATGAGGAACTCCAAGGAGCAGCAAGCAACCACCAGCAGCTCAATACGTTCTTCTGATATGCTACTACCAGCACTGTAAGTGCAAGTTCTAGTATTCAGGTGTCACATCAGCCACCAAGGATTAGGGCCCATACTGCTGTCCCAGATGCTCTTTTAAACCCTGTGTGGCTACCTTCAGGATCAGGAGCACCTATAATTCCCCCATTCATAGCCCAGTCAGACATTCAGGCAGAAACCCAAAATTTTACAGCCATTGATTATTTCCATTTATTTTTCACTGAAGAGTTTTTGAATTCAGTTGTGCACCAATGCAATATTTTCGCCCAGCAATTAATCACTCAAAATCCAAACTCCTGTTATGCTCGAACATTTGAGTGGAAATGCCTCACATTTGAAGAATTTAAAGTGTTTCTTGGCCTTACATTTAATATGGGACTAACAAAAAAAAATGAACTGCATGCTTATTGGTCGACAAATCCCATTCAACACATGCCGCTCTTTTTTTTTTGCCACTATGTCCAGGACCCGCTATAAAACAATTCTGCACTTTCTACATTTCAACGATAATTCCCTGTTCCCCCCCAGAGATCACCCCGAGTACGACAAACTTTATAAAATTCGTCCACTAATCAATTATTTCAACCAAAAATTTTCAGAAATATATTGTCCTGAAAAAAACATCTGTGTCGATGAATCCCTAATCCATTTCACTGGGAGGCTGATCATAAAACAGTACATTCCAAGTAAACGGGCCAGATACGGGGTGAAGATGAACAAACTCTGCGAAAGGTCCACAGGATACGTGCACAAGTTCCGTATCTACGAGGGAAAGGACAGTCAACTAGAGCCCCCTGAATGCCCAGCCTATATGGGGATTAGTGGAAAAATTGTCTGGGACCTGGTATACCCCCTCTTCAATCAGGGGTACCATCTTTACGTGGACAATTTCTACACAAGCCTGCCCCTTTTCCGCCACCTTTATCTCAAGGGCACTGTAGTCTGTGGCACAGTTCGACCCAATCGGAAGGGATTTCCACAACAATTGGTTGCCACCAAGCTAAACAGGGGGGAGTCAGCTAGCTTGAGAAATGAAGAGATCCTGGCCCTTAAGTGGCAAGACAAACGGGATGTGTATGTCCTTTTATCTATCTATAACAGCAGCTCATTCGAAATTCAAGGAAGTCGCGGTCCCATCCGAAAACCCCAATGCATACACGAATACAACCTGTTCATGGGGGGAGTGGATTTAAATGATCAAATGTTACAGCCCTACATACCCAACAGAAGATCAATCTACTGGTATAAAAAAGTATCCTTCTACCTTTTCCATATGGCCCTGTACAATTCCTACATCGTTTTCCAGAAGTCCACACAAAGACCTGTCACCTTCTTACAATATCAGGAAGAGATTATCACATCCCTCATCTATCAAGTAAGACCCGTACCTGAACAAATTCGGTCTGATGCAGTGAGCCGATTGCATGAAAGACATTTCCCCAATATCGTCCCCCCTACTGAAACAGACCGCAATCCTCAAAAGAGATGTCGGGTATGCTCCAAACATAGAATTCGATCTGACACCCGATACTACTGTCCCCAGTGTCCCTCAAAGCCTGGTCTCTGTATAGAAGAGTGCTTCCGTATCTACCATACCGCACTACATTATTAGTGAAGTACGGTGAAGATATATTTCTTTGTCCTCTGTTTGCTATTTCCCTGCCATGTTTCTGCCTGTTGCCTGAATTCATTTTCCTGCCTTCCATCTGAACTGACCTCGGCCTGTTTATTGACCATGCCTCTGCTTGCTGCCTGAACTGACCTCAGCGTGTTAATGGACCATGCCTCTGCCTGCTGCCTGAACTGACCTCGGCCTGTTACTCGACCATGCCTCTGCTTGCTTCCTGAGCTGACCTCGGCCTGTTAATCGACCATGCCTCTGCCTGCTGCCTGAACTGACCTCGGCCTGTTACTCGACCATGCCTCTGCTTGCTGCCTGAACTGACCTCGGCCTGTTAATCGACCATGCCTCTGCCTGCTGCCTGAACTGACCTCAGCCTGTTAATCGACCATGCCTCTGCCTGCTGCCTGAACTGACCTCGGCCTGTTAATCGACCATGCCTCTGCCTGCCTCCTAGACTGATCTTTTGCTCTCCCACTTTAGTAGTGGGATTCAAGACAACACAGGGGTCTCACGTATGTGAGGGGATCCAGAGTAGTGTTTCCGAGCAGAGAAAACTTTTTTGTTTTCTTTGGGTTTTTAATTCCCGGATCAGGGTCTGGAGACCAGAGGCTTCGAAGAGATTTGGGTGGGATGAAGCCTCTACCCCTTTGTCCAGTCTTACCTAACCAAGGCCCTAAGCTTAATGTTTCTGCCTGGACCAATCCTTTTACCACGTCTTTGCTTGCTGTCTGTATTGACTGTGGCCTTTTTATGGACCATGTTCCTGTCTTCTTCCTGGACCACTACTTTGCCTGTTTGCTCACCACGTCTATGCATGACACCGGTACTGACCCATCTGCACATCCCACTGGCTACCTTCCTGCAAGACACTGGTGCCACCCATCCTCTGCACTGAAACAACAGGTACTCTTTGGTTTATCTTTTGTTCAACTTCTTGGTGAATGAACATAGTGCTATGTGGACAGCCACGTACTAGTAGGTTAAGCTTTTAGGAACAGGCTGTAGGTGAAGCTACACTATGCTTTATTGATATATAATGTTTGCTAATTTTTGTGATAAACAGGTTGCAATGACCAGTAATCAGTCCAAACACTGAAAATGTCTTACACATGTGGTATCCCCATACTCAGGAAAAGTAGCAGAATGTGTTTTAAAGTGTTATTCTAAGAATACCTATGCAGTGTGTTAGAAATATGTTATTATTGGTAACATTGCATTAAAGAAAAAATAACTACTTTTTTTCACATTTTCTAAAAATCTGTGTAAAAAATTAAGTCTTCAGAAGACTTTGCTGCTCCAGGACCTCCAAAATTGTGATACGTAGTCAATAAATTAGATGTGTAATTTTTGCCCTTAGTATGCCTAACGGTGCTTATTGCATGTGGGGCCCCTCCATTTGGTTAGGCTGTGAAAAAGTCTTGCACGTGTGGTATCGTTATACTCAGGAAGAGTTAGAGAATGTGGTTTGGGATGTAATTTTAAGTATGCCTATGCAGTGTATTAGAAATATCTTCTATATTGACAACTTTGCATAGAAAAAAATACATTTTCATTTTCTTTTAACATATTCCAAAAACTTTTGGCAAAAAAATGAAGTCTTCAGAAGACTCCCCATGCCTCTTAAAACATACCTTGGGGTGTTTGCTTTCCAAAATGGGGTCATTTTGTGGATAATTCCATTGCCCTGATGCTCAAGGACCTCCAAAACGGCAATAGGTAGTCAAGAAATTAGATGTGTAATTTTTGCCCTTAGAACGCTAACAGGTGCTTATTGGATGTGGAACCCTTCTATGTGGCCAGACTGTGAAAAAGTCTCACACATTTGGTATCGCCATATTCAGCAGGAGTTAAAGAATGCATTTTGAGGTGTAATTTTAAGTATGCCTATGCTGTGTAATAGAAATATCTCATAGATTGACAACTTTGCATAAAAAAAAATATATTTTCATTTTCTTTTCACATTTTCCAAAAACTTATGGCAAAAAATGAAGTCTTCAGAAGACTCCCCATGCCTCTTAAAACATACCTTGGGGTGTTTGCTTTCCAAAATGGGGTCTCTTTGTGGATAATTCCATTGTCCTGATGCTCCAGGACCTCCAAAACAGCAATAGGTAGTTAAGAAGTTAGATGTGTGATTTTTGCCCTTAGAACGCTAACAGGTGCTTATTGGATGTGGAACCCCTCTATGTGGCCAGACTGAAAAAGTCTCACATATTTGGTATCACCATATTCAGGAAGAGTTAGAGAATGTGTTTTGGGGTGTAATTTTAAGTATGCCTATGCAGTGTATTAGAAATATCTCATAGATTGACAACTTTGTGTAGAAAAAAATACATTTTCATTTTCTTTTCGCATTTTCCAAAAACTTGTGGCAAAAAATGAAGTCTTCAGAAGACTCCGCATGCCTCTTAAAACATACCTTGAGGTGTTTTCTTTCCAAAATGGGGTCTTTTTGTGGATAATTCCATTGTCCTGATGCTCCAGGACCTCCAAAACAGCAATAGGTAGTTAAGAAATTAGATGTGCGATTTCTGCCCTTAGAACACTAACAGGTGCTTATTAGATGTGGAACCCCTCTATGTGGCCAGACTGTGAAAAAGTCTCACACATTTGGTATCACCATATTCAGGAAGAGTTAGAGAATGTGTTTTGGGGTGTAATTTTAAGTATGCCTATGCAGTGTATTAGAAATATCTCATAGATTGACAACTTTGTGTAGAAAAAAATACATTTTCTTTTCGCATTTTCCAAAAACATGTGGCAAAAAATGAAGTCTTCAGAGGACTCCCCATGCCTCTTAAAACATACCTTGAGGTGTTTTCTTTTGAAAATGGGGTCATTTTGTGGGTAATTCAATTGTCCTGGTGCTCCAGGACCTCCAAAACTGTGATAGACAGTCAAGAAATTAGATGTGTAATTTTTGCCCCTAGAACGCCTAAGGGTGCTTATTGGATGTGGGGCCCTTCTATGTGGTTAGGCTGTGAAAAAGTTTTACACATGTGGTATCACCATACTCAGGATGAGTAGCAGAATGTGTTTTGGGGTGTAATTGCAAGTATGCCTATGCCGTGTGAGAGAAAGAACTTGTTAAATGACAACTTTGTGGGAAAAAAAAAAGAATTTTTTTTACTTTCATCATTTCCTTAAAAAAATGGCAAAAAATGACAACTTCAAAAAACTCCCCATGCCTCTCATTAAATACCTCAGACTGTCTACTTTCCAAAAAGGGGTCGTTTGGGGGGTATTTGTACTGTCCTGGCATTTTAGGGCCCCAAGAAATTATATAGGTAGTCCGTGCATCAGGACTGATACATTTTCAAATATATCAAATATATATACCGTGGTCTGTGGACTCTATAACTTTCACAAAGACTAAATAATACACACTGATTTGGGTTATGTCTACCAACAAAATGTAGCACAATGGATTTTGGCCTAAATTTATGAAGAAAGTATATTTATTTGCAAAATTTAGTATCAAATACTAAGAAAAACATGTTTTTTTTCAAAATTTTCAGTCTTTTTTCATTTTTCTAGCAAAAAATAAAAACCCCAGTGATGATTAAATACCACCAAATTAAAGCTCTATTTGTTTGAAAAAAATGATAATAATTTCATTTAGATACAGTGTTGTATGCCTGAGTAATTGTCATTCACAATGTGAGAGCGCCGAAAGCTGAAAATTGGCCTGGACAGGAAGGGGGTAAAAGTGTCCGGACAGGAAGTGGTTAAGTTGGTGCCATGACACCTGTCCCAGGTTTCCTGTTTCTTTCACTTTTTGCACTTGCAGCTTCCTATGGAGATGCCCTTGCATGCAGAGAGTAGAGTTGTGTCTCCCTACACTGTGTGCATCAATAGAAACATATTGCCCTGTAGCTTAGGATGGCAAGGCACTCCCCTGCTCCTCCTTCTCACTCCTCCTGTCCCTCTCCCCTTCCTTCTCCAAACTAACAGAGTGACTGGTTGTTGCACTGTCCACTGTAACCTGTTTCTGTGAAGACCAGAAGTTCCGGGAAGCAGCACTGAGAGAGCAGGAACCAGCAACATTTAAAGCTGTAAACTGCTAGCGCTAGAGTAAAATTTTTTAACAAATTTACTGAGGGATGTTTTTTTTTTTTTAATTCAATGTGTTAAACTTAAAAGCTATGAGGGTTTAACACCACTGTTACTACTCCTTAGGCACAACAAACAGGAATAAAAACATCTATTTTACAGGTGCCCAGCATATTTTCATATGCATTTAAACTCAGTTCCGTGCTAGCATATGTGGCCATCCACATTGAGTTTTTAGATCCAGCAACGTTTAGAGGTAAAAAAAATACCCCAAAGCCGCGTTTGGAGAGGAGCTTATGAGTGTAGTTTAGGAGTGAACACGCATAAATGCTCACTTCTGCTTATAAATTTATTCGAATGCCTAGAATGCATGAATATTCTAGCAAATAAAATGAGTTTATGCTCAAATGCTTGCAAACACCATACACCTGTGAAGGCACAATAAAGCTAGATTAGAGGAGTTTTTACTGCCAATTTCTATCAGCATTTTGGAGCATTTATATCATATGTTCATATGCATAAGGCCTTACACACATTCACCCTTCCTTTCCATTTGACCTCATGAAAGCTTCAGGAAAACCCAAGGCTCAACTTTGAAGCTAGCTAAAGATTACTACCTTTGTCTGTAGTGCCAAGGAAAGTCATATAAATATCATCTGTATGACTTTCAGTTTATACAGTGCCAAAGAATTTACTAGATACTCTTTGTCATACTAGGAACAGTTTTTATCTTTTTGACTCATATGTTTAAGCCATGTCCTTCCATTTTGCTAAGTATTGGATTTTTTTTGTTCCATCTTCATTTTTTTAAAATCAATAAAACCATTTGTATTTGTATACTAATAAATATAAACAACTATTATAAAACAATTATATGCAAGCTCTATTTTTTTTTAATTTTGAGTATGGGTATACAAACTGGGCGGCATTCGGTTCGCTGGACATTTGTCAAACCCTAAACATAGCACCCATCTAAACTTAAAGTGTTACTAAATCCAGGATTCTGCATTCACTATATCTAGTCTCCTACACAGAACATGGAAATGCAATTATTTTAGTAAATATAAACTGCTAAATATTTTTTCTCATCAGAAGTTAGAGCAGTCTTGTGACTTTTATCAGTGTCCAGCATCCACCAATCACAGCTAGCAACACAATTGTACACAATAAATGGCATAAATTGAAACCATTAATTGTTTACAATTGTCATGTGATCTGTTGTGCTTGGTCACAGTGATCACATGGTAACGGTGGCGGCCTGGTACAATGATCTGTCATTGGCTGTGTCCACTGGACACAGCCGATGACAGATCATGCTGCAGCGTGGCCCATGGGGCATGTTGCCAGGAGGATGTCATACGATGTCCACCCAAAAAGGCAAAAGTCCTGCCTGACCATCATTTGACAATAGGCCGGGCGGGGGGAAGAGGTTAAAGGGCAACATTTACTGTATATTTGTTACATGTCCCTATACACATAGCATACCTTTAAAAACAAAATTGCAGCTTACCTTTTTTAGATACTCTATTCTGGACCCTAGGGGAGAACACAGGGGTGCCAAGCACCCATATACTGTAGCATGTGAATTTTATAAAATGAGCAAAATATAATGAACTCACAAGCGCAGAAAGATCAGAGCATGTCTCTAAGAGCAAGTTTATTTATTTATTTTGGTTCTGAACCAGAGGTGGATGCATCGGCCAACAGAACCATTAAACCGAGAGAAGACCCAGCCTAGAGCCAATGTGCCTGCTTTAGCTGGAGCTGGAGCAAGTGAAGTGATGGCACAAGGATGCCTGCCATATGATCTCTCAAGGCAACTGGGATACACGTTTTGGGAGTTAGCACACCCTCTTCATCAGTCGCAACATTGATATTACTGTACATGCCATGTCCCCATTCACATAGCATAACTTAAAAAAATGCAGCTTACTTTTTTTAGATGCTTTATTCTGAACCCTCCAGCCAGGTTGTTATCTTTGTTTATGAGGGGCTGGGCCACTGTATTTGCCATAGTTATTTCTGTCTGTATTATGCAGGCACATCTTCATTATCAGTTGTAACTAGATTTGAACACTCTCTGTCCTAACAAAAGGGTAAAGGTGTAGAGTATGGGTTTCTTGCATTGTACGTTAATAAGGACAGGCTTGGGATAGGTTCACTCTAAGCGTGTTTGAAAAACCTTGCAGGCAGCCATGACACCTCCCACTGAGAAACATCTGTTATTTAATAAAAGGGGGAAAAAACAACGTGGGTTATTGTGGTCAGGAAAGGGAGGGTATAGCAGACTATGTGTTTTCAACTTTCTGAGGGGACCTTTCAAGAGGGCCCAGCCTGATAATGTTGCCCTGATGCTTAGCCAAACCAAAGTCAGCCAGAGATATGGCATTTAGCGATCGTAATGCTAATGTCACAAAATGACAAATCCCTGTCCAAATAACAGCAGCCAAATTTTTGTGTTACCAATGCAAAATGGCAGATCCCCAGGCAGTTTGTTTACAAACAGCAATCTGGGCTTCTTGACGACTAGGGATGGGCTTAATGTTCGAATCGAATGTAAGTTTGACTCAAATATCGGCCGTTCGTGTGTTTGCCACATACACGATCGGTACGGGTGTTTGGCGGCCTGTTTTCCTGTCACACGCCACAATGCACTGTGCTCTCACAGTGCATTATGATTGACCAAAGCAATGCACCTGACCATAGGTCAGGTGCAATGCTATGGCCAATCACAGCACAATTGGGCAGAGCTAGCGGTGAAATCCCCGCTAGCTCCACCAAATATTTTACATCTGACATGCACATCTGCTTTTTTTTTATTTTGGTGAATTGGCAACGGCATGACAATGCTGTATGCTGTGATTGACGATGGAACATATTTTTTTTTAAATTAAAATTTTTTATTTTTTTGTTCAATAAAGGAATTTTTCAAAAGACTGGTCTCTTAATTTTTTACTCAGTTTAACCCTTTAGTGAATGGGTAGGGGTATCCCTTATTCTTTTACAGGGGGGTGACAGCATCAGGGTACCCCCTTATTTAAAGGGGTACTCTGATGCTAATGAGCCCCTGGGCCAGGGTTGTGGGGAAGAGGCCCTTGTCCCCATCAGCATGGGGACACTGTCCTAATGCCAATGGCACATGGTCTTCTTAGCCACAGGGAGGGAAGGGCCTCCCGTTTGTCCCCCCCCCCCCTTTCCTGCCCTACCAGGCCTGTGCTCAGATCATGGACCCTGTATGGCTTTTAAAGGGAACCCAACGCATACAGTTTTTTACTGTGGGGTCTCTCCTAACCATCCTACCAGACCTAAAGGGTTTGGTATGGATTGGGGGGGGGGACCTCATGCTCTTTTTTTTTTTTTTTTTTAAATGTAATTAAAAAAAAAAATCAGTCCTGTTGCAGCAGGTTCTATACATTGTACAGATGTGCAACTTTGCAGGTAATTTAAGGGGACCCCCCAGGCATGATATTTACAGGAATTTTTCTTTAGGCAATGAAAAATGACTGCCCCTTTAACCTCCCTAGCGGTCTGATTATGTCAGTATTTCTGTGCTCAAAGCGGTACGTTGTTCTCAATGGAAATATGTTGTTTTTTTATTGTATTCTTAGGAATAACTCACTGAAATCTATCCGAACAAGAGTCTAGTAAACATCCCGGGTATGATAAAATTTGAAACACGAAATAATAAATATAATATAATAAATAATCATAAAAAATAATATAATAATAATACATTTAATTTAATTCCAATAATGTAATCAAATGAAAAACACTGAAATTTGAAATAGAGCACCAAGTTCGCCCATCACTGAGCAAAGTTGCAGAATCGTTTTCAGTGTCTGATGACGAATTTCCCCATGAATCATTATCACTCAATTCTGCAAGTGGGTCTAATTTACTATCGTTGTTCTCTAGCTGGTCTAAAACCGCTTTTGACCTAAAGGGATGCTTTTTGAATGCCATGGACGTTTCTCAGTTTCCAGGCAGAAAGAACGGTAAAAATGCAGGCAGGGCACTAGGGACAAAATGTATGTGAAATGGTTTAATACAGTAATGTAATACTATCAGATTTTAGTGTATTATGTATGTAAAATTTTGACATTTTTGAATCTCCCGCCGGTTCCGCCCCCCGTACATCCTGACGCTTTCAGGGAACAGAACCCGGAAGACGGATGCCGGCATCAGTCGGAGGACATGGCCGGGGACGCAGCTGGAGGACAGCGTGGGAACGCAGGACGAGGTAAGTGATCCAGGGATCCCAGAGCAATGCTGCAGGGTAATCATGAGTGTAGCTCGGGGTTACCGCTTCTGGTACTAAAACTTAACCCCGAGCTACACTCAGGAATACCGCCAGGGGGGTTAAATACAATATTTTTGAATTTTTTTTTCACTGATTCATGTCCCTCAGGGCAGTACCCGAGTCCCCATACCCCTTTTATGGCCAATAGCTTGCATACTGTATAAGCCTTCAAATTGGGCACTTTTGAATTTACATGTTCACATCCCATAGACTTGCACTGAGTTCAAAGTTTGCGATCGAACAATTATTAGGTTCAATTGTTGGATCGCAAACCAAACATGGAGGTGTTTAGCCCATCACTAATGACGACAGACTAGCCAGGTTTGGACGGCTTGTTCAGTGGTTCATGTAGCTGAAAACAAGCTAGGTTTAGGTCAAACTCATGTTCAACCTGAACTTGAAGCTCATCCCTATTTATGAGTCTCACTATTTAGTTTCAGAGTCAGATTGTTCTCAAAGCAATCTGGATAGGTACCTAGTACCCATTGAAAGGTCAGGGAGCCAAGATGCAACCTGACATTCAGCCCGTGTGTACGACAGGCGATCCAACAGAAGCCGGCCTTTCGGCTGGCATCTGTCAAAGGGGCATTACCATCTCCCAATCAGTGCCCTCAACCAATGGCTAGGAGTGCTGACTGAAGTGTTCTGGAAGGGGCCGTCCCCCCATCAGAACACAATAGCACAGCAGGGGAGATTGCTGCAGGTACATCGGATGGTTAATACACTGGCTCCTCCTGGGATGTCAGTTATTTTCGTTCAGCCCATTGGGTTGAACAAAAAAAAACTAGTAATGTGTACTAGGCTTTAAGCAGAGGGATACTGCTTAAAGCAAATCTGCCTGTCACTTCAGGTTGGTTCAAGGAGGTTGGCCATACACTAGAAGAATTAGTTTGAAAACTTTTTTTTCAGGACCTTTCATTTAGTTTTTGAATTGTTAGTGATGTAAAATCAACATTTGTTTTCGACCACAGTGACCAGAAAGGAGCAGGATGGAAAATGTTTTCAGAATGAACAAATTTCTAACAGAGGATGTAGTTTTCATTGGGAAAACGGCATTCATTCCAAAATCAAATGTTAAAAGCAAACAAAATTTAGATACACTTGTGAACTACAGTCAGCAAGTTATTGAATGTACTGTAAGAATTTTCGTAGAAATGTTTGGATAAATGTTTGTAGGAAAATTTGTTTGAAAACATACTAGTGTATGGCTAGCTTTAATTCATCTCTGCTTGATACTGTATCTATACTTTGCTCTTTTAAGAAAAGCAAGTGGGTAACCTATAAGTAGAATAGTGAGGAGTTCACTTATCACAATATACGTCACCTAGAAGTTATTAAAGATATAAATCAGATTAATTCTTTTCTTACTGAGGTAACTGCAGGGCAAATGTATTCTTGCCTGGCAAAGTAGTAGCAGAGTATTTGTTCTGTATAACAGCACTTAAGCCAGTAAATATTTTGCAGAGATTAAAAGCATCTTTATAAGAGCAATGTTTCATCTGAACTTCCACTATGCAGCACAGATAGTTGTAAATAGCAGACTGCCATCTGCTATTGTAATCAAATTATCCGACTTCCAGACCACTTGTAATTGTTTCTGGATATGTCTGTAAGAACAATATGATCCTCACCAATTCTGCAAAGATATATTCATATTTCCTCAGATGACAGTGATGTATAACTTAAGTAATCTATTTATGCTGATAGAGAGGAAATCTTACATTAAATAATAGCAATTTCCATTATGCAAGCTGGAAAATAATTTATCAGAAGGTTTACTATATTTATAAAAATCTTGATTGCAGACATTTTGGAGAGGGGTGCAGGTTGTTTTGCATGTTAGGAGCACTGTTGTAATATGGAATTGTAATTACGGTACGTTTTCTCCCAGTATGTACTGCTCAGTAATATGGCAAGAGATGAAAAAAGGAAAATTCAAAACAAAATTATTGGAATGGTAACAAGATGAAGACTTTACCTTTAAAATAATACCAATGGCATTTTACACTTCCATTCAAATGTAAAAAATGTTCCTCTTTCTGATATCTCTAATATGTGTCCTTTAACAAATATGACATTAGAATAATACAGAGGTTTTCAATGCCGACCTTCCTCTGAAAATGCTAGTATGCAAATCTGGGAGGTGGGAGAAAAGTGAAAAACACTTATTTTCATATCTGTACTCTGGATCAGTGATTCAAATTCAAAGCAAGATGGTCAACATGGGAGCCAATCATCCATCATTTTCAGAGAGGTCAGAGATGGTAGTCCATGGGTTGCTCTTCTGCCAGATTCTGTTTAACATAAGGATCCAACTGTGCTGTATAATAGTAACACTTAGAACACGTTATCCAGCCAACAAGAGTTCTGTAACAGAAGCTACTGTAACTATTCTGTTAGGTCTGGGCTGTCATAACAGGGATTATTTGTTTAGGTGGCATTGGTCTTAGAAGCAATGTCACTGGACATGGCTCAGGTGCAGGAAAGCGTTTCTCACTGACTTATTAAGGAGAGTCATAACCTATATTATCTAATTAAATGTTTATCAGAATCATATTACTGAACCTTTTTTTTTGTCTGGAAGGGTTTATAGTGTTTTGGCACCGCACACAACAAATGACTTTAAAGTAATAGAACATGCCCTCTTGCCATGGTTGGATATCCTTTTTGGTGTTAGGCGTATATTGCTATGTAGCACTACTGTAATAACCAGAGGAATACTGTCCAGGTCTTCCCTGAATACTTTGCCCCACAGCAAGGCACATAGTCTCATTTACTAATTTCTCCAATAATCAGTCTAGGGGTGTTGTTAGGGATAGAGATGAGGGAGATGAGTGTGATACTCCGGATTAGGAACTATGTACACTGAGGACTTTGTCTAGTCTGTAGAACAAGCTATATTCGAGTTCGTTCTTGAATCAAACAGTGTACTTCAGCTTTAAGCAGTAGCAACAAGTAGTAGCAGAAACAGCAGTAACTTCTTTAAAGCCCAGAACAGTATCCCGTAGTGAGTAGTAGAGGGCAGATGGACAAAGCTCTTCAGAACACCAGCTGGTATTCTCTGTACTAAACCCACTGCTGACTTGCTAGCACCAGAAGGGGGTTAACAGAGCACCTAAGGTCCTTAAGGATGTCTGTACTCACAAGGCCCAAGAGCAACTGAACACCTTCCTCTGTGATACCAGATACCAGGCAGCTCCTCAGTAAGCATAGCAGAACTTGGGTTTCAGCAATTCAGGCCCTCAGGTAGCCCATCTGAGGCTTATGGCAGCAATTGCAAGGGAGGGAAACATGCCCTCTCCCAGGCTTGGGCAATCCTAACCAGAAAAGACCCAGAGCTCCGTTTGCTCTCTGAACATATACAGTTACTCAGCACTTCTTAGGGCCCCTCTCTCTGGAATAGGATGAGGCTGCATCATTATTCATGTTTCCATCTGCATAGTTCCACACCTATCATCCAGAAACGTCTGCAGTCTCCTGGATACAGAGGAAGCTAGGCAGATTAGCAGTACCTGAGCACACACACACAGAGAAGACCTCACAAAATGATCACAGCTCACTCAGGTGCCCTTTTATGAAACAGAGATCAGTGGCGATCCTAAGGATCGTTGCTGATCTCCGATCATTGGTGGTTTAGGAAACAGAGATGACCAGTGGAGAACATGTTCTCCTCTGATCACCTCAGCACACAGATGGCCAGTGTATGAAGGAGCGATGTCAGCCGTTCACTGGTGATCTGTGTTCTCCCTGCAGATTCTCCAGCACAGAGGTGGAGAATTGCGGGAACTGCAAACGATCTCTTACTGTAATCTCACGAGATTATAGTAACAGCAGAAGTTTTCTAGCGTTCAAAGCGTTTGTAGATCACTTCTATCTTCATTCCGAGAAACAATCTACACCGCTTCATAAAAAGGCATTCAGAGGAGAATGCCGGAGAAATGAGCAGCAGTCATTTACCGCTGTATGATAAAAGGACACCTCAGTACAATGAGTTAACTATACAGTACTTTTACCTACCAATAATTACAGCCACTCTGCTGACAGAGTGGCAAATAAATTTACCTATCAAAAACATAACTAATCCTATTTACCTAATCCTTTATTATACATGTGAAAAACAACCAAACATTAAAAAAAAAAAAAAAAAAGTTTTCTACGTTCTGTTATAAAACATATCCAGGAAATGTAGGTATATATAGAACCTGCGCAGTGGACTAGAGATGATATGTAGATGAAGCTGGCTGCTGCTAGCAATACCACAAATGTGTGAATGGAAATGTAAATAGATGCTACGCTGCCACTAATGATTAACTATGCCACACTGCATTCGTGATTGTGGCCCACAAATAATTAACCAAAGAAATGAATGACTGTATGCCATATAAAGCATACTATGCCTTGTATGCACCCTTCCTCCCCAGGGTCTCAGTGCATCCCTATGATTAGGGGGAAGTTTATATACCTATATGCCGTGCATGAATGAACCAATGCTAACAAACTGTGCTATAATAGTGCAATACTGTGCAAATAGATATGCAAATAATACAAAATCATGACAACAATTCTCCCAACATAACTGATTTCAAATATAGAAATGAAAAATATTTTAAAAAATATAAATGATATAATGCATATATGGTGCAAATGTCAAAGTCCCAGTGCACCACTTTCCACATTCAAATATTTAAAGTCCCAATATAAAACACTTTCCACATGCACATTTCATGTGATAATATGTGATTCAGTGATCAATCTTCTTGTCCATAATGGTCTTTTGTGTTGAGTGCTCCACTCACTGCTCCCCCTCCAGAGCCCACTCACTACAAGATGTTAACCACCTGCATAGGTAGGTTAAACTGTGCATTTGGTGCTTCAAGAAATCCCTTTAGCTTCCTACGTGCTCTTGAAGCCTCTATCCACTGATTATGAACTCTATATATGAAAAACACTCCAGATCACCCACAATCCTCATGTAAGCATGTGTATGGCACTTTAAAATCCTAGGACACTGCAATTCCTCTGTATACCCTCTCAAAGAACAGATGTGGTGCTAACAAACTCTACCCTACACGTTTCGTCGTATCACGTAATCAGGAGTGCTTTACATGGCATACAGTCATTAATTTATTTGGTTAATTATTTGTGGGCCACAATCACGAATGCAGTGTGGCACAGTTAATTATTAGTGGCAGCACAGCATCTATTTACATATCCAGGAAATAATCAAAAAATCTAATTTCTTCATAAGTTTAGGCCAAAATGTATTCTGCTACATAATACTACAAAATCCACCAGCGCCAAAATTAGTGTAAAATAATTTCAATGTCACAAGTTAGCTTGCAGCCTCTTCACATGTGTGTTTGTCTGTGTTCACCTGTGGGCGTCGTCTGCTATTCCCTGGGTTTTATGTCCTTCCCTTTCATCACTTCCTGGCCCGCCTCCTAGCTGGCTTCTCTATTTAAGACATGCTCAGTCTGTCCCATTATGCCTGAGCAACCTTGTGATGTTGGAGCTCCTGTATGTTCCCTCTGTGAATCTGTGTACCGACCCTGGCTTCGTTCCTGACCTTGCTAGTTTTCTGCCTGTCCTGACCTCGGCTTGCCCATTGGATTCCCTGTGTCTTCTCCCTTTCACTCTGCTCCCGCTAGCGGTCTCCTCCACCTCAGCTGGGTGCTAGAGATGAGCGAATCGAACTTGGCGAAGTGGAATTCGTTTCGAATATTAGGAAAAATTCGATTCGCACCGAATCCGAAAATTAGCAAACTTCGGATGCACGGATCAAATTTTTCCTGATCGGCCGATTTTCATCCCTTCTACAGCCGGCAAAAAGTGTCCCTGCAGAGAGCTCCGCTATTTCTGACAGTTCTCTGACAGTTCCTTCACATTTACAGCGGTTGAAACATTGTATCTATTTGTTTCCATTTAGGATACAGATGTTTTTATTCGGAAACAAATAGATACAATGTTTCAACCGCTGTAAATGTGAAGGAACTGTCAGAGAACTGTCAGAAATAGCGGAGCTTTCTGCAGATACACTTTTTTGCTGTACTGGAATTCTTCTTATTTTCATCCTACTTCTTCTTCTTCTTTTTCTTCTTCATCCTCATCCTCATCCTCTTCTTCTTCTTCTTCTTCATCCTCATCCTCCTCTTCTTCTTCTTCTTCATCCTCATCCTCTTCCTCTTCTTCTTCTTCTTCATCCTCATCCTCTTCTTCATCCTCATTCTCTTCTTCTTCTTCTTCTTCTTCTTCTTCTTCTTCTTCTTCTTCCTCTTCTTCTTCTTCATCCTCATCTTCTTCTTCATCCTCATCTTCTTCTTCTTCATCCTCATCTTCTTCTTCTTCTTCATCCTCATCTTCTTCTTCTTCTTCTTCTTCATCCTCATCTTTTTCTTCTTCTTCTTCTTCTTCTTCTTCTTCTTCTTCTTCATCGTCTTCTTCTTCTTCCTCATCCTCATCCTCATCTTCTTCTTCTTCTTCTTCTTCTTCTTCTTCTTCTTCTTCTTCTTCATCTTCTTCTTCTTCATCATCTTCTTCTTCTTCTTCTTCTTCTTCATATTCTTCTTCTTCTTCTTCATCTTCTTCTTCTTCTTCTTCTTCTTCTTCTTCATCTTCTTCTTCTTCATCATCTTCTTCTTCATCATCTTCTTCATCATCATCTTCTTCATCATCATCTTCTTCTTCATCTTCATCTTCTTCTTCTTCATCCTCATCTTCTTCTTCTTCTTCTTCATCCTCATCCTCTTCTTCTTCTTCTTCCTCATCCTCTTCTTCTTCTTCTTCTTCTTCTTCTTCTTCATCTTCTTCTTCTTCTTATTCTTCTTCTTCTTCATCTTCTTCTTCTTCATCTTCTTCTTCTTCTTCTTCATCTTCTTCTTCTTCTTCTTCATCATCCTCATCTTCTTCTTCTTCTTCTTCTTCTTCTTCTTCTTCATCCTCATCTTTTTCTTCTTCTTCTTCTTCTTCATCCTCATCCTCTTCTTCTTCTTCTTCCTCATCCTCATCTTCTTCTTCTTCTTCTTCTTCTTCTTCTTCTTCTTCATCTTCTTCTTCTTCTTCATCTTCTTCTTCTTCATCTTCTTCTTCTTCATCATCTTCTTCTTCATCATCATCTTCTTCATCATCTTCTTCTTCATCTTCTTCTTCTGCTTCTTCTTCTTCATCCTCATCTTCTTCTTCTTCATCCTCATCCTCTTCTTCTTCTTCCTCATCCTCTTCTTCTTCTTCTTCTTCTTCTTCATCTTCTTCTTCTTCTTCTTCTTCTTCTTCATCTTCTTCATCTTCTTCTTCTTCATCTTCTTCTTCTTCATCTTCTACTTCTTCATCATCTTCTTCTTCATCTTCTTCTTCTTCATCTTCTTCTTCTTCATCTTCTTCTTCATCTTCTTCTTCTTCTTCATCTTCTTCTTCATCTTCTTCATCTTCTTCTTCTTCTTCATCTTCTTCTTCATCTTCTTCTTCATCTTCTTCGTCGTGCCCCGTGACTGCCCAAATGAGTGAAGTGTGCGGTGATTCTAAGATCGACGGCACTCATCTGCATGTCATACTGACTGACAGTATTATTTCTCTCCCCCAGCAGACTCCAAGGGCATTTAAATTAAAGGTACAGTGTTCTGCACTAATATAAAGGCTCTCTGAAGCCTAGAAACCCTTTTAATAAGTTAAATTCGCAGCGAATAAATTCACATCGAATCGAATTTATTCCGCAAATTCGGCGAATCAGCCGAATCGAATTTTTGAATAATTCGCTCATCTCTACTGGGTGCACCTGGGGGCCGCTGCCTGGTCCCAGCCTGCTGCAAGTCCATCCCCACCATCATTGGCCCTGGTGAACAAGCAGGCTGGGGCTTAGATTCTGCACCCTGGGGAACCCCAAGCTGTGGATCTATAGAGCTCACTACCATAGGTTGGGACATTCAAATATATAATGCTGCTGCTCCTTAGTGATTCTACTAATAACACAAATAAGAAAAAAGAAAAACAGTGCAAAAAAAATATACATAATATAAATCAACTGACAAAAAAGGAAAAAAAAGAAAAAATTAAATTGGCGCAGAAATGTGATAGTCCCACTCCAAAAGTAGGTAGAATTCAATATACTTGATCAGATACAGTCTTCTCCCAAAACCAAGAGACCTTGACCAGTGTTCACACCCGTGAGTCTGTGAAAACGCCCTGGAGGAGGGCCGCACGCCTGTGTGCAGCGCTCCAGGGGCCATCTTGCTTGAGGAAGGAATCACTGATGTCTATACATGCTGGCAGCTGATACTGACTGTGAGATCTTTACCCTGGTTATGTGGCGGTTTGGCTCCAGATAAATTAATAAAAGGCTGGTTACATTCTTTTACAATGTGAGTGGTTTGATATTTGGATTCATCATCTCTGGGTACTGCAGTATTACACTATATTTGTTTTTTTTCTCTACACAAATACTGACCTATATGGAGAGGGATTTGGAGGCTGATTTGAGTTCTACTGTGGATCCCTGATGTATTTGATTTTATAATATAAAGGCATTCCATTTACCTATTTCTGGTGAGTGCGGTGTGTGTGAATAACACAATGAGTGTGAACACTGGTCAAGGTCTCTTGTTTTTGGCAGAAGATTGTATCTGATCAAGTAGATTGAATTCTACCTACTTTTGGAGTGGGACTATTACATTTCTGCACCAATTGAATTTTTTTTTTTTTCCTTTTTTGTCAGTTGATTTATATTGTGTATATATTTTTTTGCACTGTTTTTCTTTTTTCTTATATGTATTCTGCTACATGTCTTTGGTAAAAAATCACAATAAGTGTATATTAATTGGTTTGTGTGAAAGTTCTAGCATGTACAAATGTTGGTATAGATACTGGAATTTAAGAATTACTATACTAGTAGTGGCTGCTTATATCGGGACTGCGGGACTGCGGCGGACATTCTGACACTGGGGGGAACTGACTCGATGTCACTGACATCCCCAGTGACACCAATACAGTGATCCGTGCTAAAAAAAAAGCACTGACACTGTACTAATGGCACTTGGCAGGAAGGGGTTAACATGAGGGGCGATCAAAGGGTTAACTGTGTGCAGAGAGTGTTTTAGTAGGGGGCAGTGTGTGTGTGTTTCACTGTAATCACACCCATCCAGAGCAGTGTGCCCGAGCTGACAGGGAAGAGGACTGTTAGTAAACAAAACAGCCCTCCTCCTCATCGGTGATCGTTGGAAATCACCAGGCGCTGGCGAGTAATTACCTTCCAGGACCCGGTGATTGACAGCCGCGGCCACAAATGGTGGCGCGGGTAGGGCGCATGCGCGCCCCCTACACGAAAATGCAAAATCACATATATGTAAAATCTGGTGCAACTCTACATAGAAACCAATCAGCTTCCAGGTTTTATTGCCGAAGCTTAACTGACCAAGCTGAAATTAGACGCTGATTGGCTACCATGCACAGCTGTACCAGATTTTGAAGTACACCAGTTTTCGTAAATCTACTCTTATGGGTATTAGTCATGACTTTTGTGTGAAAACTGACACATTCGTAAAGGGAATTTTTTATACATAGACCCCTAATTGCTCTAAGATTTACTGAATATATTAGAGATAGGCACCTCTGCTAGATATTCATAAGTTGTGTTTTTTCTAGAGTTTCTGCTACCACTTATCAGCTCTCTGCCAGTCTGGCCCCTTGTTTTATTCTTGTCTCTCCTTGTGCTGGCACAAGGTCACAAAAACATTAGACTGGCACATTATTACTACAAGCCTGATATTTCTGCATAATGATGTCATAAAAGTGATTATTTACTCTAATCAGCACAGTACATAAACTGCTTTGTATAAAGGCAGAAGCTTTACAGTTTGCTTGCTTTATCTAAAATATGTCTGCAGCATTCCACTAGCATCACAAAATGTATGATTTTTCAACAATGTGCCAATGCTGTAAGCTTCCCTGCAGCAGAATGCTTCCTAAGCTGTAGCTAGTGCAGAGGTTAATCTTGGCTCACTGGGACTTTCATTTTCCCTGTATCATCAGCCCAAGGCAAAAAAGCGATCAATAAATATTGTCTTGGCACAAGGGTGTGGGAGACACTGCAATTTCTGCTAATTGCTAGGAATGAAAAAAAAAAGAAATCTAAATGGTGGATGATGTTAAATATAGATTCTCTAGCTCTTTCATTTAGCGTGCCTCTTACAAATCTTTGTAACCTCTGCTGTGCCACCATGCTCAGAATCTACAGTGTAGATTCTCTTATTTCCTTGCAATGTAATATTTATTGCACCAACACTACTCTATTTATAAACTGGCAGATTTTGATTAATGTGTAGTTGGTGGGCTATTCTTACAAAATCTATTTAATTAAATCTGATAGCCCCCATACCTCATGTTGTTGGGAATATTGATTACACCTGCACTCCAGGACTTATTTGTATTTCATACTGAAACTGGTCTTCCAAGAATGGTCCCAAGCCTGGCTGCAAAAGCAGGAGGGAGGTCACTCTGGGAGACCAGTAAAATCAGGATAGAAACCATATGGAAATTCGAACAAATGCATTTGCTTGTGCTATTGAATTCGGGGCAGCTGATATGTCAACTTAGGGCCCTGATGAGAAGTGTGCTACTGGCCAAAAAAATCTGTTTAACACCGAGACTGGAAATTCGCATTGCTGGGTGGTATGTGCACACTAGAAATTATACCGGACAAAAGGAAAACATCATGGAATTGCTGAAATGTAAAATCTGGATTACTGCATAATCTGAATGATGGATCTGGGAAGCTGACCATCAAACTTACAACAATCAAAGAAAACTTGGTGCTGTTCTACTCCAGCAGCGGAAAATGAGAAGATGCTGTCAACTTTATAATGAACCGATAGGCTGACAAAAATGTAATTGCCTTCCAACCAACAGAACATCTAGCAGCTCTCACCATCAGCGACACAGTCAGGACCCATATTATATTCACTTACGCCCCAACAGAAAGCAGCCTAGATGTAGCCAAAGACAATTAGTTCCAACACACACTGGATTCCATCCTGCAGACAGAGCTGGTCATTCTGGCAGGATATTTCAATGCTCACATTGGTATGGCCAAGAACGGATGGGAAGAAAATGACAGTGGATTACATCTGCTGTCCTTTGCAAGGGTGCTGAAAGGGACAGTTTCCCACTGCCAGGTTGTTTGATGCAGCAAACACCTGCTTACATAACTGGAGAGTGCATGTTCTGCTGAAGATTATCCAACTGCTCTGAACATTATATAATGGCTTAACCAGCAACATGCACATCCAAAATGAACTATCCAATTAATTTTGTATCCACACTGGAGTCTGTCACTTCACTCCAGATTTTCAATATTGTAATCAGCGTCATTATGAGAAAAGCAATCAAGGGCACACATTATTATTATTATTATTATTGTTATACAATAATTATACAGCGCCGATAGTTCACTCAGTGCTGTACATAACAAAGGGGGACAGAACATGTGACAGAACAATACCAATACAATGCAAAACATGAGGGGATCGAGAGCCCTGCTCCTTGGAGCTTACAATCTAGGAGGGAGGGGATAGTGGCACAGGAGGAGATGGAGGTAGGAAGAGTGGAGGAGGTCAGCAGGTTAGCAGGGGGTGGGGTAGGCTTCCCTGAAGAGACAAACATGGGGTTTAGTACTTGCCTGACCTGATGTTCGCAGACAACAATGCCAAATTTGCTGAGCAGAATGCAGAAGCCACCAAAATCCTTTATAACACTGCCCATATTTCCCAATCTTACAACCTAGGAATCAATGCAGATAAAAAGACAGTTATGACCATGGATGGATCACCACAAAGGAATCCAAATTGAACTGGTATAGGTATTCAAATATGTGGCATAATTCGTGCAGGAGAAGAAGGTGTCACTCACCACTGAAGTCCACAGAAGGTTTGGCACAGAAGAGTGTCATATAACCCGCTTAAATGTTGCTTTTGGATAAATACCTGAGACAGATTTTGGGTGTCACTTCTCATGATCGCCATCTGAACCAGACAACTCAGACAAGTTGCACCCATTAACCTTCAGTCAGCTGAATACTTTTTATAGACATTCTATACTGTATTGCTCTAGAAAACGCATGATTTAACATGCTTGTGGCGCATATACTGTAGGTGTGAGCAGGGGCAGACTGACCATTTGGAAACTCGGGCAGTGCCCGAGGGCCCGGGGTCAGTAGGGGGCCCCATGAGATGTCCCTGGTACCTTTTTCATAGGCTTTTTTGAGTTTGGGCAAGGACACAGGGGCCCCATGATCCCCTATTGCCCGGGGGCCCCATGAGTTGTCAGTCCGCCCCTGGGTGTGAGGCAGTGGTGTATTAAGGTTTTGTGCTGTCCTAGGCTACACAAACTTTGCCCCTACCCCCCTTCCCCCCGGAGAGAGCCTGACATTGACCAACAACACCCCTGCCCTCTCCCCCACACCCGAGAGAGCCGACCACTACCATTGCCCCCATACACCAGCCACTCCTCTCCAGAGAGAGAGAGAAAGACACTCACCGTCAGAGCTGTGGACATCCCTGGGAACGAGAGTCAAGCAGCCCGCTGCCTCTCTCAGATCCCACCTGGTCCCCAAGCCGCATGTGTCCCTTCTTCTGTCCCTTCTTCTAGGGGATCGGTGCTGCCCCCATGAAAAATGCCACCCTAGGCAAATGCCTTGTTTGCCTTGTGGTAAATATGCCCCTGGTGTGAGGTAAACTGAAAAGGTTGTTGACTGAACATTGAAACAAGTCAAGAGTACCCTTCTCAGCTTCTGACTTTGCATGTGGCAAAATTATTTTAAACTGAACTTTCGGCACAAAAACTTTCATTTGGATATATTAGCCATTGGCCACAAAGGATATACATTTGCTTTTTGTTCATTGAATGTCTGCAAACCTAGTTATTATTTTGTAAAAGTAACAGTGACATCATCACTTTATTGCACATAGCCCAGCAGGCTCACCTTCTGCAGAGCTTATGTAGAAAACTACAGGGGGGTGGATACAAGACTAGCCACCCAGTATAAGATGAGAGTGCAGCAGTCTTGATTATGGAAACTGTCTGTACAAGGAAAAGTTTCACACTAGATTGCTGCAGGGAAATGGAAACAAAACACCAAGATTCAAGTAAAAATACACATGGCTTATGTATTTAGACAATATTTTCTTATCCCGGAGTTTCTGATTATCATAAATGGAACGTAACGAAATTCACAGTACCAAAATAACAGTCACTTCATACTGTGTTAGCAGGTTGTGCTTATTGAAAAAAAAAAACACATTTATTCAATTACTAGATCCAATGTTGGAAACAAGTTCATGGTCACTCTTTACTTTGTTTACTACTTACCAAAAGATAAGTTGAAATTCTTTGAAGGTATATTTTTAACTGGCTGTTTATCATGTGTTGGCAATGAATGATTGCACAAAGCACTTAAAATATTACAAGATTTTTTTTTTCAAAGAATTCTGTTATCACGCTAGTCTTCTACTTAATCTTTTTTGTAATGCCAAGAGAAAACCGTTGGTGTATGATTAGTAGCACGGGGGGATAAAAAACAATTAACCCTCTTGATTAAATAATTAGGTAAAGGAGAACATATGCATATTTTGGGGGAGCATTTACCTATTTTTAACATTCCCCTAAATGATTGTTTTATGCAAAGGGAATTCCACATTTGCTAAAAATATTATAACATAATATATAAATACACTGTGAATATATATATTTGCTACACTAGACTTCTTATACTGTAACGTAGAGTTAATAAAAACTACCTTTCTAGTTCAATCTGCAGCCAGCTATGAATTTCTAAAACTGGCAACATATTCAAACTTCCTTATATGGTGGCATTCTGTATAATGTTGTTGTATAGAACTCCCCCATGGATACAATTTCCTGCTTTTGTGATTGGCTCACAGCTGTTTCCAACACATTTCTCTTTTCAAGACTAGGACTGATAATAAGACTTTAGCAGGAAGACTGTAGAGCTTTGGAAGTCCAACTTGAGTAGAATTCAGGCGTGATTTCTAATGCAGACTGATTCAGGTCAGTTAATTCAGTTTATATAGGCAAAATTAGAGTTACACTTTAATTAGATAATACAAAGTAATGTGTATACAAGGAATGGAGCAATAGCTGGAAAATGCCCAAAATCCTCTCTTTATACAGAAATGGCAGTAATAGTACCCCTCTTTAAAGTAAACCTCTTTTAAAGTGAACATGGTCAGGCTAAATTCTGGCCTGGCCATTCAAAATTATGCATATTCATAACAATACATAAAAGATCTTTCAAACAAGCTTTTATTGATCTTCATAACTGCATAGCTAAGATGTAATACTTCCAAATTCATAGCTGAAACACTGAAGTGATGAAGACATTCTCTCAGTTCACTTGCAGTATTTCTACATTAGAGATTGAACAGCTGCATAGTAAAATTGATTTTTTCTTAGATGCTGGCCCCCAAAAAGCATTATTTTTACCTTACAGCATTACTATACATTTCCACTGCTGGTGACCTGGCACTATCTCCTGTCATTGCTACAGGTCTACCATAATCACCATTGCACAATGCCCCTACAGCTTTAATCTACTGCTTCAGCAATGTCAAGGTGTTTCCACAATTGTTCCTCAGCTGCTAATATTGACTAACTTTTTCCTCCCATTCCAGTGCTCTGTCAATAAAGAATATGTGTGCCTATTGTCTCTTTAAATTGTCCTGAGGGTAGCCACCTCACTCTAAGTTTGAGTTAAATGACCATGTGCTCACCCTCAAAGAAATCTATACAAATTCAAACCTGGTAAACAGCATTTTTATTGCTGATGTTTTGATGAAGTTCAGTCCATATTTCTCAAGAGTCTTGAGACAATTAAAATATTGGCAATACAAAATTGCTATTTTGATCTATCTCCTCTGGAAGACCAATGAGTGCCTCTATACCATCTTTGGATTGTTATGTCTTTATAAACTATGTGACCTAGCAGTGATTTCCTTCATTGAAACCTGCCTGGTGTCACATGGCCACAGGAAGTGAGCCCACATGTGAGAAGATAGCTTTGGATGCTTGGGCCATGGAGTCTAAGCACCAGCCGCTTTTCACCAAAGCTGCTGATGGTGGAGTTGGGTTTCACTGTGTGCTGGTGCAAGATCTTGACTCCCAGGTTCACTACACTCAATATGTGAAGACTAACCTGTAAAAGCATTGCAAGAGTGCAAATGGCACCTGAAACAGGCAGTAGCACTAAGGAAAATCCAAGAAACTGGACAAGGGTCAGGGCCAGGGCCAGGGCCAGGGTGGCAGACAAAAAAATGAAAGAGAGGAAGCTGAGGTTGGTATGAGAAGGATGAAAGCAAGAATACAGCAGGCAAGAAGGGGAGTCACAAGTGGGAGTTCAGAGCAAACAGGTGAAGTAATGCCGAAGTGCAGGTGGAGTCTGGATGATGAAGAGGATCCAGGAAACAAACCAAGTGTCAGGGTGGATGGCAGGCAAATGCAAGCTGAGGTCAGTATATGGAAGATCAATCCAAAAAGAGAGTAAGCAAGAAGGTCACAATTGGGAGCTCAGGTTATACAGGAACATTGCTCAAGCTAGGCCTGGGTTACTTTAAATAGACTTGGACCCTTTAAAAGGTGATCCCAAATTAGAAACCTGAAAGTCCTGTGGGCTTGTATCTCAAAAATAAACTGCAGCCTGGCAAATCTGCTTACATAGTGTGCAATGAGTTTATAAAATATTTATATGACTTTTATGTTGGTGAAATAATGAAATCTAATGTTGATGTTTTAATTAAAAAATGCCTGGTGTCTCTCCAATTCAAAATGGGGCAGTTCAGCCAGTTCAATATTTTGCTGGGAAATAAATACACTATAAAGCTGAGTTTTTTTTATAAAAAGCTGATTATTGTCATTTTTGTTCAAAGTGCAGTCAACCAAAACTGCCTAAATACTATCTACACAGATATTTAAATATTTCTTAATTGGGGAGCATGTCCAGACAGTGAGGAAGAAATAGTTCTTAAATGTGGATTTTTGGTCTGCAAAACTGCATGCGGTCACTCATTTTCATGTTGTGACCTAAAATAGACTGATGCAATACTGTCTATGCAGTATGTACAATATTCCATTTTTTTTTACAGTGAATAAATAACAAAATATAGTTTTGTCTTTGTCCTCAAAAGCTGAGGTAAGTGTTTTATCAAATGAGGTTTACCAGAAATGTGTTAAAATTATGCTCATGCAGTGTGTACCACAATCCTTGTGTTTCAATTAAAATATAACCTTTCCTTTTTTATGGAATTCCAAAGCTGAAAGAGTATGTGTTTTAGCTAATGAAGTCTAAGAGAAATTGCAGAATTCTTGCATATTCTGTGTGTGGTATATTACTTCATATAGAGTCTGAAAAATATACATTTCACATTTTTTGATTCCCCAAAAGATAAATAAATTGTAGAATTACAGCAGGGCCCCAAAAGGTACTTGAATTACATCAATTGGAATATGAATCAAAAATTCTACTTTTTTAAGGGGCCTCAAAAGATAAATGTGAATTTAGTTTAGCCAGTAATTTCTACAAAAAACTGTGTGCAGAATATTACCTCTATTGTAATGTTAAAAAAGTTACTTGATTTTGTTGCTCCATTGCTAAATGGGGATATGGTGAGAAATGGTAGATATAATATCTTTGCAGTGTGCACAATATTGTCGTTGTGTTAAGCTTAAAGCTGAAATGTTGTCTAAGTGGTCTGAACATGTGTTGCATTTCTTCTTTTTCATGTCATATATAGACTTATATGTGGATTTGTGGGATGAAAAGCTGCCTACTTCCAAAATATACTCCATACTGACTACATAATACACTGTAATTCTTATTTCTTGAATAAAAAGTGCCTCATCTCTCCCTTTTCAAATGCAGTCTGTGAAATATTTCTGCTCTTGTCTGTGACATAATTCATTGTAATTTTTAAATCATAATAAAATGGGCCCCATTTCTTCTTCTTCTTGAAATGCAGCCCAGTCAAAAAGGCTTACATGATGTGTAGCATATTTGTATAATTTTCCTGGCTCTTGTCTTGATATAATATACTGTCATCTTTCCATTATCTTGATAAACCGGCCTTGTCTCTCACTCTAACATGGCAGCCTAGTAAAAGACTTCCATGATGTGCTTTTTTTCCTGGCTACTGTCTATGACATAACAAAATTATAATAAAATAATTATATATTACATAATAAATAATTGTATAATAAACCCTGCCTTATTTCTCCCTCTTGAAATGTAGCTGAATAAAAAGGCAGCGTGTCTACATCTCTGGTTCTTGTTAAAAAGTGCCTTGTCTCTCTCTCTTTCTGCAACGGTGGCCAACTGAAAGGATTCCATGATGTGCAGCATGTCTGTTCTACTGTCTGGTCCTTTTTGTGACATAATACATTATAATTAAAATTTCATATTAAAACCTGCCTTGCCTCCCTTTTGGAATATTGCCTAGTAAAGGCTTACAAGATATGGGCAACATGTTTGTGCTATATTTCTGGCTCTTTTCTCTCACATTATCCCCTGTAATTTTTTATTTATTGATAAAAAGTGCATTATCTCTCTTCAAGTGCTGCTTACTAAAAAGTCTTACAGCAAGTGAAACATGTCTGTGCTATTTTATGGATCTTTTCTTTGACTTAATACACTGTAATTTTTACTTCACATTAAAACCTGCCTCCTCTCTCTTTCTCTCTCTCTCTATCTCTCTCTCTCTCTCTCTCTCAAATTTCAGCTTAGTGAAGAGGCTTACTACTTTGACTCAATTCTGTCCTATTACTGCCAGATAAAAAATCACGTGTTGCAACAAAAAGTACCTAAAATACTTTTTTAAGATAAAACTAATGAGATTGGGTGCTTCTGCTGTATGCAAGCCAGTGAATGATGTAAAATATATGTGATGATGCATCAAATATATTACACATGCAAATTATGCAATGCCAGAATACAGTGTCACTGTCATTCTTCCTTAGAATCGTACTACTAACTAAGCACACATATACTGTAGCTTAATGGCATCTCACAAGCAAGTAATTTGCAAATTGGTGTTGCCCTTGAAGTCACATAAAATGGAAGACCCCCATCCTGCTGATCTGTATTATTTTTTTGCATTGGTACATGTACCCCCTGGCAGTGCCCACCACCTATGCCTATGTCCATTGCCTATTAGCCTAAAAAATGCCCAGAATTTATTTTGAAGAATTGCCCCTCATTGGCTTCACAAGGGTTCAGAATAAAATATGCAGTTTGTGGATTTTATGATGAGTTTGATACGCTGTATGCATATCGAACCCAAATACATTAGCCCATTATTAATCCTCAAATAAGTTCCCATTGCTTGCAGGTGTGTGTACGTGTGTGTGTGTGTTGGGGGGGGGGGGGGGGACACAGAATGATTTACAGAGAGAAAATTAAAGTGAAAGTAGTTTTTCCTACGAACTTTAAGTATTAACTACTCAATGGTGCAGTAGTTACAGAAGCCAGTTAGGGTTAGTGTTAAACAACTTTAACTGCTTGTTAAAAATATGTAAATAGCTGAATGTTCATAGCCTGGTACCACAGGTAAACCTCTCTCATTGCTTTAGTGCTGTAGCAGGATGTTTTATGGAGAGGCACTGGCCAGGTTCTTGCCTAAGACCACCCCAGGAATGTACAGTACATCTCCCAGACAGGCAGTAATGCACACTGACAGGGTTATTCAGCCTGAGCAGGATTGAATCAGTAGACGCTAAAGGTTTGTGATACCTGAGAAAACTGGACATTTTCAGGCTGGAAAGCTCTAGACTTGTTCAGTATGTTGGTGAGGGTGGTTGAGGTAAAGTTAGTGTTGAGAAATGGCTAGGTTTTTTGTTTTTTGAAGTTTTGTTCATTTTGGAGTACTGTCTACCACCTTTGTTTATAGCAGTAAATAGCAGCAATAATGCACCACTGCTTGCAAATAAGCCTCTGGACTGGTCTCTGTGTGCTTATAAAGGCTGCTCACAACCGGGCCCATGGTGCACATCGTCTTCTATGCTTGATAGTATGAAAAGTGCTCTAAAATCCCCAATGAAACTTGTCACAGTATCCACAGAGCTCAATACACCTCAATATGTGAGGATTGCCATGATCTGCCTCAAAAAACATTGGCTAACACTTGCCACACACTGGTGGTTCTTCTGCCTTGTAATCCATTTGTGCCCTTTATAGAAAACACTACTAGTTGTAACTGTCTCTGGTTCCTGGAGATGCACCACACAATTTGTACCAGAATTTGACTTCCTTAGGTCATGGAGGCATTTCTGTCTTAAGTGACTAACATAACATCAAGGACCAACACAACTCCTGCATGTCACAACTTTTGTATTTTTTACTATCCAGACTGGTTTAGGTAGCAGTTACCTTATAGTGAATGTTGTCTTGCTTTGACCTGTGCTGGTGGTAATGTATTAAGTCATTGTGTATGTTTCAGTTATGCTGAAATCAGCAATAAGCATTTTTACCAAGTACACTTCTTCCAATTATGACCACACAGCAGTTTTCAGGATAATACAATTCCCATGACCCTTCTGTTGCTAAGTTACTAGGTTTTTAATATGAAGTTATCAAGCCACAGTTATAGTTATGTTTTGTTGTGTTGTCTTTTGCTGTGTTGTGTTACGTTATCACAGCAATATCTATATCTGATCATTTCCAGCTTGTTTGGGTAACCACCCAAAAGGTTATCCACCTGCTTGTTTCTTGTCTGGAAGTGACTGACTATTGATAGTCCACTTACTGGTTACAGAGAAATTATCTACCTGTGTATTTTCTGCTTGTTGGGCGGTCATAACACGTTTAGCCATTTATGTCTGGCTTCTGTGCCTTCTTTTTGGCTACCTTCACCCTCTACAAAACATAAAACAAACATTACTGTCATCCTTATTTCTGAGACATACTCATACTGTCTGAACAAAGTTACACCAACTCTAAGCGTATTATAATATGCACTGGTAGGGTCAACGTTTAATCCTGATCAAAACTAGTCATACTTTCACCTCAGTGCCTCAAATCAATTTCAGATGAATAAAAAAAATAATCAACTTACTCAATTCTTTATTTCTTTTTGTTGATACAAAAAATAGATGTAATGTGTATGTTTCTTTCTTCATTTAGAATACTTTGGGCCATCATTTGCAGCCCCCACCCCAAAAAAAATCTAAAACAATAAGTTAGTATTGCTTTTCTAATCCAGGGTTTGTAATAGCAACTCTGTCTGAAAATGTTTTTTTTTTGCCAATAAAGGAAGCAGGTCACTATATCAGATGTTTTAGGTATTTATAGATTTTTGTACCAGTTTTGTTCATATGAAGACTAACACAAGAGGGAAAAAACACATACAGTATATGCTTGATCACTAAGAACTTGCATCAGCTTAAATTCTCCAAAGCATTATCTTATATATTACTAGACTACTATGAGAAGTAAAGGTGGATGCTAATCAACAAGAATCACTGTAGATTTTTTCTTTTGCTGTCTGAAGCAAACAGTAAATTTGCCACTCCCCCTCCCCTTCAAAAAAAAATAAATCGAAGGTAATGTTTTAATTTATTACAAACAGATATTATATCGATAAGGTACTTAAACTATGTGTTTTTAATTAATTTGGAGCTGATACCATTCATGAATGCTCATACCATTCATGAATAAAAAAGCATAAGACATGGGCATTTTGCCTTGGAGTACTTTGCCACCAGAGTAGAGAAAATTGAATCTTTTCCAGTGGATGGACACCACTTGAGGAAAATTGCTAAACTCCAGGCAGATGTACCTCTACTTATATTAATCAATTACATTACAGGCTATTTTATTTTTACTCATTTGAGTGTGGTTGATAAATGGGTCTTCTTACCAATTCTAGGTTTCATCAAAACGTCCCCCACTGTCTTCACTCTGGACGTACAGTATATGAGTCTCACACAGGCTTTTGAGATTAGTTAAACTGAACCTGCAGGGTGCTGGATTTACTCATTTGGTTTTTTTAAGTTTTGGGCTCTAGGATTCCTTTCTGATCATGGTTTCACTACTTAGAAAGGCACTGACCTGGAGAAAGCATGCAACTATTAAAGTAGGAAAAATCTACATTTCCATTCTTTTTTTTTGTGATATGCCATTGACCTGCTTGCATTGATGCCAGGATCAGAATATCAGCCTTAGCGCTTTCAAATAGAGCAGCAATGGCAGCACCCATATTGTAGCCTTATAGGTACTCTTTGAAGTCAGTTTGAGATAACATTTTACTTTCTTTCTTTATTTCTTACAGGTCAGTATGAATGGCAAATAGATCTCAAAGTCATGTTGACACATGCCCTTGTTACAGTTTTTCCAATTATTAAATGAAACGGGTAGTGAGGAACTCTGAATGCCACTTACATTATAATATAAAATAAAAGAAATGGCACAACAAGTATAGTTTGATGTGCCTACTATGAGCAACAGATCATAGATACAGTGTGTAGCACAATTCAGTGATAATTCTTGTTTTAGCAGGATAATCGCTTAATATTATCCATCTTTCAATTTTAAAGTAGATGTGGTTGTATTTACACTTCTTTGTGTCTATATGTACAGTGCTATTACTTTCTCATTGAAATACCTTTATCTACTTTGCCTTTGATATTGTACTGATTATTTCTTTTTTTAATCATAGTTATACAAAAATATTTTGGCAGAAGTGGCATTTTCCATGTTTGGTCTTTCGCATGAGATTTTCTCCACCTGTAGCTCGTCTGTTCTTTAAGATAATTTCCATTATTTAACTTTCCATTGAACTCATGGAGCACTGTTATTTTAACTTGAGCAATACCATAACCAACAGCTGTTGACAAAAATTAAATAAATAAAAAAAAGATAAACTGTGAACTTAGAAGTTGTTTATATAACATAAAAAAACTTTCTATATTTTCTGTCTCTAATAAAGAGTGAAAGAAGTAAAGAGCTAAGTACAGTACCTAGAGCATCCAACTAGAAATCATCTTGGACTTGGGTACTATGGATTTGGGTGACTGGACTTAACACTTTGTGCATTGCACTGTTCTTTGAATAAAAATGTATTCCATGAGGTTCCTCGGTGTCCTCTTAAATTTCCTTTAGAGAAAAATAAAGGCCAAATAAGGCACAACTAATTGCAGTTAAACGGTACGTGATCCCAGTCTTGCCATTTGTTAAAGCAGAACTTCACTCTCTAAATAAACATGGACTATTTGTAATCCTTATACTGCTATCATTAGTAAATAGATAGGAAAGTATATCAAGTACAGGGGCGGACTGACCATTTGGAAACTCAGTCATTGCTCGAGGGCCCGGGGTCAGTAGGGGGCCCCATGAGATGCCCCTGGTACCTTTTTCATAGGCTTTTTTGAGTTTGGGCAAGGACACAGGGGCCCCATGATCCCCTATTGCCCGGGGCCCCATGAGTTGTCAGTCCGCCCCTGATCAAGTATTAAACTTTTTTTTTACATTTCTTTATTTACTTCCTTGTTTCCATACCTAGGCAAATGATGTAATATATCCCAGGTGTCTTCAGGAGGAGAAGGAGGGATCTCAGCTCAGTTCAGCTCAGCCTATGCCTGCGCTAAGGGCAGATGGATTCCAGGAAGTAAATGCTACATGAATCATCTGTCCTTACTCAAGATAACCACTGCCAGAAATGCCAGGGGGGGTTTTCAAAAATTTTTATAAGCAAAATAAAACTTGCAGACATAGATGGGGGAGTTTGCTTTGAATATTAAAAATGAATTAAATACAATTTTTGGTTTGTGGTGTTCAGATGAGTGGAGGTTCACTTTAGGTTGGTAAAGCAGACATAGTCATGGTAAAATATCCGTTCCACAAAGAAAAACTATTGCTCTCTGTGTAGAAGGAAAGGCCTTCATGCAACAGTCTGATATGCCCCCCTGATAGTGAGAACTAGAGCACTCCAATTAGAAGGGTGTGTGAACTTTGTTGAGTGGAAAGCTCAAGCTCTGATTATCAAAAAGATTAATACACAAAGGCAGCTGATTCCCTTCAGTAAGCAATGGTCCTTCACAATTGGGGTGGGCAGGATCTATGTGTGCAGGTTTGCCAGCTAAACAAGTAGTAAGAATTAGATCACTTAAATGAGAAGTATACAATTCTAACCAAAAAAAAAAATTATATATATATATATATATATATATATATATATATATATATATACTCACCTAGGTCAATGAAGCATCAACCTGATGCTGCATCTGTATGAAGCATTAATCTGAGCTGTGTCTGTCCTTTGCTGGCTCTGCCCAGAGAACTGAACAATCAAACACCATGATCACTCAGTTTTCCCCCTCCGCTCTTAGCACTGGGGCTGGAGCCATGGCTGTGGAGGGGACGGGAGAGGCCATCTCAGGCTCTCGGCGAATCACTGGGAGGCTGAGCCAGGTGCTGGTCCAGGCTTCTGGGTGGATCCTGAGAATATTGTTGGGATCTTTTCAGAGCCTGGACCAGCTCTGTGACATCAGCCAACAGTGGGCTTTAGTGTAAAAAGAGCGCAGAACTTGACCTACAGGAGAAGCATAGCCAAAATAGCTTTGGCTATACTTCTCCTTTAACATTCAGTTGGACTTCTATTACAGTTTCCTTTGTATCACACAAAATGAGATTTTAAAAAAATTATAATTTAAATTAAATTGGTATGACAGGATCAGAGGGCAAAGAGAGCAGATGTTACAAGATGTATGTACTTATTTTTTAATATACTACTAAAACCCTACCAACTTACAAGTGCTCTTGCTTAGATGATGCCCATACTGGAAGCACTGTGGACCATAAATTGGAAGCAATACACAGTATACAGTAGAAAACATTTTTTTTATCATTCACACTCTGATATTTTAAAGCCAGCGGATTTTTCTTTATGCTGTTTATGAAGCTTTCTAAGTCTTTTCCCTTCTAACAATCATCAACGCTGTTTGAAATAAAAGACTTTCCTCTAATGTTCATGGCTTAAGCATAGCATTTAAGTGGAATGAAAACCTCCTGTTCTGCTATCTGCCACAACACCACCTTAGTTTCTTATAAGATCTGGCATTGCCATGAGCCTGCACATGTGACCAGCTCTGACACCAGTCATTTGAAGGTTTAAAAGATCATTTTGGAGCTCACATGAACACCCTGGCAACTGTGACAGTTATCACTAGAGGCATGTCTTGAATGTATGTTATACTGCGTATGTGCTAGTTGGCAGAATTTAAAGGAAAACACGGCAGAAAACAACATTGGTATGTTTGATTAGGGATCTAATAACATTTGTAACCTTTCTAACTCGAGTTTCTTTTTGGAAATAGTTAAATTGGTGAGTTTAGTTCTGCTTTAAAGTGTTAATCGGATTGGGTACTGACGAAATCATGTTAGGACATAGACATATTAAAAAATGTATGCCTATGAGCTAGCAATTGGCTACAAAAATCCAACCTAGCTATTCAACTTTACTCATAATTTGGCATTCCCCCTTATACTGTATTTTTTTTCTGCTTTTACCAAAATTATAAAAGAACTTCCCTCTCTTTACAATGACAGGAATGAATGAATGAAACTATGACATTGTGGGAATTGCACCAAGGGAATTTTCAGTGAAATCCAATGACCCTTCAAGCACATACTTACAATCTTCTTGCCTTTCTGTATGTAAGGCATGCACATTAGATTTAGAAATTTAGGGGAGGTTGCTATTTACTATATGTACTCAGCACTGCCAGGTTTAGGGGTTGTGGTGATGCTGAGAAGATTATGGAGCCAACAAAAAAAAAATACAGGGACGTCAATTTATGTTTAATGTAGTAGTATACATTAAGCATTCTTAGCTTGACACACAGAGCACAATAAAATAAACATTCCCCAGTAAATTATTTATTAAAATTCCTATCTCAGTGCTTGCAGTTTACAACTTGATGTTGAGTCATGCTCTCTTAGTGGTGCATCCCTAAAATTCTGGTCTTCACAGGAAAGAGATAACTGTGGACAGTGCAGTCTCTAGTCAGTCTTATACTTTGGAGACGGAAGGGGGAGGAGCAGAGGAGTGTCTTGCAATCCTAGGCTAAAGCGCTGTGTGTTTCTATTGATGTACACAGTGTAAGGAGATACAGCTCTAGTCCCTGCATGCAAAGGTAACTCCATAGGACCCACCTTGAAACAGGAAATCTGGGGCAGAGGTCATGGCACTAGCTTAAAATGAAACAAGGAATAAAAGATACCAAATCTTCCTAATAAATGAATAAATCAGCTGCTAAAAGTGCTTGAAAACTGAGGGTTTAATATCGCTTTAAAAAGAACATGGGAATCTTTTGTAAAACTGTCATGTTAATATACTTATTCTATTAGAATCATTATTGTGGAAATCAAAGTTTAAAAGTACAACACTGGGATGTGGTGTTCTCTCTAACGGAACCCTTAACCAAGTTTTTTAATGAATAGAAGACCTAGCACTGGACTGTCAAGATAGAATACAATCAAATTTGCATTTTATTAATTAGAAATAAAATGGTGAAAAGAATGTTGCGTGAATGTTAAACTCTGTGTGTAAATCGTATTTAACTTCTACGCTGTATAAACAAAAAAGGAATCTCTTGCAGGGAAGGGAAGCTTCACATGACTCTCACTTTCTAAAACATATCCTGGGGTTAATGGGTTGGTGCTTTGAGATAACCACACTCTTGAAGCACCTAGCCATTGCTGAAGGACATACTGCATGCTAATATACATGGTGTGCTAGACTGGTATCTCTATGGGAGGAGGAACTACACCTTTTCATTTTCAGTAAAAAAGGAAAAAACTAGCACTACTTTCATGAAAAAAAAGTAACAAAGCTGAACCATGGGAACTTCAACTTGATGCCACATGGGAATTGAAGGAAAAAAAAGATGTAGGATTCCTGCATTCAAACTCAAAATACAGTATCTATTCTGAAACTCCCAGTATAATAAATGTACACTTTTTTTCAGTGTGCCTGGAAGTTATTCACACACTGTGTTCACACACATGATCACACACTCAGTAAGGTTAATATTTGGTCAGAATATAAATTTGGATAATATATATTTTTTTTCCAACATGGACAAGGGGACATCAGTTGATCATGGAAGAAATAATATTTGTTCATCATTTTAGTAACAGTTTAGGAACTGATCAAAACCAATAAAAAAGACAGATTTATTTATTTTATTTTATTTATTACAGGTATTTATATAGCGCCATCAAATTATGCAGCACTTTACATATATTATACATTCACATTAGATCAGTTAAGGCAGATGTATTGAAAGAGCTGAGCCTTATTTTCAAGACTAAAAAAGAATCAGTATCTAGTCCTCTTTCCCTCTGGGCAGCGCACAAGTGCTACATCAGAGGGGTGATGATTAAACATGGCCACAGAGTTAAACAGGACAGGGTGAACATGTTGGCAGCCTGCTATCTAAACTACCCAACCTTGATAAACAACATAAAGCTTGGCCTGACCCTCTCCTGGAAGCGGAGCTTACTCGCATACAAGGACAAATTAGGGATCATTCACTATTCCAAGCCAAAAATAAAGGTATGCAAGCTTGTAGAGTTTTCTATGAATTTGGTGACAAGTGTAACAGGTCATTTGATAATGCTGTATGCAAAATAAACTCAACTTGTCTTAAATACCAGCTTTTTCCAACCTCTCGGGCAGTAAAATTAATTTGTCCCTTGGCCGGCCTTCCAATTTCAAGGGTCCAGTACTCTCAATTTTCCTATCAACATCCCCTGACTGAACCCACTCTACTTTAACTCTGCAAATACTACCAGCTTCCCTTGCCCATGGACACCTGTCATTGAACACCCATTCTTTGTTGTGGGTTACACTAATAAAGCCTTCCAGCTCCAACCTGACCCCAATTTGGTCAGAGCCTCCACTTTCTTTGAGCCCTCTGGATGGACCGGCCCATTGGCCCTGTTTGGTGCTCTCAACTCCACTACTTTGGGGCTATCGTGTTTTTTATGATTCCTCCCAGATCATACCTGCTTCTGCAGACAATCTACTCTGTTCGAGGACCTATGCACAGGAGCAGGGCTTATATGGAAATCTCTCTCTTTCTCTTACAGTATCTTTCTTGCAGCTACTTTAAAGCAAGACCCTCCATATTTGTGCAGGTGGGAAAAGGATCTTAACAACACGTTTTTGGAGGATAAAAAGCACAGGATTATTTTCTTTGCTCGCAGGTCTTCACTTTGTAGCAAATATTGGGAGACTATATTCAAAATTCTGATGTGAAGGTACTGGACTCCGTCGGTATTGGCATCCCTGTTCTCTGGAAATAGCCTGCTATGCTGGCAAGGCAGCTCACAGGTCGGCACACTACTCCATATCTCCTGGGGCTGCCCCAAGCTTTGTCCTTTCAGGTCCTATAGATTGTACACAAACTTACAGATTTCTCCTTTGTGGACAACCTAGCTGCAGTGCTCCTTAACTTGACTCCTATGTCCAGTAAGAGCTACCGCAAATCATTACTGAAATATCTCTTGAACACCGCTTGGGCATGCATCCCCAGCATGTGAAAAGAACAATCTCTACCTACTGGTTTGCAGGGTGAACGATATTCAACAAATGGAACATCTTACTGCTGCCCTCATACAATGGAGGAACATAACACATGCTGGCTGTACTGGGACATGTTTTACTTTTCAAATGAATACCTAACCTACTCCTAACATGAGGTCCCCCACTATAATGTACAGCGCTGAGCAAACCTTCTGGCGCTATATAAATACCGTATAATAATAATAACAATAATAATAATGGGAGCTCGATTCCTTGTGCCATCGACCCCGCTGTGGTCCCTCACCTTCCCATCCCTTTCCACTTTTCTCCTCTTTCCTTCTCCCTTCCCCTCTTCCTAGACACCTTGGCTGTCCACTTTTCTGCCCCAAATTTTGGGGAAAATATCTCCTGGTAGGCTCTGTTTGCAAGGGGGCCTGGGATGGGTGTCCTTCATTGTGTAAGATCAATACATATGTCCTTCCCTCTGGTGGTAACACACCTGTAGGTTGTTCTATCTTCTCGGTATGTGCGTGTACATCATGTTCCCCTACATCTGTTCCCCAACAATCTAGCATATTTCTAAAGAGGTGTTTCTACCTTTAGAATTTGGTTATCACATTTGACATGGTGGAAAAAGGTGGTTCAAACTGTTTTTGGGTACTAATTTTTCATTTGTATACATACAGCCTTTTATCACTGTTGCCTGTCACTAAGAACGTGATGTCACATCATACTTTTCTGTTCTGTTGCATACCCTTAAATAAAGAATTATAAAAAAAAGACTATATCATTTTTATACCTTAATTATAGCCAGAATTAAGATTACTAAAAACAAAGATAGAAATATACTGCTCCAGAGCACTGAGCTGACTGAGCTTGAGGGTGTCATGATGGCTGGCATATATTATCCTGTAAGGCAACATGAACAACAGTTACACTGTTGGCTTCCTCTGGACTGGGCTGCAGGAATTGTGATAGGTTACACTTGATGAATATCAGTCTTTTTTCAAAGGAGGGCTGCTCACTGTTAAACCTCTTAGTATTACTGCACTTAACATGGCCCACCTATTCATAAAATCTGTGCCACGGTATTCAGGCTGGCGTATCCGACAAAGTTCTCCCATCTATGCTAAGAAATCAATGATTGGAAAAGAGCAAGTCATGTGACTTTGAGAGGACAGCGGTATCTCCCATTTTTTTTTTAACATTTGCTATATCCATTCATTTGAAAATAATCTACCAGCTTCAAAAGCTGGCAGAGTGCTAAGCACATCTATAAAGCACAGCTTTTATAAATTTACAGTACTTTTTTTTTTAATCATCCCCTATTAATCCACAAACTGAAATACTTTTTTTAGCATAAACAATATATATGGTTTTTTTATGATGTAGTAGGGCTTCAAAGAAAAATATGTTCAGTACTCCTCTGGTTGATTGCCACAGAAAAAGTAAATTGATATTTAATACACAGTTATTAACCAAATGCTTTGTAGCCTGACTGTACTGGGCCAAACTGGTCTGATGAACATCCAGTGAACCTTCAAGCACCTGCCTACAATGTACCTGCATTTCTGTAGATGCGTTAGCATGCACTTTGAAAAAAGTAGCGGATGTTGCTAATTGTGTACTAAGAACTCCAGGGTTTAGGGATTTTTGGGAATGCTGAGAAGATTGTAGGGGAAGAACACTATACCAATTTGTGTATGTGTGTAACATTATGGAAGCTAACAGTTCTGTTTATGAAATGAAAAGGTGCAGGTTTAGGGGTTCTCCATGCAGGAAAAAAACCCAGATCTATCCTGTATAAGAAGTATACACAAGTCATAGTTTACACAAGGTTATGGACTCTCCTCATATGATAGCGCTGGTACTTTGTAATTGGCTCAGCACTGTCACATGGAGTCACATGCATGTCCCTGGCTACAAGTACCTTTATTTTCAATGTTTTTTGTGGCTGAACAGAGTAGCAGCTGAAGAAAGGCATGTGTGCAGGAAGGGGGTAGTAAAGTAAATATCTTCCTATACCCTGCAACTGCAAAATCCAAGTGAATGTAAGCCCTAACTGGATGTCATTTAGTTTGCTTAAAGTGGTATTCAACCCCAAAACAAAAATGTACTTTATGGCAGTTTATCGATTCTTAAATAAGGTGGCTGCATTAGTTTTCTTTTTTTAGACTTGTTTCCTTTATTTTTACTTGGTGATCCAGCCAGTAACACACCTCCGGACTCAGGTTGTCTTCACTCTGGATGGAGGAGCAGCAACATTGTCAGTCTGGGGAGAGGGTAGAGTTAGCAGCACTAGCAGATTTAGATGATTTTGACAAATTAAAGACAAACTGACAAAAGTGCCCCACCAGTGATGTCAGCGGGAGGAATAGCGCCCCATCATTGTTGTCAGTTCTTGATAGAATAGTGCCCCAAGGGCTGGATAGAAGTAAGAAAAGGGCCACATCTTGCCCCAGGGCCACAGTTTGGAGACCACAGGTTCAGCGGGTGTCTTTTTTAGAATGTATTGATCAATAACTTGCCACAGGAGAAGGATAAAGGGTGTTCAGGATACTCCAAAACAATATTAAAACCAATAGAATGATGACCTTAATAGCACAAATCCTTATAGTAGCAGGTCCAAATCAAGGTCTTACTCACAAGGGAAATAAAACATCCTTTTTTAGACCAGGATTCCAGAACAGTGTCCTCCAGCAAAAAGCCCTTTAGTAGTCTTCTCAAAACCTACGGCCCAGCACCTGGTTAGGCTCAAATTGCATTTTTTTTAGCACGCTTTAGCTACCTCCAAGGGGCAGCAGTCCCAAGAGAACTGGAACCCTTCTAGCAGAGGAAGAACCCTATGGAAAGACATCCCCAAACATTTATAAACTTCCCAGCCACCATATGGATGCCCCCTTCCAGGGATTGGCTGAGGCATGATCACTGAATATTTGATCCTCTATAGTCTGGAAGCTTCTCCTAGAAGAAGGTAGTAGAATCAAACACCCAGCCTTTGAAGCCATGACCAGACAGAATTAATTGATCACTGCTTTAATGGCTACAGTGAGGCTAAAAACTAAATTTAGCTTAACAACCTAATTAGAGGAGGGCGCTACATACAACATTGAAAATTACTTTTGAATTTACTTTAACATGTTAAAGCTTATATGAGAATTTGAGGATTGGGTTTATCTACTTCAAATGTAATTTTTCTTAAATTTCAACAAGAAAATTAGTATATACAATAAGGTCTATCCAAGCATTTTCATTTTTGTTTTTGTTTTAATTCATGACATTAGATGAAAGATGAAATGTTAAAAGAAAACACAAAACCTTTCATACTGTGTTCCTTGGTTTGTTGAGAGGATTTTATGCTTAAGAGGAGTATCATCTGTAATGACAAGCCAAAACTTCAAAGGAAAGAATATTAGAAAATAATATGAACACACTCTCAAAGGACAGGTTGTTATTTACTGCAGAAAGAAGTGTCTAATCTGTAGGTATGTTAAATTAATGCGGTCCTCTCACTTGTTTTTGTTTGATTCCTACTGATTTTACTTTTGACACCTGTCAGCTAAGTATAACTTCAACTTAATTGCAGTACATCCATATTTCAACAAAGTATTTTTTTTCCAACATATGTTTTGATTTGACATCCATACAGCTTGTTTCAAAACCTATGAATATACATACCTACAGTCTGCTCTTGATTTGCGAACATAGCATCAAATATTACCAACTGTACACTGGGGTGTTTTAGTAGGTGTGACCTTATTTGTATTATTGTTGAAAATTTTATTTTGTGTACTACTTTACAGTTAGGACTCATTCACAAAGGTGGCTGGGGGAATGTTGGAGGGCAGTAAAGCAGGTGGTTGAGCTGTAGATTTTCCAACCCCTGACTGCCCATCTAAACAGGGATATGCAGCCTCTGAGGACTGAACACATGTTGCAGAGGCAGTGCTTTGGCGCAGTGTGGGTTGTCAGCGTCTGGGGCAATGCAAGTAATTTGCGCACCCTAACCTGTGGACTTACCTATTCTCAACTTGCTGCGGTGTGGTCACATGATTTCCTTTGTCAGTCAGCTGCGGCTGCAGGGGAGAGGAGAGAGCACTTGTCAATGGCTAGTAAAGCCTGGAGCAGTGACATCTCCCATAAGTTCCCATGTCCCATCTGTTGTTGGTGCTCCCTCCTCTTCCCAGCATACACCACTGGCCAGAGGCGGACTGACAACTCATGGGGCCCCCGGGCAATAGTGGATCATGGGGCCACTGTGTCCTTGCCCAAACTCAAACCACACCCAAAAAAACCTATGAAAGGTACCAGGAGCATCTCATGGGGCCCCCTACTGACCCTGGGCAGTGCCCGAGTGCCTGAATTATCAGTCCGCCCCTGCTACTGGCTCACACAGGGGATAACGTGATCGGACTGGAGCTGAAAATACAGGTTAGCCAGCATAGGCCTTAGGGGGATGGGAAAATTTTTAAGGCTAGTTAGGTTTAAACTGTAAATTCTACATTAATACCTCCCCATTGGTGGGCATTGGTCCAGTTAATTAACCCCTTTGAACTGCATTAGTGGCCACTGTCAGTGTTTTTTTTAACCTATTCATAAAGGGGTTTTCTGAACTTTTTTTTTTTTGGGGGGGGGGGGGTTTGCTACAGATTGCTGAATTTGCTATAGAAGTTTGAATATATGCTAGCAAAAATAAATACAAATCTGATTGTCTAAGTTTTCAGGTCTCATTGACCTCCTTTGGTATTTTTTGGTGCATACTGTATAGACAACAAAAACACTTCATGCTATAGCTTTATTAGAATGTATCATCTCTTTAACTGTACTGGATATAAAATTATGGTTTTAGATATTTATTCGTTACATATAGCAGTGAGAATAAAACAGGTATGGTTGACAAAGTATTCCAGGAAGGACAAACATTAACAGTATCATTTCTGCTACAAGGGAACGCCCAAAGGATATCTGGATTAGCTGTAGTCTCTGTTTAAATAAATGTAACCTTTAAGGACAAAAGTTTACTATTTAAATAAAAGGAGGCATATTTATAAATACATATACTTGGCCGCTATAAAACAATAAAAATTAATTGCTTTGTGAAACCCCAGGTGGTTTGGAAAACTAGGATTCTTACCCTCCAGTTTTACAGGGCAGACAAAACCTATATAGAGTGTGCCTTATCACAAAGAAAAATAATACATTTTAATTTAAAAATGTATTCATATGTTCGAAAAGCCTGTAATGGAAGCACAAACCAATATGCTATTAAAGCATACAACTCCCAATGCAGAAGGATCTAGGAGTATTTGATGATCATACCCTGAAACTGGAACTCCAGGCAAAAAGCTAATTGCACAGCTCCAATGCATTTAAGTTTATTTTTTTAGCCTGCCACAGGATATTTAAAAGGGGAAATTCCCTTCCAATGAAAAAAAGTAATATAGCATATAACATTGCCACACATATATTAATCCAAACTACCTTTTCATTCCAATCTGAATCTGAAGCTGTGTACGGGACACCCACATAAATGTAATTTCCTGCTCATGTTATTGGCTTGCTGATTTTCTCAGAAGTCTGAACTAAGATATGTCAAATTTTAAGCATCCTCTGCAATAGGATTTTTATTTTTGTGAGATTGTCCCTAAGTGTTAATTACTTCTAAAGGGATGCATACACTGCAGCTTTCCTCACCAGAACACTGAAAGTGCACCAGGTGAATATAAGGAGTGCAAACCCTTCCATTTAGGAAACAGTCCTGCAAGGACCTGCAGTGGAACAAACTTTTACTTCAGAACAGAAAATGGTAGGACTAGTGGAATGATCAGAGCCCCCAGAGTCCTACCTTACATCAGATTCCCCAGAGTGCCTCCTTACATCCGAGTAGGCAGAGTGCCAACTTACATCAGTGTCCTCAGAGTGCCATATTACATCAGAGCAGGGGCGGACTGACCATTTGGAAACCTGAGGGCCCGGGGTCAGTAAGGGTCCCTATGAGATACTGTCCTTAGAAGTCCCCCCCCAAGACTCATTTACTTATATTCCAAGTAATTCCACATATCTTTTAGTTGTTTTAAAGACCAACCACTTACTCCATGTTTTCCTAAATTTTTCCAGTTTATCCTTGTCAACACAACTCCTCCATCCTATAAATGTTATCTACTCTATTAACCCAGTCATTCATACTTGGTGGATCAGAGGCAAACCAAAATTTAGGAATCAAGCCCTTAGTTGCACTAACTAGATGATAAGGTATCATGTTCTTGTGTGGTTTAGTCAAAGATTCAAATTTATAAAATACACGTCTCTCTGTATAATGATCCCAAATATCTCCTGAACATATTTCAATATCTCCTTCCAGTATTCTTATATCTTCGGCCAATCCCACAATATGTGTGCCATCATGTCCTTTCCCCCACAACCTCTCCGACATAAAGGTGACAAAACAAGTGAATTGACACAGTAGACTGTTTCATATTAGTGAACAGGTAAAAGTGGTCCAAAGGATCACTTACTAGTTCACTATATGCAGAGCAGAGTGAGTGCACCGGCAGACATGTAGGCTCTCCACTCCATGTGAACTCCAGTGACCTAGCAGGGATTGCACCTTTATGGCTTTGGGAAGTCATGAATGAGAAGCCCCACTCCTTATTACACTAGTGGCCTAATAAGGAAGTAGTGTGCTTCCTTATCTCTTGCTATTGTAACAAAAGTGTATGGTGATTCTCCATTAGAGCAGTAATGTCGCACAGGGGAGTGCAGAATCATAAACCCTGCTCATGTAATTGACTCTCTACCAGAAGTCTGCAGCAAACACTGAATTCAAATTCACCTACTTCATGGAATATGATTTCTCAGTATACTTAGGTTCATGGTACTGGGGATTTCATCTTTGGTCTAGATATTTGCCAAAAGGGGTTCCAGCGCTACTCCCATAGGAGCAGCAGGAATACCATCCAGGTCTTCACCAAAAGCTTTAGCCCTTAGCCAGGCAAATAGGCTCATTCACACGTTTCTTCAATGACCAGTCTAGGGGTGTTGTTTTTGCTGTTTTTATTTTTTGGGAATTTGGATAGGGATGGGGAATTAGGTGGGATACTCCAAAACCAGAAACTACAGTATATACAAAGTTGAGAACTTTTAGCTATCTTTCGGAGAAGCTATGACAAAGTGTGTGCATGAAGCAAACAATAGACTTCATCTTTAAGGCAGCAGTAGTAATAGTAGTAGCAAGCTAGATCAGAGTCCCTTGAAGAAGGAAATTAAATGGACAAAACTTTTCGGAACACCAGCCGGTGCCCCCTTTAGCTAGAACCACAGCTGACTCCCTGGCATCCCCAGGGGCCCGGCTGCTGGGCAGCTCCAGGAGAAGGCACTAGAGTCGGCAGCTACTGTGTGTGTTGAGCTCACATCGGCTCATTACTGCACATGTACTCCTCATGTGTGCTGCCTGTACTGGCACCTCTGTGTCTCGGGGACCTGTCACCTGTGTGGAAGCAAGAGCTGGGACACAAGTAGGGCTGTGTGTGCAAGTGAGGGGAGGGGGCTGCTTGTGTATGGGGGGGGCAGAGTTCTGTGGAGGATTTTGTACAAGGGTGTGTGGGGACTGAGTGTGTACAGATGTGACAAGGGATTGAGTGTGTACAGGTGTTTGGGGGGGCTGAGTATGTACAGGTGTAAGAGGGACTAAGAGTGTACAGGTGTTAGAGGGACTCAGCTTGTACAGATGTGAGGAGGGACTGAGCGTGTACAGGTGTGAGGAGGGACTGAGTGTGTACAGGTGTGAAAAGGACTGAGTGTGTACAGGTGTGAGAGGGACTGAGTGTCTACAGGTGTGAGAGGGACTGAGTGTCTACAGGTGTGAGAGGGACTGAGTGTGTACAGGTGTGTGAGAGAGACTAAGTGTGTACAGATGTGAGGAGGGACTGAGTATGTACAGATGTGAGGAGGTACTGAGTGTACAGGTTTGAGAGGGACTGAGAATGTACAGATGTGAGGAGGGACTGTGCGTGTACAGGTGTCAGAGGGACTGAGTGTGTACAGGTGTGTGGGGGGGACTGAGTGTGTACAGATGTGAGGAGGGACTAAATATGTACAGGTGTGTGGGGGGACTGAGTATGTACAGGTGTGTGGGGGGGACTGAGTATGTACAGGTGTGTAGGGATGACTGAGTATGTACAGGTGTGTGGGGGGGACTGAGTATGTACAGGTGTGTGGGGGGGGGCTGAGTATGTACAGGTGTGTGGGGGGGGCTGAGTATGTACAGGTGTGAGAGGGACTGAGTGTGTACAGATGTGAGCAGGACTGAGTGTGTACAGGTGTTTGGTGGACTGAGTGTGTACAGGTGTGTGGGGGGGACAGAGTGTGTACAGGTGTGAGAGGGACTGAGTGTGTACAGGTGTGAGAGGGACTGAGTGTGTACAGGTGTGAGAGGGACTGAGTGTGTACAGGTGTGAGAGGGACTGAGTGTATACAGATGTGAGAGGAACTGAGTGTGTACAGGTGTTTGGAGGGGCTGAGTGTGTACAGGTGTGAAAGGGACTGAGAATGTACAGGTGTGACAGGGACTGAGTGTGTACAGATGTGAATGGAACTGAGTGTGTACAGGTGTGAGGAGGAACTGAGGGTGTACAGGTGGGGGGGGTGAATGTGTACAGATGTGAGGGGAGGCTGAGTGTGTATAGGTGTGAGAGGGACTGAGTGTATACAGATGTGAGAGGAACTGAGTGTGTACAGGTGTTTGGAGGGGCTGAGTGTGTACAGGTGTGAAAGGGACTGAGAGTGTACAGGTGTGACAGGGACTGAGTGTGTACAGATGTGAATGGAACTGAGTGTGTACAGGTGTGAGGAGGAACTGAGGGTGTACAGGTGGGGGGGGTGAATGTGTACAGATGTGAGGGGAGGCTGAGTGTGTATAGGTGTGAGAGGGACTGAGTGCATACAGATGTGAGGGAGCTGCCTGCAGGACTGCTCAGTGCTCACTGTGGACTGGTCTGGAGACAAGATGCTAGACATCACAATGGTAAACTGATTGACAATGTTGCTGGATGTGGGACTGTGCTATGACTGTCGCTTTCCTGGATTGGGGTTTCTTGTTGCTATATGGGGAGTCTCTTTGCTGCATTGGAATGTCTCTTTGCTGGATTGGGCTGTCTCTTTGCTATATGAGGATGTCTCTTTGCCTGATTGAAGTGTCTGCTGAATATAAGGAGATGTCTCTGCTGGATTGGGCTGTCTCTTTCCTGGATTGGGCCATCCCTTTGCTGGATATATTTGATTTTCTGTTTTAGACTTTTTTAGTTTCTTAGATCTGCAAGGGGAGAATAGATTGAGGGGGCTTTAAAGGTAGTGCAGTTAGTTAGTGTAGGGTCCTGCTCAAAAGAATCTACCTTGTCATGGTGGAAGACTTCATATTTTTCAGACAAAATATAATTCCTTAACATTAAATCTTGAAAGCACTGATGACTTGGAATATTTATTTATTATTATTTATTTCAGGTACTTATATAGTGCTGTAAATTTACGCAGCACTTTACATATATATTGTACATTCACATCAGTCCCTAACCCTCAAGGGGAGTACAATCTAAGGTCCCTAACTCACATTCATACATACACATATTAGGGCCAATTTAGACAGGATCCAATTCACCTACCAGCATGTCTTTGGAGTGTGGGAGGAAACCGGAGTACTCGGAGGAAACCCACGCAGGCACATGGAGAACATGCAAACACACTGTTCACTTTCATATATTAAGTGGTAGAAGTGGTAAAATAAAAGTGGGTGCACTGAAGGACTCAGTGGGATGACTAGTGGTTGGATTTTGTGGGATGGGCAGTGGGCAGGGCCCTGGGGAATGTTGGTGGTCAGGCCAGGGGGGCCCAGGCCCAAAGCTGTGTAAGGGGCCCCAAAATTTCTGATGGCTGCTCTGTGTGCAAGTTATGCTTTTAGTCTAACAGCAATTACTTCTACACTGTCTACAGTGTGGCAACTAAATGTACCTATCAAAATACAAACAAAATCTAACTATCCATATCTAGCACCTATGCTACAGGGTATTTGAGATACAATGGATATACTTACATAATTGGACTGATCATTGGAATGTAGTAAAACAAGAACCTCTTCTTAGCAATCATTATGAAAAATATCAGCACTTTCAACTATAAAAAATGAAAGTAGGTAAACGGTAAGTTCACCTTTTCATGAAAAAATGAAAAGCTGAACTAACTCCAAATATCCTGGCCAGCCCTCCAGATTCTCGTGATGCCACGGGCTGCAGATGTAGCAATCACCACGATATCCAAAACCCAATAAAATGTTCACAATGACAAGTGCTCATTGGTCAGTGCACGTTACTGTGCTGACCAATGTGAAGCGCTTATGAGGCTTATTCCAGTAAGGTGTCCCAGAAGATAGAGGCACTTCAATGAGCATTGAGCACTTGCCATTGTGTGCATTATGATGGATACTCACTCCAGGGCTTTGTATTGCAGTGTATGGACCACTACACCAGCTGCTATGTGCAAGACGGTGCGGAGGGGTGACCAGGATATTTGGAATTAGTTCACCTTTTCAGTTTTCGTAAAAAGGTAAAGTTAACCTTTAGGGATTTGTGATGTTGTTTAGCAAAATTATGCTTTTTTGTAAAGTGAATCTGATTTTGTTTCAGACACTACACATTTGGCAGTATATTTTAGGTTATGGAATGTAGTAGGCTTTTTTTAAAGACAATGACATTTTGGGGATCCCACTCTGTAGGTAACTGGAAAGAGCTTTATTGATCTAAAGATTACTTACAAACAGGGGCAGACTGACCATTTGGAAACTCAGGCACTGCCCGAGGGCCCGGGGTCAGTAGGGGGCCCCATGAGATGCCCCTGGTACCTTTTTTATAGGCATTTTTGAGTTTGGACAAGGACACAGGGGCCCCATGATCCCCTATTGCCCGGGGGCCCCATGAGTTGTCAGTCCACCCCTGCTTACAAAATAAGGCAAGAGCACAAGTTGACTTTAAAATCCCTGTGACCATGATAAGGTCCATCTTACCAAGTGTGAAATGTATTCCTTTAGTAAATCAGCCCCTTTCTATCAGAATGTCACATTGCTTTTTAAATAGATGACATTTTACACACATATTCTTGCTCACCACAGGAAGAAATGTGTGCAGAACACAACCATGCTTCTTCATTATTAAAACTATTTTGCTGATGAATAGCAGGCACATCTTATTATCTGTACAACTGAATGCTTATTGTTATTGATTCTACATAATATTGTTAAGAGCAAGGTGAAAAACTGCCTGCTTCTTTATCTTGGCAGTACCGGAGACAAACAATACCACTAAAAATAAAACAAAATGTCAAATGTATACGTACATATGACACCCTCAGAAACTGTACGCTCCAGGTATTTTTAGAAGTCATTCATTTTGTAATTTAAAGGAAAGCAAACTATTTTCCTGCATTATGACGTTTAGCATTTCTAATTTTAGTGCTTAACTGTTATTTATAAAAGACGGATTAACACAATTGTATGCTGGTGTTCTCTGTCATTAAATATCTTAAAGTGATATGAAAGCTTACTGTTTATTTTTGCTATTTCTAATGCTTATGTGAACAATAACGTTCAGTGCATCTTCTCAATGTTCTGAATCTTTCCTTTCCTCCTGCTTCATTTGGTACCCAAAGAGCTGAGTCCGCTTTCCTGTGTATGGTTAGATCCTTCACTTGAAGGGTCCAATGTGGCCACCCATTTTTGCACACTCCCATGGTGCCCACAGCCCAATATAGTTGCACTGTCTGTGCCATTGTACCAAGTGGCTTGTTAGCACCACACATGTGCAGTGATCTTATGAGTTATAGGACATTTAGTCCCAAAGAAGGGGAACAGGGGGCTCTGAAAGAACTAATGAGCATGCAATCGCAGACCTGAGGTTTAGGGAAGCTGCACACAGAAACCCAAGCATGCAGTGGTGATAAAACATAGCAAGCTCCCAGGATCAGACCCTCCTAACCAGGGGCGGACTGACCATTCGAGCACTCAGGCACTGCTCGAGGGCCCGGGGTCAGTAGGGGGGCCATGAGATGCCCCTGGTACCTTTCATTGGCTTTTTCATAGGCTTTTTTGGGTGTGGGTGAGGACACAGGGGCCCCATGATCCCCTATTGCCCGGGGGCCCCATAAGTTGTCAGTCCGCCCCTGCTCCTAACCCTCTTGTATTGAACTGTATTGTTTCTGTATTGTCTTCCATTATATTGTAAAGCGCTGAGCAAACTGTTGGCACTATATAAATCCTGTATTATAATAATAATATAATAATAGCAGTAAGTGGAGATTTATTAAAGCATGTATGACACTTTTCTGTAGGGTCCCTTTAAAATGCCCTGTGCCTTATTCAAGAAAGCCTTACAACAGTTTAGTTACTAGTTTGGGCACCTTATTGTCACCACTTTAATATTCTGTCACTGTGGCTGCAACAAATGCAAAAATAATTAACAGACGTTTACAGATTAGGAAACTGAAGGTAATTAAGACCAACCCTGAGAAGGCGCATAGAGAGATAGACATCAGTGCTCTATGGTTGCTATGACACAAGTGACCACTAGTGTCCTATCAACCAGTGACTCATCCCTGGCTCCATTCAGCTGCCAGCTGGGAGATGCCATGGCTGATAGCTATTGTAAACAAAGGGATGGAGATGTTGGTTGATGTCATTTTCCAAATATGGCAATAGCTATATTTTAACAATGACAGGAATCAGCTGGGCAGCACCTGAATGGGGCCTGCATGAGTCATTGATTGTTATGATGCAGATGGCTGCAGAGCTGACAGTGTCTCATCAACTAATGCTACTGTGTGGCTATGGAGCGGGGGGGGCAGGACTGACAGCCCCCAGCCCCCCAAAGTCGAAAGCTAAAGCTCTCATGAAAACACACCCAATGGGCTGAAGTGCATTTTGAGTGCCAGGCTATTCGAAAAGATAATGGTGAGGCACTCTTCACCTATGCCTCCCGGAAGCATCAAAAGCTGGGATTGAGGATTTTTTTTTTTTGTTAAGCAATCTTTTTTTAAATATTGCTGTTAAAAGTGAATTGACTTTGGGAAGTGAGGGGTTTTCAGAAGCTTATAGTTTCCTTTTGGAGAGCACACAACCAGCGGTGGACTGACAACTCATGGGGCCCCCGGGCAATAGGGGATCATGGGGCCCCTGTGTCCTTGCCCAAACTCAAAAAAGCCTATGAAAAAGGTACCAGGGGCATCTCATGGGGCCCCCTACTGACCCCGGGGCTCCCGGGCAGTGCCCGAGTTTCCAAATGGTCAGTCCGCCCCTGGCACACAACATAAAGTGCTCAAACAAAGACCTTTATACCAATATCACCATCTGTTGTTTTTATAATAGCTACTGATCAAAATAAGTGAAATTATAATGTTAAAGCTTATATAAGATTTCAGTGATTGGGTTTATCTACTTTAAGAAACCATGATTGAGTTCCTTGAATCGCAGTGCTGGAGTTCATTTTATGATGTGCCCTGTGCACAGATCTCTACATTCAAAAAAGTTTTAAGGGACCATCTGTCCACAACTACTGATGATAGCTATATCTTCAATTGTAAACACCTCAGATTTTTTTTCTCTATTAATTGTATCCTTGTTGTTTAGGTCCCGACTAACATGACATGTGCAGCAGGGCACATCACTACCTCAAGCACTTATTGAGCCACTTTAAGCCATTAAGCCACTTTAAGCCATTGGTATATCCTTGACACTCTGTACTCATTTGGAATAACTGCTTGTAAGCATTTTAGTTACAGTCATCCCTGCCCTTGTTTGCTTGACCAGAGTGGTGACAGCCTTACAAGAGCAAAATAAAAAAAATACAAAATACAATAAATGTAAAAATTGAAAAGCATAAAAAGGAATTGTAAAAAAAAAATGTTTAATATAATGCCATAAAACAATAGTGCTGGCCAATGGGAAAATTTTAATGTGGGACATGCCTAGGTCATGAAGTAGAGGAAGGGAGTGTTTTCATCAGCTAGTTCCATACCAGAGTGATTGTCATGCCAAGCTGGCCTACAGGTGCTGGGGGTTTGGGACTTTTTTCTTCCGCTCCAGAAAAAGATTATATGTGCCACCATCAAGAAATACTGCAAAGATGTTCTTACGCAGCACCTCCTCAAAGTGTTTCATTTTGGGCTAGATTTAGGATGTTAATATAATTTAGCCATTTACCCTTTTATCTAATAGGGTCTCTTTGATAAACCGAATCCTGGGGTTCTTGTGCAGGCTTTTGAGCTTAAAAAACCCCATTCACCGTAATTTGCCTGCAGCAGAGGATCCTGAGTCTCCCCCAATTCCACCTGACTTGAAGCCTGCCCCATTTCTCCTGCCCCCTGCTCACTGCCTGCACCCCAACACCCCCTACTCATCATATTCCTCCTTTGCCTCCTCCTGCCTTGTTGCATATCATAGTGATGGCTGGGTACCTACCACTGCGAAGTAGCACAGGCCCATAAAGGCTTGATTCCATGAGCTGGAATGGGAGCTTCTACAAAGCCAGCAGTTTTTCCAAGCTGACATCAAAACACTGGGCATGGGGGTTGTGACTAGAGATGAGCCCAATGTTAATTCGGACCAAACACTGGTTGTTTGGACATTCGTCCAATCTTTGAACATTTAGGACATTCAGCATGGAAGAACAAGAGAGCTTCCGACTATCAACAGTTGCTAATGAAGAAGCAGGTGTTTGTACCTACCATGCCCTTACTAACCACTGATGTCACCCAGCTCATTCACTTACATGGCTGGAACTCTCCGACCATATAAACAAATGGGGGGATCAGAGGGGTTACATCATTGCCTTAACATGTCCACATGGCCATATTTGGGCATATGTGGGTGCAAAACGTTATATCCCAAAGGTTCTAATTATGTTTCTTCATGCCTATCACTGGATGATCACCATGGCTGATACATTGCAGGCAGAGAAGGAGGTGATATTGAAGGAGCAGGCAGAGGAGGAGCAAGAGGTGAAGGGGAGGAATAGTAGAGGGAGGACGAGGGATGGTTGGAGGAAAAGGCCACTTTTTGAAAATTAAAGAGGACCTGAGTCAAATAAACAAACATGTATATGTTTTATTCAATGATTGTTCACAATATTGTCGCACTGCTACTTTTGAGATTGCTAAATATTGCTACATTGTAGTGCTGTCTCCTGTTGTTGGCACTCAAAATAATTACCTAGCTCACTTGTGCCTGCAGAATTCCAATATACCTAAACTCTGATCTTTAGTAGCTAAGGTGTTATAATGGGTGGGTTTTCGCTATTGGATAGCATAACTTGTTAACTGAGTGCAAACAGAAGAGAAATCCACCTTGTTCTGATATATTAGCTTTATTAGTAATACCTCATCTGGAATATGCAGTTTGGTTTTGCAATTCACAAAAAAAATATTGGGGAACTGGATAAAGTGCAGAGAAGGGCAACTAAACTGATAAGAGGCATGGAGGAGATCAGCTTTGAGGAAAGATTAAAGGAATTAAATTTATTCTCTCTTGAGAAGAGGAGATTAAGGGGAGATATGATCAACATGTATAAATCAATGGTTCACATAGTGAACTCGGTGTAGAGCTATTCACCGTAAGGTCATCACAGAGGACAAGGGGGCACTCTTTACGTCTGGAGGAAAAGAGATTTAATCTCCAAATACGGAAAGGTTTCTTCATAGTAAGAGCAGTGAAAATGTGGAATAGACTCCCTCAAGAGTTGGTTCTGGCCAGCTAAGTATATTGCTTTAAAAAAAGGCCTGGATTCTTTCCTAGATACACATACAGTAATATAACTGGATACTAACATTTATAGGTAAAGTTGATCCAGGGCATATCCGATTACCTCTCAGGGGATCAGGAAGGAGTTTTTCTCAAATTGGATCATGCTGTGCTGTTTTTATTCCTTTCTCTGGATCAACTGTGGGTATAGGATTATAACTTTTTTTTTTATGGTTCAACTAGATGGACTTTTGTCTTTTTTTTCAGCCAGACTAACTATGTAACAAAGTTGTAATACTCTGGTAAAGCCACTTTAGCACTTGTTGCCATTGTATTACATCTCCTGTTCAGCCAGAGGCTATGTCTGTTCTTACCTGCATGATACCAGACTACAAAGTCAGTTTGAGAAAGTGACAAGAAGCACACCCTTTGCTCCACCAGTCTATTTCTTCACACTGAATCTTTACCTTGATTCTTCCATAGGCACAGAGAAAAGCCCACATACTTCATTTCACAAGGCCTTGTACATCGTGACTCCAGTATGGGGACCCTGCAGCTATGGGAGGTGCATGAAGTACTAAGCTGCACCATTGCTACCAGGATCCTCTGTCACTTGTTATTGCATAGTTACTCTTCTTCTTAACGCAGAGAGTTAACATGGTTTGATTCCAAATCCCAATTCTTCTGAATACACCATGAATACACCATTAGTAATACACTTAATTCCCTTCATGAGTAATTCAGACCAGGCAACTTCTTCTTTTTCAAGAAATGTAATTACTGTATAAATTGCTTTAAACATTGAATTATGCCATAACATCTTCAGACATAACATAGTCTCTCCTCACAGTACAGTACCTTTGGCTGTGCTACAGCTGGTTGTTCTGCCCCTCCTGTGATGCTGCCCATTCCTTTATTTAAACAAAGTGTCTCTCTGGTTGTTAGTAAATACATTTGAAATCTGGGATTAGGTCCCATTGATGGATGGATCACCTGCAAGGTACATCACATCTCGAAATTACTCCTTACACGACCCCTCTCACACCCAGACTGCATGCCTAAAACTGCTTTTCCTGGTATATATGCCCTTCACAAGGGAAATTACACATACACAGGGAAAGAGGTGTCAAAAGAATTGTTGACCCCCTGCAGCACCAGCCAGGCACCTGCCTACACACCCAGCCAAATCCAAGGATGAATTTCAGTTCTGTATATCTGCTGCCTGCCCCAGCCTTTTCAGATATACAGATTATGATTTCTACTGATCACATAGTAAACTGCTCTGAAAGTTTATTTCTTCTCATTAGCTGCCAGAAGTGTGAAAAACAATCATGGTTTGAGGTTACATTTTTTAAACTGATACATATTTGAATTGATTTTTATATCTGTTTTGCACTTTATAAAAATATCTTTAGTTTACTAATTAATATTTAAGATATAGTGTTCTCATGACACAGGTTTTCCAAAGTATTATTGTTTTTTTTAAAGAGACTGAAGAAGGGAGAGGGATGAGGGGTGAGGGATGAGTCACTGCTCTAAACTATTCAATAGTGTTTACATATCAGCTTGTGCAACTGAGCTCTGTAAACACCAGACCTTGATAATCTCAAATACTATATGGCAAAACATGTGACACCCCCTACAGTAATTAATGGGTGCAAGTGTTTCCAATGAAGGTTCTTTTTAATGTTACAGCAATATTAAACAACTATTTGCTGCCAACCTTGTGATGACATTTTTAGGATGTGACTGTGCCCAAAAGTCAGGTCCAAAATGGTATGGCTTGATGAGCTTGGTGTGGAGGAACCTGAGTTGCCTTCACAGAGCCTTGACCTCAACCCTATTAAAAATCTTTGGGATATACTCAAATGCCTATTGCATGTCAGACCTTCTCATTCAACATCAGTACTAAACCTCAAAAATGCTTTTTTTACTAAATGGGCCAAATTCCCACAGACATGCTTTCCAGTGGAACCTGTTATAGCCCCAAAGTGTTGTTCAGTTGTGTATCGATGCTCATGGTTTTGGAATGGCATATTTAAAAAAAGTATATATTGTAGGTGTAATGGTCAGGTGTCCACGAATGTTTGCTCGTATAGTGTCTCTACTATCTATCTATCTGTCTATCTATCTATCTATCTATCTATCTATCTATCTATCTATCTATCTATCTATCTATCTGTCTGTCTGTCTGTCTGTCTGTCTGTCTGTCTGTCTGTCTGTGTCTCTCTCTCTCTCTATCTATCTATCTATCTATCTATCTATCTATCTATCTATCTATCTATCTGTACCAAATCAAATTGTACATTGTGCTATAAGTATTTCACAAATATATCATGGGGATGCCAAGGAAAGAGGTGGAGATGAAAAGGGGCATCAATCATGTGTTTCTAGGATGTTGTGCTAGACGTGCAGGAGTAGCTCAATTGGTAAATGCATTGAAACATCCTTCTCACTTTGGCATACACACAAGAGCTTTATAAATGCTGGATAGCAGTTGCTTGCACAGTGCTTGTATAAAAAGCCAAGCATTGGCGTAAATGTAAAATTTTCTGGATAGGGAGAAGGCACTTTTCCTATGGTTTACTGAAAATAATGAGGACCTATGTGTTAACAGTACTACAGTCTGGATACTGTGCATTGAAAACACATGAATGTTCATATTAGAAAAAGGCATATTAGTAAGCAGTTCACAAAGTGCTCTTGGTTTGATCCATTTCTCAGGCTGCTCAAGTGCTCTGTGTCAACACTTGCCTATGTCAGGTAAATATGTTATAGAACATCCTGAGGAAGTGATGTGATGTAACGCGTAGAGTGGGCCAATGACGTCAAGCTGCTAAACAGGAAGTTTACGAGCCACCATCTTGGAAATTCCTGAACACATTGAAAATAAATTATAACAAGGTTTTTTACTATGGTGTCCTAGCAGGACACTTTTAAGTGTGAGTTCACTTTGTCTTTTTAATAAATCACGCTATATTTATATACTACACTATGGCAAGAGTTTCTGTTTACATATGCGGAGGATTTGTGGGATAAAGAGGAGACGGTACTGTTTGCAGCAGAGTGAGGAGGAAAGTGGAGTCATCTATGCAGTATACCTACCCGGGTTAAAAGGGAAAGGCGGTATTTGACCTATGCAATTTGGGTCATAAAAGGAGGTGAGAGTATATATGTATGTCTGTGGTGGAGGATCACCTATAGGAATATATGTGGATGTAAGCAATAAAGAGCACCTGTTTGGGAACAAATTATAAAGGCACAGATCAAGCACACATTATGGACTTTTAAGTTGTATTCAATGTATGTATTGGGTGGCACAGTGGCTTAATGGTTAGCACTTCTGACTGGCAGTACTAGGGTCGTTGGTCCAAATCCCAACCACGGCACCACCTGCCTGGAGTTTGCATGTTTTCCCTGTGCCTGCGTGGGTTTCCTCCGGGTACTCCGGTTTCCTTCCACCCTCCAAAGACATGCAGGTAGGTTAATTGGATCCTGTCTAAATTGTCCATAGTATGTGTATGTATGAATGTGAGTTAGGGACCTTAGATTGTACACCCCTTGAGGGTTAGGGACTGATATGAATGTACAATATATATGTAAAGTGCTGCGTAAATTGATGGCGCTATATAAATAGCTGAAATAAATGTATTCACCGTTCTCGCATAATCACATGGTTTGGATGCTTTAACTCACATATGAGGTTATAGAGATATATGCTCGGCACTATTTTATGATACATGTTATAGAACATAACATCTATGTCATTGACTCAATAAATGTAGGTCTTGTTTTTACTATAAACACACAGAAGTGAGACATTTGCTCTAATGTTATCCAATTTTTTTGTTTTCTCTTGTAGTACAATGAAGTAAGGAGCAAAACTGAAAGATAGATTCACAAGAAAATACTTGTCTAGCTTATCAGCTTATGTTAGTAACATATGTGGCTGTCATTTATTAAATATATGGAACTTTGAAGAGCCTTGCAAATACCATATAACAAGTGTTGCAGATGCATTTCCACTTTTAGTACAATGTCAATATCATAATTCAGTCTCGATTGAGCACCTCCCTCCATTCGAAGAAATACATTACCTGCGAGGTTAACTGCGTTCAAGTACTGTTTGCATTTCATAGCAGGACCGTTTTTCCAGGATAGAGTTCTTTCCTCAAACACTCGTCATGGAACACTGATAGTAGTTGCACGCCTCCTGCAACTGAGACTAATGCTTTTAAGTAATAATCTATTGGCTCTGCTACAAAGTGAAATGAATTAAGAGCCCTTTGGAAATCTGTTTCATACACATGATTTGACCTTTCTTCTTGGATACTGGTGCCATTAGGAGCTAATAAGCATACTATTTGAAAACATCCTCTTAGGTGGACAGATGGTTTACTGGTTTTACCCCTTTTTTTAATGTTCCAAGCTTAATTATCTAATTGAAGCTTTCAGTGTTCTGTTCTTGTCAATAAATTGTTTATGTCTTGCTAAGGTGAATTAATTTCAAATGAAACACTCTGGCATTATTTGAATGAGGATTAATATTCTCCATTTTGTAATTAAAATGTTACTAAACCCAGGACCCTGCATTCACTATATCCAGTCTTCCACAGTACACAGAACATGGAAATGCAATTATTTTAGTAAATATAAACTGCTAACTACCTTTTTTCATCAGCAGTCTTGTGACTTCTATCAGTGTCCAGCCGAGCACTGGTTTACTTATAGGATGAATTTTCATTTTGCTCTGACTGTCCTATGAGGCTACATAACCCCTGAGCCTCTGTCTGGACAGTGCTAATTGGCCCTGTGCAGATCACATTCACCCTCCCAAAGGAAAAAAAACTCTCTAGCAATTCACACAAAAATGAGCATGTGCAGAGTGACTCCTAGAGCTCTGCACTATCAGCAAATGGATTGGGGGCTGTGGAAGTAGTGGAGGATCAGAGAAGACAGGATCTAACATCGTTTTTATGCAATGCGTAAGATTAACCCCTTAGGTTCCACAGTGAGTATAACAAGCATGTTTTACTGCATATACAGATTGATTTTACTAATGTGGGTTTAGTAACACTTTTAGACTTATATAATTTATAGTGAACATGCTGATGTTTCCAGATTTGGTGTTTGTCTATTGTTATGTCACATGAATTAAAAGATGTACAGTATTTGTTTCATAAATGATGCACTGCTGGATTATGATGATTAGTTACACTAATCTAATTTCACCCAAAAACAACAGTATTGTATAATTATTGAAATATTTATTTTTACATTTAGGCGTTAATTCTAATAAATTTGGATGGTACTAGAATATTAAGAGATCTGTCTTGAGCCTAAACTAGCCGGATGTCTATTTAACCTTGGTAATAATTAGAAGCAGAGCATATAAGGCATTATATCTATATAAAGAAAAAATCCAGGTGTGAGAATTTTTACATGGTTATATTTGACCAGCTTGGACCAATTAACTATGCATATACCATATCTTTAGGATCCCACTGGAATAAATCACTGTAGTAGACATTGTTACTCACATGATCTCCACTGGCTTCAAGGTCCCGTGCTGGAGGTTAACCACTCAGCATGGACACCATTCAGAGAATGATTTGCATTTTCTCAGTGAATGCAACTTTGTCCAATGAGAAAACAGTTTCCATTCATTGAGACAATAAAAAGTATTCTCTGAATGGCACCCGTACAGAGCAGCCAACCTCTTGTGTTCCTGCTTGGCACAGGACCCAGAAGCTAGTAGAGATCACGGGAGCAGCTGTGTCTACTACAATGATTTCCAGATTCTAGAGGGTATGGTATAAAGTTAAACTGAAACAAGCTGGATTAAGGTAAGTATGTAACAATGTCCATACCTGAAATTGTTCTTTAAATGAAAGAAACACTAGACTGATGTTGACTACCAGGGTAGGTAGCCCTGTTTTGAGAGGATTTAGGTAGCAACAATTCCAGTCCTTCTACTTGGCATTATGCTAATGTTACTTATTATCGATGTATACCATTTGTTTTAGATTGCTATCCCCCCCACAGAGATGTAGTCCTGTAAACTTCAGGAACATTGCCAGAGAGGACAAGGTGCTACAATGGGAGTCCAGAAGACTTCTACCTTACATTTAAAATAACTAACTGTACTAAATATACAATACCATATTTAATCAATACACGCCCGGCCAATAGCCAAAAGGAGGTTGGCAAAATATACTGGATTTCCGGGGTGGACGCCAAATGGCGTCCTCCCGCACATGTGCACTTTTCGTGCTTGCAGAGCCGCGCAGCGGTGCGATCTGTCACCGGCCATGTACCTCGGACACGGCCGATGACAGATCTGAGTATCGGCCCCGTTGCCGGTACCATATGACCTGCTGTGACCAATCACAGCAGGTCACATGACAGTTGTATACAATGGATGGCTTCATTCATGCCATCCATTGTATACTACTGTCTAGCTGTGAATGGTCACAGCTAATCACATGCACATGTCATGTGATTAGCTGTGGCCAAATCACAGCTGAGCACAAAAGAAAAAAAACCCTGAATGAATCGATGTCATTCAGGTAAATGCTTGCTTATAAAAAAATACTGATCACTTCCCCAAAGTAGAAGTATGGTAACATTGTACTACATTGGACATAGTGAAATATGAAAAAAAAAATCTTAAAAAAAAGAAAAAAAATTAATAAAAAATTAAAAATAATAATAAAAAAATATATTTTTTTTTTCATACTGTCACCAGTCAGTGTCCCTGATCACCGCCTTGCCAGTTATATGAAGATGCTGTACTGCACTGGTGACAGTATGTAAAAAAAAAATTGTGAAAATTATTTTTTGCATTTTTTAATTTTCCGAAAAATCATGACAATTAAAATACAACTTCAAAAAAATCGCCATTCCTCTTATGAAGTACGTCGGACTGTCTACTCTGCAAAAAGGGGTCATTTGGTTGATATCTGTACTGTTCTGACATTCTTGGACCTCAAGAAATTAGATTGACCGTCAGTACTTCAGGATTGATCAATATTCAGATATATACTATAGTTTGTGAACTCTATAACTTTCCTACAAACTAAAAAATGCATCCTAATTTGGGTTATTTTCACCAAAGGCCTGTAGTAGAACACATCTTGGCCTAAATTTATGAAGAACAATTATTTATTTGCAAACTTTTATAACAGAAACAAAGAAAAACATGCTTTTTTCAACATTTTCTGTCTTTTTTTGATAATTTAGCAAAAAATAAAAACCCCAGTGGTGATTAAATACCACCAAAAGAAAGCTCTAGTTGTGTGAAGAAAATGATAAAATTTTAGTTTGGGTACAATGTTGTATGACCACGCAATTGTCATTCAAAGTGTGAGAGCGCTGAAACCTGAAAAATGGCCTGGGCAGGAAGGTGTAAAATTGCCCGGTATTCAAATGGTTAAGACATATGCATTGCCCTAAGTCTCCTGAGAGGACCATATTTCCATGTACTATAAAAGAGACAAATGATTCTCTTAAAATAAAAAAAAACTGTTTACCCTTATCCTATGTGTATCAAACTAATTGGCCTATACATTCTGTCCAGGATGCTTATTTAGGCTTCATAACTTTTGAAAAGACTAGTCTGAGGTCTAAACTGTTTTTCAGCTATAAACCGTATTACGTCAACATGCATATTTAGTTCTTAAAAGCACAGTTGTGCTAGCCATGGACATAGACATTTTCCACCACTTTCAACTACCTTAGCTTTTCAATTCTAAAATTACTAAACAGGTCAATGTAACCTACTGTCAACACTGAAACTATGAACATATACAAAGTTTGGGTGAAAGGTTGCCCTACCTCTTCTGTCATTTTTGGAGTTTAAAGCTGGTTGAAAGTGCTTATGAATGACTTCAATATGGTCAGGTGTTATTTCATGCCCCATGTGCAGTGGGTTATGTTCTTTATTGATTAGCAGGGCAAATGTGGCAGGAAGTCCTTTGGGGAGAGAGCTCTTTTCCACCTAATACAGAGCCAATCTCCATATTTGGCTTTTGTGGCAGGTTCTGGGATTGGAGAACAAGTTCCTGCCAAAACTAAACATTTGGTATAGTCATTGTATACCAAAGCTAAAACTCCCCTAGGAGTTTCCCCTAGAGGACTTCCCAGGCTTTGAACATCATGATGTCAAACCTGTGTAAGGGGCTTTCTCTCCGAACACTTTGTGGCCTTTCTCAAAAAACTTTGTGGCCTTTCTCATTTTCCATTGAAGTTTGTGAATAGATTTGAAAGCATTTTATTATGTCCTGTGTTCTAAACAACAACAAAAAAGTTGAAGCCATTGAATGCAAGCTCTTGTTCGTTTTTTTAAATTAATTTATATAACTTAGCTGTGCAGTCTGCTTATCTGAGTAAGTGCACTAAGGCGTCCAGTAGTGGACTGAAGCTCAGGAGACAGTTTGAAACTGAGTAAATGAATGTTTACTGATGCTTTTACCAAAATTCAAGTACAAATGTTTGGCTGCAATATAATGCAGTTCTTAAACATGTGCAAATAGCGATAATTTTCATGCAAAAAGGATCAACACATCAAATTCCTTAATGCAAATTAGGACAACTGCCCTGCATGGAGGACTTGCCACCCCAGCTACACTGGCTACTTACACAGCTGTCTGTTATTGTGTGCACATGCCACATCTAGTCGCATCTTCTTTAGAAACATTTCTGCTCCAACTTCCACACACTGCAAAGCCCATGATGAGGACTTGGACAGCCCCTTTAATAACTGGGTATCATTTATCCTCACTCTACTGCTATGGCACTGCTTTGTTGTACTTTGCTGGTATACAGCATGGGCCCTCCTACTAAGAGGCGATGAGGTAACATACATTTTACTGCATTTGTTGACAATTTAGGCAAATGAAAGCTTGGCTATGTTAATTTCCAGTATCTTCTTTAAGTTTGCTAATGACTCCTAACATTTGACTATTTTGAAATGTTACAAATAATGTTTTCTCTGTACCTTGAATATCAGCTAAGCATAGATCTCATGACAAAGAAATATTATTCCAAAACAAAAGGCTATAAACTACTTAATCACAGGGGCTGATTTCCACTTAATAGATAACTTAAGTGAAATAAAGCTATTTGTTGCACTACAATAATTAAACTGATAGTCATTACAGCAAGAAAACGATTATTTAGACAGCTGCAGTCAGTGAACTGCTGACAACATTTCTTGTTTTCTGCTATTAAATTGTGTATTTAGGGCATTTGTTTCATCTTTTGTTGTAACATCTGCTGAAGAATACATACCACAAGAAATAGGGGAGATTCTTGCAAAGAATCTAGAATATCATTACAGTTAGAGAAAAGCCCATGATGAGTATTTCTGTTGTGATAAAAGATTGCTTTTGAAAGCGCTTAACTAAATAACGACAGTCATATGTATTCATGTACAAAAATCATTTTTCCGTGTTTCTTTTGAATTTTTGTATGTATAATAGCTTTGCTTTACCTATGATGCATAACAGAATATATTTTATTTATACCGTAACATATGTAATAAATAAAAAATACAGCACATACATTCTGCATTGAGGAAATGAGTTTACACTGAACACTAGAAAATAGCCAGTGGGCAAAAGAGATTGGGCAATACAGTGGGGTTGATTTAAAAAACTGGAAATTGCAAAATCTGGTGCAGCTGTGCATGGTAACCAATCAGCTTCTAACATTTGCTTGTTCAATTAAAGTGTCACTAAACCCAGGACCCTGCATTCACTCTATCTGGTCTCCCACAGTACACAGAACATGGAAATGCAATTATTTTTGTAAATATAAACTAAATACCTCTTATCATCAGCAGTTAGTGCAGTTTTATGACTTCTATCAGTGTTCAGGAAAGCACTAGCTAAAGCATGTAGGAGGAGTTTTCTTTCTGCTCTAGGAGAATGCAGAACCCCTGCATTAGAGGATTAGAGAAGACAGGATCAAACAGCCTTTTTACACAAAGCAGAGGATTAACCCTTTAGTTTCCACAGTGAGTAAATCAAGCATGCTTTACTGCATATATAGACTAAGTTTACTGTTGTGGGTTTAGTAACACTTTAAGCTTTGAAAAGTAAAAACTAGAAACTAATTAGTTTCTTTGCAGAACTGAACCAGATTTTGCATTCCCCAGTTATAGTAAATCAACCTTAGTGCCTGCTTGGCACGAGGGTCTGCGTAGAATACTTCTTAACAATCCAATCGCCTGTAAGTGGACTTTCCTTTGGCCACCAATACCATAGCTTTATATATATATACTTCCCACTGGGCAATATGCACTCAACTGTGCATAATAGTCAACTAACTACAGTCTATGCAACAACTACTGTATTTAAATACCTACAAATGATTAATAGCATATTTTCAAAGGACACCAAGAGAGGATCATGACTTTTACTGTGGAACCATGGGACTGGGCAAATTACTTTTACTGGGCTGCTTAAATATTTAGATAAGCAAGAGAATGAGCAGAAAAGTTTGAATTAACTCATCACAACAGGTTCCAAAAAGACTTTAAAATAATATGTAGCACCTTCTTGTGTACCTTGTTTGTAGTGTAGTTTATTTATTTCAGGTACTTATATAGCGCCATCAATTTACACAGCACTTTACATATATATTGTACATTCACATCAGTCCCTAACCCTCAAGGGGCGTACAATCTAAGGTCCCTAACTCACATTCATACACACACATACTAGGGCCAATTTAGACAGGAGCAAATTCACCTACCAGCATGTCTTTGGAGTGTGGCAGGAAACCGGTGTACCCGGAGGAAACCCACACAAGCACAGGGAAAACATGCAAACTACATGCAGGTGGCACCATGGTCAGGAATCAAACCCATAACCCATTTACTGCAAGGCAGACGTGCTAACCACTAAGCCACTGTGCCGTCCACATTGGAGGCTTGTTAGAAGCCTGGGTGTGAATCAGTGAGTTTAGTGTGAGGTCAGATTGGGGAGCTCTACAGGTCAGGCCTCTGGTACCTCCCCCTGGTTTTAGTTTTGAGACATTTCTAGAAGCTAGTGGGTGGAGGCCAGAAGATTATGCTGATCTTCATATTCATGGGAGTCTGACTAATCCCAGGCAGGAGGCCTAGCAGTGTGGTAGACAGGTCCATAAATATGAGAGTGCCTGGTCAGCAGGATAGTCATGTGGAAGATGAAGTGCTGAGGTGTGCTGCTGTGTATCCTGGGAGGAAACCATGGAGAGGGGAGTTCTGCCTCCAGGCTGGAGGTTGGAAGGATGGGTTAAGGAAGTTGACAGAGGGAGCTTCACTGCCTTGCAGTCCAGTGAGGAAGGACAGCCTGTTAGCCTGGAAGGAAACTAGCCCAGCAAAAGCCTGAAACCCAAAGCTACAGGACACAAGGAAAGTGTGAGTACCTCTACTCCCCATGGCCTACAGGAGAAAGGGCTGCTAGGTGCTATACCCAACCAGTTCTCCCTGGGACAGTGCTAAAAGTCTGTTCTAGATCTTTTGCTCTGGGATACACTTCAAAGACAGACAGGTGGATAGGCAGTTTCTAGCTAGGGTCTGAAGAGGGTCATATAAAGAGGGGACCATGTGCTCCTCACAGAGACTGTGTTACTGATCTGCCAAGAGACTGATTCCGCTCCGGAGGAAATAGAATGTACAGGATTCATAATTTTGGAAGTTTGTCCTCAGAGTATTGGTTTCAAGTCAAGTTGGGCATCCCATTAACCCTAGACCCTATCCAAGACCCTATCCAAGTTGTTTACCCCAAATAAAACAACAAAAACAAGCCCATGGTTTGGTTACTGGCTCTGAATGGCAGTTGGAAAATCTGTGTTGCCTGGTTGTGCAGGAAATACGGGGACTCCAAACCAACAGCTCTCAAGGTGGTAGTACTACAAATATTTTTTCAGAACAAATCTCTAAAGAAGATATTACATATATATTGCTGTATGCTTCTATTATACAATATGGGAAGATTTTTGAAAGATCTTTGAAAGAGTTTGTCCTTAACAAGTAGATGGCCATTAATTTTGTCTTGGGAACTTTGGAAATTCTCACCTATTGATCATGGCCATTACAAAACAGTTTAACTCTCCTATTTGATTTTTTTTCTACACCATAGAAAATGAGTCCACGGTGGTGGTAGAAGGGTGAGATTGGAACTTTGGGGGGATGTGGGGTATCTTCATGGTGGAGTCACCTATAGGTTTAAGAAGGCAGTTGGTGATTCAGACCACTGGTTCAGTATCGGTTTTGAGTGGACTAAACCATTTAGCTCGTCCCTTGAATGCAAGTAGTGTAATTTAGATCACAGTTTTTCTAGCACATTCTACAACTGGCTATCATAAAGTAAAACACAAAGCATCGTATTTATAAAACCCACACAGCATATGTCTATCTTTACAGACTATGAAGCAGATGCAATTTGTTGTTACCTGGCTGGCTACGGTATTCAGACCTATATGCATCTTTGTTTCCCTGATCATTTAACGCGTCTTCTGTCTACAAATAGGATATGACACTGCTGTGGTTCATTTTCCGGATAAACCCTAGCAGTTGTAAATGACAGGCACAACCGGATCCATTTACACTTGAACTTTTGACTCTACAGCTTACGTTAATTTGTTCTGCATGGTATTTACAAACATTGTTGTGATGACAACGTAGGCAAATGATAGTCTGACGCTCACATTCAAATGGTTTGTTTGCAAACAAATAAGAGTGAAGAGCATACTTACGTCAATGAAACCACCTGAAGGAAACTGGCACTATCCAAAGCTGGAAAATACACATTAGAAACAGCCATGACCTTTAACAAGGAACAGTCAATTAAACAATAGTTATTAAGCTTGACTCTAATGAATGTTGGCAGGTGAGCATTAATATTGCTAAACATGAGTTTTGTGGTTCTATTTAAGGAAGTTCATTTTATTTTAAGCAGGTGTCTTTTTTAGAAAGTGAAAGAGCTGTGTGACTGTCTACCAGTGTGCTGTGTCATCCCACTACCATTAGTAAATGACAGTGTCTAGTCCAGTATGCTTTGCCAGTAGTGCACTCTTCCTATAGAGAGCGTTCCACGCAAAGTGCACAAGCCAGCAATAAATATGTACATTGATAAAGGATTGATTCATGTCACTTACTGGTTTTAGAGGCACTGTTTGGAGAAAAGATACATTAGGTTATGAAACCTAAGTAATAGGTAATGAAACCAGCCTTTTAAAACAACTTTTAACTGTTAATAAATAATAATATAGTACTATTAAACAGTGCCCCTTTCTTCATTCCTATGGTCAAATGTCTGCAATTTCCTGATGAACCAACCAAAAGTTTCTCTGGGGAAGGCCCTTTTGGCACCCTCCTGCCCAATATCTATAGACTGGAAAGTCAAAGAAGCCAGGCAAAAAATTGTCAGCCAAACAACATCTGCATCCCATCAGATGTGGGCACCGTACGGGTATTTTGGCAGCAGGTGCCACCAGCTGTAAGAACAATAGCTACAGCAGAGGATTCATCCATCAGCATTAGAAAAAAAAACATTTGTGTACATGGCCAGCCTTACTCTCAGTGGGTGAGGTTATGAAACTTACAGGGCACATTGATAAAGCAGTACATTTCTTGTTCCATATTAAGCAAGCAGATATACCCCTGCATTTGCCCAATTAAAAGACATTAATTGTTGTTCAGCAACATCTGGATTTTCTCATTCTTCTATCCAGTCCGTTACACTCATCATAATAATACCATTATGAATCTTTAAGACAGTCACAGTTGAAGAATATCTGCATGTTGGTCCTTATAAGATGAGGAAGGGGCTGAACACTGTAACATCTCTTGTATCATGTTCACACTCTTTAACCATCTCTTGTATCATCTCCACAGCCTCTAACCATCTCCTGTATCATGTCTTTAGCCCCTAACCATCTCCTGTATCATGTCCACAATTTCTAACTATTCCTTGTATCATGTCCACAATCTCTAAACATCTCTTGTATCATGGTCACAATCTCTAACCAACTCTTGTATCATGTCCATACTTTCTAACCATCTCTTGTATCATGTCCCTAGCCCCTAACCATCTCCTGTATCATGTCCGTAGCCCCTAACCATCTTCTGTATCATGTCCACTATTTCTAACTATTCCTTGTATCATGTCCACAATCTCTAAACATCTCTTGTATCATGTTCACACTTTCTAACCATCTCTTGTATCATCTCCACAGCCTCTAACCATCTCCTGTATCATGTCTGTAGCCCCTAACCATCTCCTGTATCATGTCCACAATTTCTAACTATTCCTTGTATCATGTCCACAATCTCTAAACATCTCTTGTATCATGTTCAGAATCTCTAACCAGCTCTTGTATCATGTCCACAATCTCTAAACATCTCTTGTATCATGGTCACAATCTCTAACCAACTCTTGTATCATGTCCATACTCTCTAACCATCTCTTGTATCATGTCCGTAGCCCCTAACCATCTCCTGTATCATGTCCGTAGCCTCTAAACATCTTCTGTATCATGTCCACTATTTCTAACTATTCCTTGTATCATGTCCACAATCTCTAAACATCTCTTGTATCATGTTCAGAATCTCTAACCAGCTCTTGTATCATGTCCACACTCTCTAACCATCTCTTGTATCATGTCCACAGCCTCTAACCATCTCCTGTATAATGTTCAACATCTAACCATCTCCTGTATCATGTCTGTAGCCCCTAACCATCTCCTGTATCATGTCCACAATCGCTAAACATCTCTTGTATCATGTTCACAATCTGTAACCAACTCTTATATCATGTCCACAATCTCTAACCATCTCTTTTATCATGTCCACCGTCTCTTACCATCTCTTATATCATGTCTACAGTCTCTGTGGGGAGCTTGGAGAGGAGTCATGAGCGGGAGTGCTGCAGAGACTGGGGTCCAGGGAGGAGTCATATATGTGTGGACGGTGGAGAGGAGAATATGGGATGAAACTAGAGCCGCCAAGCTGCAGCCTTGAGAGGACCATCTGAGATGGCGACAGTGTTACCAGACAAGTCTGAAAGGGGGTCACTGATGTAAGGGGGAGTGAATACATTAAGGTAAGCGGGGCACTGATATAAATGTTCCCCCTTATTTCAGTAGCCCCTCTGTACCTTAGTGTATTCACTCTACGGAAGGTGGTCTGTGGTCACCAGTGTCTTCCACATCAGAGTTCCCAGCATTCCACCTTAAATCAAAGTCTTCGCAGTTCCCCTTTACATCAGAGTGTGCAGAATTTCCCCTTACAGTGTAAGGGGGAACTCTATGGACCCAGATGTAAAGGGCAATGCAGCAGACCCTGATATAAGTGGGAACTCTGATGTAAATGTGAACACTGTGGACTCTGATGTAAGGAGGAGGGGATGGGCTGTGGTGACTAGAGACCACCTTATTCCAGAGTTCCTCTTTACACAAAACCTGAAGCATTCCCCCTTACATCATGATCCCCAGCGTTCCCCTTTACATCAGAGTTCCCCTTGTACTGTAAGGGGAATCCTGCAGACCTTGATGTAAGGGGGGATCTGTGCTGGGTTATATAAACCTGACCTTCATGTAAATGGAAAATATGTTTTTTGACTGTCCTTATAACTTAAACACATTGCTAATAGCACTAGCTATATGTTTCTAGCTTAAATTTTGAAATTTGCACTGTTTTGCACTTACAATGGCCATGTTATGTACTTGTTTGCAGTGTTAGTAATAAAATGGATGTGTCAGTAAATTTCATGATTTTGGTCAGTAAAAAATATTTGTTGCTGTTTGTGAATTTTGGGTGTCCTGTCAGTAAATTTCACTTCAGGGGGTTGGCAACACTGGGTGGGACAGAACTCTCAATCCTGTGTCCCGTTCTAAGTAGACGTCTGCAGGTTGTATGTGTCCAGGTGCACACACCCTTTATAAGCCAGGCATGATGAGAGCTCAGGGCAGTTGATGCTATTTCCTGAAGGAGATTGTACCCTATGGTGTCACTGGACTATGAAAGTCGGGGCAGTTACATGAGCCTGGGAGACCAAAAGAGGGGAGACTCAGAAAGCTGAGGCAGCTAGTGAGTCCAGGGGGAGGTGGAGGGAGTCCAGAAGACAGAAGCTTGGGGTTGGAGAACCCTGTTTAAAGGCTAGGAGGTGGCCTTTGCAGTGAAGTGCTGAAATCTACCAGCATGAAGAACTGTGGTCTGAGGGACTAGTATTCATAGCAGTGGTGCTGTGGAAGCGTAGCCAGGTGGGCTAGACTTTTCTTCACTGCATTTTTTTTTTATGCTGAAGAACCCCTGCATGGGGGTTTATAGACTTTGTTTTCAATAAAAGTGGGCTGCCATGCCCTTAAAAACCACTTCAGACTTATGCCAAGTTCACTAAAAATGCATCTACCGCAGTAGCTAATGACCCCCCAGGTCTCAGTGATCAGTGCGCAAATTCAAGAACTGGAATATGCCTGGATTCATCTGACTTTTCCCATAAAAGTCAAACTTAGCTATGCCTTAAAGCTTCCCTATTGGTACTCTAAGGTCCCCATCACACATGAGTGTTTTGTAGCTCAAAGCTTGAAGCTCAAAAACGCTTGAGGAGCAAAAATCAATTATTCTCAAAGGAGATGGTTCACATCTCCACTCCAAGTCTCCTGAAGCTCAAACAAGTTCTGGAGCTTTTTTTTTGGAGCTTAAATTGGGCAGATTTGCTCATTTTTGGAGTATTTTTATTCCCATAGAAATGAATGGAGACGCATGATATGAGTTTTGTCACGTTTTTGCATGATTGACGCTCAAATGAAAAAATGTAATAAAAATAGTAATAATATATAAATAAATAAATGTAAAATAAATAAAATAATTACATAAATATATAAGAATCATCAGAAATAAATTTAAAAAATGAATAAAATGTAATAATAAATAAATAAATAAATACATAATAATTACCCCAAACCCTAAAAAAAAAAGAATTCAAATTTGAATAATAATAATATTTTGTTTTTTAAGGGTTAGGGGGTTAAGGTTACAGGTTAATTATTATGTATTTATTACTACATAGTATTCATTTATTGTATTTATTTATTATTTATTTATGATTATTTTTATTTATTTGTGTATTTATTTTACATATATTTACTCATTTTTTAATTATTATTATTATTATTATTAACACCCTAACCTTAACAAAAAAAGAATAAATAAATAATAAGAAGACAATAAATAAAATATTAGCCCCTACCCCTACCCCAAACCCTAACCCCTAATTCTAACCTTAACTTCAACCCTTAATTCTAAGCCTAACCTAGCCTTAACTCTAACCAATTGCCCTAAAAAAAAAAAAATACAATAAATGAATAATAATAATGAAAAAATAAATAAAAGCTGATGGAAAAGCTAAAAAAGCTGAAAAACCTAGCAACAAATGATGCAACAGAAGATATTTTTCTCTATCGACCAATTAAAAAAACACCAAAGCTCAAAGATGCCTAAAAATGCTGCATGAAAACGAGTAAAATCATGCAAAAATTGCATCCCAAATTATATATCTGCAGTGTTTACTTGTCTTTCTCCAAAGTTCAGAGTGTCATTTCTCTCTGATGCTTCGTTCCTATGTTGTCAGCATGTGTCACTTCTGAGAAATGGTCCCTGACACATGAGATAAAATAATGAGGGGGAGGGAGCTCAGCACTCAGCTTATCTACTCACAGCTCTGCATGTTCCTTTGCTCCCGTGCAGTGTGTGGAGGGGGGCGTGTCCTTTTCCTCCAATTAGCTCTCACACAGCTTACAAGAGCTCTAACTGCGGCTCCCCGCCGCCTCCTCTGTGACACTGACAGACTAAGAAGGATTTTATCTAAATTCAGCCTTTTTTAAGGGATGTAGAAAAAAGAAGACTGCAGATAAACAAATAGGGCTCCATGTACACTGCAGCTGATAAAGTCACGTTTAGGAGCTTTTCTGCATTTTTTTCAGCAGCCCCTGAACTCTCCCTAATGTTTTCCTATGTGTCCATGTACACATAGTCATTTACAGTCATTTACAGGCAGTTGAGTTTACAGTCATTTTTTTGAATGCACCAACTCAGGAGTAGATTTTATCAGCGCTTCAAACACCAAACATTTGTAAACGCGGCTAACCGCATTTATAAGCGTTTGCGTTTGGAAACTCTTCCATTTCCAGATGCTGTCCAGAGCCTTTTTTCATAATGAAAAATGCATGCAAAGCGTTTTCCTGGTACTTAAATGGACCTGATACACCATACTTTCAGGTTTCGCATGAAAGAAAGAAATGGACACTGCTGCAATAATTTCTGCACAGAAATGAGCTGGAACACATCCAAACACCACAAGAAAAAAAAAGAAAAGACAGCTAATCTCAACAAATACTGCTCTCTCTGTTTCTGCTCTCTCTATTTCTCTCAAAATGTCTGAAATAGTTAAATTTTTACTGTTTTTAGTGCATTCTGGGCATTTTGGAAGGTCTCCTGAGGTTATCTTTTAAAAATGCTTCTAAACACAAAAGCTCATAAATGCGCATAAACGCGGTATGCAAACTCGACTAAGCAGACGTTTTTTAACCTACATTTTCCAGCAGTCAGTTTCCATCGTTCAGATGTGTCCCTAGTACATGGAGCCTAAAACGTACATAGGAGAATTTGTTTAATCTCTTTGTATCACCTGAGGCCAGTCACTTCATTGGGTACATGTAAGGGTTTACAACCACTTTAATAACCAATAAGGAAGCTTGGGACAAAGGACAGAGAACCCAAACTACCTTTTTTACAGGACGTTTGAGGTTTTCACATAATCGGCTTAGATCTTTTGATATGTAGTTTTAATCACTTAACTTGCTAATTTGTATATGAACTATGTTTCGGATTTTATTTATATTGTGTAAGTTTCCTTTTGACAGGAATACACAGAGGCCTATTTATAGGACATTTCGTGAACTTGGAAAGCTGAGAGAAGCATTTGCAGCTCTGAATACTTTACACTGCTTAAAATAAAAAGCTTGAGTCCCAAAGCTAAAACTGAAACTGGTATCAAAAGCGACCTAAGTGTTTGTTTATAGCAGCCAAGTGGTGCTAAGTAGTTGTGTGTTACTGTTTTTAAAATGTAATGTTTACTTTTGTTTTCTGTGAATGCCAGTGAACGTGGTTTGGCATACAGATATATACAGTATGGAGCAACAAAGTTTAACATATTGGCGCTGGCCGCACACAAATGTGCAGCCTGTCGGCGTCTGGGCCTTGAAGCCGAGCAACTGCAAATTTGCGTACAATTAAGAAAGTCATATGTGCTGAGAGCGTGCGCCCTGCACGCTCCCAGCGCATATGTCCGGTACTCACAGAAAGGTCTTGATCTCCTCTTGCGATCGGGACCTTTCCCGATCATGTGACCGACGTGACAGCAAATCACAGGGGTCACATGACCCTAAAACCCCACCTCACCTCCCGGCTTCTGAAACCCCTAAAGGGCCAGGAGGCACCAGTGCCAAGGGGTTAAAGTGTTGCTAAACCCACAACAGTAAAATCAGTCTGTATATGCAGTAAAGCATGCTTATTATACTCACTGTGGAACCTAAGGGGTTAATCCTCTGTATTGTGTAAAAAGGCTGTTTTATCCCATCTTCTCTGCCCCTCCTCTTGTTGAAATGACCACCTGGTACGGACTGAATCTGTAGTCACATCAGGGGCGGACTGACAACTCATGGGGCCCCCGGGCATTAGGGGATCATGGGGCTCCTGTGTCCTTGCCCAAACTCAAAAAAGCATATGAAAAAGGTACCAGGGACATCTCATGGGGCCCCCTACTGACCCCAGGCCCTCGGGCAGTGCCCGAGTTTCCAAATGGTCAGTCCGCCCCTGCGTCACATGCACATGTTCAGTTTGGTGTGTATTGCTTGAGAGGTTTTTCTTTTCTTGGGAAAGTGCATGTGACCAACACAGGGCCAATCAGCACTGTCCAGACAGAGGGTCAGAGGTTTCACATCCTCCTAGAGCATAAAAAAAACTCCTCCTACAATCTTTAACCAGTGCTCTGCTGAAGTCACAAGACTGTTCTAACTGCTGATGAGAAAAGATAATTAGCAGTTTGTATTTACTAAAATAATTGTATTTCCATGTTCTGTGTACTGTGGGAGACCAGATATAGTGAATGCAGGGTCCGGGGTTTAGTATCACTGTAATTTGTGTCTTCTAATAAAAGGAATAAGGCCTCATGCTTACTGCAGACTTTTTTTTTTCTCCCTGTAAAGGCCCCTCCATGTTACCCCATATGTCTATGCACATAGAGGCAGTAGCATTTAGAGGTGAAAAAACAATCACTTGTGCATTCAGGAGAGGAGCATTTGGGCAGAAAAAAAATGTGCAAACTCACATAAGCACACATAAACGTGCATTAACATTAGGCGCTATTAGGCACATGGGAACGCAGGCCGCATTTTTTCTCCCTCTCCCGAATACCCAATATATAATTATCAAAATAAATACACACAATCTTTAATGGCACAATTTTGGCCGCAGCACTTTATTGGTTTAAATAAATAAATAATTAAAAATACTATAAATAATTAATTAATAATCAAGTTTATACTTCTCTTATCATATAACAATCAAATAGCTCAGTCGTTAAGGACTCAAGCTCAAACTGAATAAATATAACAACAGCCCCCCCTTTAAATGTAAAGGGTGACAATATCACATAACGTGCCTTGTGACAAAAAGGGGAGGGGGGGAGGGAGCTCGTTGCACTGACACGGACCAGCTGGCAATCTCCTGCCAACAGAGCTCCTTTATATAATGAGCCCCACTTTCTAGAACTTTCCACTAGTCATGTGACCTTCTGGAATTTTATCCCAGGTCATGTGCTACTCATTTTTCCGCCCAAACTCTCTTTAAAATTTAAAGGCACAGTAACCTTATATATATGTATATACATATCTAATTTTTTTTTTAATGAAAAGAGGGAGGGGCAGCTGCCTACCCATTTTATTGGGCCAAAATGATTGAGACCTCGTAATGCATTAGCATGTTAATGTATTCTAATGACCAGAATAAATTCATATTCTGGCCTATAGAATGCATTTAATGCTGAACGCGCATAAACACTTGTGCAAAATGTGTCTTTTACTGCATTTCTTTAACCTCTTCACGCCGAGCGCGTGCAAATGTGCAGCCTCTCGGCATCTGGTCCTTGATGCCGAACAGCCGCACATTTGCGTGCAAATAAAAAACCATGTGCTGAGAGCGCGCGCTCTGCGTGCTCCCAGCACACATGTCCGTTACTCACAGGAAGGTCCCGATCTCCTCTTGTGATCGGGACCTTTACAGATCATGTTACTGCCGTGACAGCGAATGACGGCAGTCACATGACCCTAAAACCCCGCCCTGCCTCCCGGCTTCAGAAACACCTAAAGGGCCGGGAGGCACTGGTGACAATGGGTTAAGCTATGTTACTCCTGGAAGGAATAAAGTCTAAAAGGTAGAACAAAGAAGAGTTAATTAAACAGTTAACAGCAGTTACTTAAAACAGCTTTCACTTTGTAATGGTTAAATTCATGAGATATACACTCCAATGTATTGTCCACTAGTGATGTAAATGTGCTCTATGACACAAATGGGTGCATATAACTTATAACAGATTTAGGACAGTCACATGGTCAGTAAGGTATTTGTAATGACTGTGGAATGATATTACACACTATGCACATATAGTCTTGATCCATGTTTATGTCATGGAGAATAAATACATGGGTAGTTTCCAGCTGACATTTAATTTAATTACCCTGGCATTATTATGAGTACATCTATAATTAACTTGAACAAATGGGTCCTGAGGTCATTTTCTAATCTGAAGGGCTCATTCACAGCTATAGAGCTTAGAGTGGAGCACAGCTGCTCTATGGGACGATAGTCATGTTCTTTGTTTAATAAAAAAAGATTTATGTTATCCTTACTATAAGCTTTGCACCTCTCAGACCATTAGCGGAGTTTCACAAAAGTGTTGACTGTAAATGGAACTCCAGGTAACCAGCAAAATACATAAAGGAAATACATATACTACCTATCTTACGATCTGGGCTACTATACAGCTTCTTATTGCACCTCACCACTCAACGAACAGTAAACAGTTCCATCACACAACTAATTCATTGCCCATTTAGCAAGTAAGTGACACACAAAACTGTAAAGCTTAAATGGTGGTGTCATCTGCCTGGCTACTCAGTGTGGTAGTAGTGTGTGAGTCACGAGACTAGCTGAAACAGATTTACAAATTCTTTAGCAAGTAAAACAGTTTACACACATAAGGGACAATTCACTAACTGGTATCTTACTACATCCGAGAATGCAGTAAGATACTGCATAGCATCTTAAAAAAAAAAAACATTTGCATTCACTAAAAAAAGCTACTGAAATAGCGCATTCGTTTTTTTATTAAAGCGGAGTTCTACCCAAAAGGGGAAGTTCCACTTTAAAGACTGTTCCCCCGCTCCCCGTTAAGGATTGGCACCTTTGGAGAGCGGGTACCCGAAATTGACAGGTACCCGCACCCACTTCCACTGCGATCGCCTAGGCGATAGGAAGTGGAAGTTGTCCTCCTATCCTCCCTCCCCATAGTCTTCTGGGACATGTGACAGGTCCCAGAAGACTACGGGGCCATTCAGGAAGCGCAGCGCTCCTCACGCTTGCTCAATGCACAAAGTCGCATCTGTCACAGCCGGGTGCCCACACTGAAGATGCCGGCGCTGGTGAAACAGGCTGTCGGGAGGACACCACGGGACCGAGGGACAGGTAAGTGGCTGTTTTTTAAAAGTTAGCAACTACAGATTTTGTAGCTGCTGACTTTTATTATTTTACAGTGTGAGTGGAACTTCGCTTTAAGCCATGCTGTATTTTAGTAGTGAAAGCATGCGGTAATGTATCAGCTGTCAGCGGAGTCCGTCACGGGGGCCCCCTCCCCCACATCCACACCAAGCCCTTCAGGTCTGGTGTCGATTTTGGGTGGTGCCCTCACCATTTTGTTTTTGGGTGTGGATTCCCCTCAAAATCCATACTAGACCCAAAGGGCTTGGTATGGATGGTGGGACCCCATGCCATGTTTTTGCTAAATTTTTAAATTCTGCCATTTCTTTTTTTTTACATTCAGCTGTCAACCCCTTTGACAGATGATGACTCATGAGGTTGTTAAGGATGCAGCGGCCACCCATTCCTTAACAACCATGATAGTTACTGACAATTACCAGTACATATCGTATGCCTGGACCACTGCTCAGAGGTGTCCCTAGGGTAGGTGTCATTTGGTGCGGTAACACTTGGTGACACCCCCTCCGATGATCCCCGCAGAATGTATCGGATCTGCGGATTGAGCATAATGGATCAGACTCCGATCCATTATACTCAATCCGCAGATCCGATGCATCCTGCGGGGATCGTCGGCTTTCTTTACAACTTACCTTTTCTTGGAGCGGGTCCGGTGTCACCCCCTTTATAGGTTGCATGCCGACGAGGAGCAATACAAAGCAGAATGCTTACATAGTAAAGCAAACACAGACAACACAGTAAAACAGTACACAGCACACAGTTAACCCTTTGATCGCCCCAGATGTTAACCCCTTCCTGCCCAGTGCCATTAGTACGTTGTCAGTGCTTTTTATCAGCACTGATCACTGTATTAGAGTCACTGGGGATGTCAGTGGCAGTTAGTCAGTTCCCCCCAGTGTCAAAATGCCTGCCACAGTCCCGCAGTCCCGCTATAAGTCGCTGATCGCCGTCATTACTACTATAAAAAAAAAATTCCAGTATATATACATCGCCATTTGTAGACGCTAACTTTCATTTAAACCAATTAATTTACATGTATTGGGATTTTTTTTTTAGCAAAGACAAGTAGCAGAATACGTTTTGGCCTAAATTTATGACAAAATTTGATTTTTTAATTTTTTTTACTGGATATGTTTTATAGCAAAAAGTCAAAATATTGTTGTTTTTTTTTTCAAAATTGTCAGTCTTCTTTTCTTTATAGCTCAAAAAATAAAAAACTCACAGGTGATCAAATACCACCAAATAAAGCTCCATTTGTGGGGAAAAAAGGACATAAATTTCATTTGGGTGCAGCATTGCATGACCGCACAATCGTCAGTTAAAGTAACGCAGCGCAGTATCGCAAAAAATGTCCTATTCAGGAAGAGGGGGGTAAATCCTCTGGAGGGCAAGTGGTTAATTACCGCATGCATTTAATTATTTCTTTCCTTTTGTGCATTTACTTTAAGCTCTTTTTATGTGGTATTTACCGCATGTTTTTGCTATTTTCGGTAAATACTGCATAATGAATTGACATTCTCAGTATCGCATGCGATATGTGGTCACGTGTCCCCATAGATTTGGCATTTAGCTGTTTGCCTAAAGTGCAGATTTATGGTGAACATGAACATATATTTGAACATGCAAAGCAACAGCATAGTTGTCAACATAAAAAAAAAGATCAGGGACAGCCATTGTAGTCAAAGAATGTACTTTAATTAGGAGTGGGGCATTCATTTAAAATGTGTGTGGTTCTAAAAGTGGCATATCATTAAGCTATTTAACTTTAAAATTCTGTATGTAAAGAAAGATTTATCATAATGACAGAAACATAACCACGAAGGTATTATTCCTTTGTAAAATGTATATGTATTTGTTTAGTTAGCTGCAAGTTTTAGGTTGTAAAATCTACCGTATTTTTCGCTCCATAAAACGCACTTTTTTCCCCCCAAAAAAGGGGGAAAATGTCAGTGCGTCTTATGGAGCGAATATGAAATGGTCGGTGCGAATATGAAATGGTCGGTGCAGTATTTCCTCCGCTCAGCTCTTCTCTGCAGCAGGACCTTACCTGTTCCTCGATCCAGCGCTGTAAGTCTTCCTGCGCCAGCATCTTTAGTGTGGGCACCCGGCTGTGACAGCCGGGTGCCCACTGCACATGCGCAAGAAGCGCTGCGCTTTGTGAATGGTCAGGCGTCTTCTGGGAAACATCACAGGACAACTCCGTGGAAGTGGGAGCAGGTACCTGTCAAATTCAGGTGCCCGCTCCCCATCTCTCCCCAAAGGTCCGCAGTCTCTGGTCATCCCCTGTACTGTCTGCAGTCTCTGGTCATCCCCTGTACTGTCTGCAGTCTCTGGTCATCCCCTGTACTGTCTGCAGTCTCTTGGTCATCCCCTGTACTATGTCCGGAGTCTCTGGTCATCTGTACTTTGTCCGCAGTCTCTGGTCATCTCCTGTACTGTGTCTGCAGTCTCTGGTCATCTCCTGTACTGTGTCTGCAGTCTCCGGTCATCTCCTGTACTGTCCGCAGTCTCTGGTCATCTCCTGTACTATGTCCACAGTCTCTAGTCATCTCCTGTACTGTGTCCGCAGTCTCTGGTCATCCCCTGTACTATGTTTGCAGTCTCTGGTCATCTCTTGTACTATGTCCGCTGTCTCTGGTCATCTCCTGTACTGTATCCGCAGTCTCTGGTCGTCTCCTGTACTATGTCCGCAGTCTCTGGTCATCTCCTGTACTGTGTCCGCAGTCTCTGGTCATCTCCTGTACTATGTCCGCAGTCTCTGGTCATCTCCTGTACTATGTTTGCAGTCTCTGGTCATCTCTTGTACTATGTCCGCTGTCTCTGGTCATCTCCTGTACTGTGTCCGCTGTCTCTGGTCATCTCCTGTACTGTGTCCGCAGTCTCTGGTCATCTCCTGTACTATGTCCGCAGTCTCTGGTCATCTCCTGCACTGTGTCCGCAGTCTCTGGTCATCTCCTGTACTATGTTTGCAGTCTCTGGTCATCTCTTGTACTATGTCCGCTGTCTCTGGTCATCTCCTGTACTGTGTCCGCAGTCTCTAGTCATCTCCTGTACTGTGTCCGTAGTCTCTAGTCATCTCCTGTACTGTGTCCGTAGTCTCTAGTCATCTCCTATACTATGTCCACAGTCTCTGGTCATCTCCTTACTGTATCTGCAGTCTCTGGTCATCTCCTGTACTTTGTCTGCAGTCTCTGGTCATCTCCTGTACTGTGTCTGCAGTCTCTGGTCATCTCCTGCACTGCAGGTAAAAAAATGTGAATTTACTACTTTTTGCTTATGGATCCTGTAAAGTATTGCACCAGCAATCTGCTGATCGCTGGTGCCATGCAGGAGTCCTGCAGACCTGTCAGTGTACCTGTGTGTTCATACATCATACGGGCAAGCAAATACACACTGACAGGAAGAATCAATGAAGTACCACAACACTCAACAGTGTTGTCAAAGTCCATTGAGAACTACGATTTGACAGCAGCAAAGGCTGTCGGAACTTGTAGTTTTCCCAATTACAGAATACTGTGAATGAGTGACATGGCCGGGCAGGCTGTGACCTACATAGCCACATTTTTTAGAAAAAATTGTGACAGCTAGTGGGGGGAGAAGATCCCCTGCTAGCTGTAAAAAAGGGGCAGCGGGGGCTGGTTCTTTTGTAATATGTTATATGTTACATCCTGGGTGTAACATGTAACATGAAAGGTGAACTTATCCTTTAGTGTGGCACCCAAATAGCTCTTGGAGAGAATACAGCAATAAACACCAATTATACTGGCATAAAATCCTGTCTAATAAAACTAATAAGACCTCTGTTATCCAGATTATTTTTTTTTAGTATTATTTTATCTTTTATTAATTTTGAGACATACATTATTTCAAGTAATAAAATAATACATTTTCAATATCAAATTTCTTACAAAACCCCCTCTCTCCCTCCTCCCTTCCCTTCCTCCACCCATTCCCCACCCAGGTCACCCGCGCCTTCTATTAACTTCTATCATCCATCCATCATTTCCTACCCCTCCTGTGATGGGAGTCACTTTGGGTGGGGGGCCCATGGAACACAGCCCCCTTTGGAGGGGTGGGGAGACCCCTGTCTCAGCTCCCCATATCCCTCTTATGTGTAAGTCACCCTGTGCCTGTTAGGGGTACAGGGTGGAATGTCCTGCTATTGTGTAGACATGTATAGGTGGGGGTTGTTCATTGTTTAGTGCCATCTAGTTGTCCCATTGTTCTATTGTGTGTCTTGATTGGGAGCAAACTATTATGGGATGTATGTGTTTGTGTATTGGCTTGGTGGGGGGGGTGTCTGCTGTGTGTCTCTTGTTACTAAATGTATTGCCTTGCCCTGTGTATATATCTTGTATCTGTGTTAAAATAAAGCAGGCTATTTTCTGGTTTTCTTCAAGTCTGGTGCTGTCTCCTCTTGTATGGCCAGCGGTGGTGTCTGTGGATCTGTGTTCAGACAGGGAAGCAGGAGTCTAACGGAATACCCTGGTGCAGTCGGGGTCTGGTTCCGTTACACCTCCTATCAGGTATATTCAATAAAACAAGGGGGAAACTTCAATCTTCCCCCTCATAATCCTCTCAATACTGCATAACTCTTAGTTGCTTTATAACTTATCCATCTCTTCCAAGATTTTCTAATTTTTTTAAATTTTATCCTCTCCAATATGGTAAAGGTCCTCCATTCTGTATATGTATTGCACTCTGTTAATCCATTCTTTTATTTTTAGGAATTTGTGTGCTTGGCCAAAATCTCGGAATACAAGGCATACAATTAATTTAGTGGATGTGCTTCAGGGCTCACAAGCGCCAGCACTATTACTAAGCTTAGATGCCCAGAAGGCGTTCGATCAGTTAGGCTGGCCTTACATGTTTGAATTATTACGACATGTGGGAATGCAGGGGCCCTTTTTTAATGCAATTAAGGCATTGTATTCGAAGCCTACCACTCAGTTTAAACTCCCCCATACCACTTCTGACATCTTCCCCATGTTAAATGGTACTAGGCAGGGTTGCCCTCTGTCCCCGCTCCTGTTTGTACTATGTCTCGAACCATTAATGGTGGCGATCAGGGCACACCCTGATATAGCAGGAGTGACTGTGAAGGGGAAGGAATACAAACTTTCACTCTTTGCAGATGACGTTCTCCTAACTATAATCAAACCCCACTTGTCGTTACCTCCTTTGTATAAATCAGTGTGGTACCCATTATTTGGAACATGTAATTTTTAGGAGCTCCAGTTTCATGTTATTATGTTAGCTCTAGCATAAATTGCAACCTAACAGTTAAAGCAAGGTGGATTCTTACAGAGAACACCACTCAAGATAAAAATTGCCGTTAAATGTACAATCACAAGCACTTAGACATCTTTTTTATATTGGGAGCTGCAGAATTTCCTTGCCGGAGGTTTACAAAGGAGATCATATTTAATTTAGAGGACTGCGGGTAAGCACTGGTCAGATAATGGGAGGAGTTGTTGGATCAAACTGCATTGTACATAGTCACCATCAGAAAAGCAGAGAAAAAATTAGTGGATGATTCAGCCTATGTCTATGTACCTGAAAGCATAAAATACTTGTTTAAGGTAAGCTGGCGCTTTGCAGAACAGCACAGTGTAAGAGTTCCCTGTGTTACCAATTTCTGGGTGGTCTTTTTCAACTACTGGCCAAGTAAAAATAATCACTGTGTGCAGGTAGACAGTTACATGGAAGTAAGACATGTCCAGGCCAACGTGACAGTGGTAGGGGTCCCAGCACCTGCTTGACACACAACTGTTATAAATGGGTTCCTAAGGGCTTTTATGCAGCTGTACAGGCTGCACAAATGTTGTGGATGCCCCAAAATAACATCAATCAATTCTCTGATATCACCTTAAAAAGAAAAACATTATCCATTGCACTTGGAAATTTTACCCCCCCCCCCCCCATTTTATATAGTTATTAGAACAGGGATAGCTTTGGCACAAAGGTAACATTTCTTTGAAGTGAGCAGGTGCAAAAGAATCTCATATTAGTGAAAGCAATTATTCATTTTCTACCCCCCACATTAGCAAATACGGTGTACCTTTACAAAAACCACACATGATCAGCTGTTTTTGACATTAAATACCTGTCTATTAGCCTTAAAGTATGATTGATAAGCCCACTATTTCCTTAGAAAACCCACAATGTTCTGTGACTTCAGTGTCATGGATACAGCCTGTATAAAACCTATAATATATAAAAAAATGCAAATTATATAAAAATCTCTTAAATAATAAAATAAAATTATTCCAAACTGCTATAGTCTTTCTTTACAGCACTAAACGTAGACCTAATTGTGATGTGTGCTCTGCTAGAATCTGCAGCATTAGTTCCATTTAGCCAATTAATGTTTATTGTCTTTGCTGCAGTGGCTTTAAATTTACTGAGACATGAGAATAATACACAGAGTCTAATAGCTACTGGTTCTGGCTGAACATGTGCAGCCAGAGCTTTGACAAGAATGAATTTACCAGATGGAGACAGATTTATTTTTCTGATGATGTGGCAGATATTCGGCTATGAAATATTTCTTAAACAATTTGAAAGGATTTTCCTGAGTGTCTTCAATCTGATAATCAGAAGCTACTGTAGAAGGAAATGCTGAACTTCCCAAGGCCATTTTAACATTTGGTTTGTAAATTATCATTAAAGTATCCTTAAAGTGTGTGTAAACTCTTACAGGGAATTTCTCTCATTTGCTCCATTTTGATGTGCTAAATATACCATGGTAAGTGATTTGTTATAATGTTCAATACAAAAAATACCTGTCAGAAATCTAGTGTGCTAATAACGTTCCGCACTCTCTTATATTCTTGCATTTAAATAGATGTTTATTTGCTTTTTCTAAAATGAAAATTCTTGTTCAACTAAACCTGAACTCTAGGCAGATATAAAAGACACAAATCAATGCAATTTTCTAATCCTTAATGCATCACCATATGCATTTTTAAATGCACGCAGTATAAGTACCTGAATTTGATCTGGTATTAGCAGGGGGCGGACTGACCATTTGGAAACTCGGGCACTGCCCTAGGACCCGGGGTCAGTAGGGGGCCCCATGAGATGCCCCTGGTACCTTTTTCATAGGCTTTTTTGAGTTTGGGCAAGGACACAGGGGCCCCATGATCCCCTATTGCCCGGGGGCCCCATGAGCTGTCAGTCCGCCCCTGGGTATTAGCCTCTTGCAGTCCCTGTACAGCAGAGCTCAGAGAAGGGGAGGGGGAGGCAGTACAAGGATCCATCTAGATCATATACTGATAGGAAGGAAAAGCAGAATGACAAAGAGATGAGTTCATCACTATGCTGCTTCTTCTTTCACTGTCCATTCACATATAGGATGACCTGGGCTCAGAGAAAGTGGGTTGAATGATGCTTAGGACATTTAGCAACAGAAAAAAAAACTACAGGGCAAATGTCTGGATTGAACATGCATTATTGCAACAAAAGCGGGTTATTGTATCTTTTAATGGGCTATTAATTTATATCTTGCTATTTTTGGTTGGTCTTCATTTATTTACTGGCAGATTTGTTAAAATAGGAACCAGCAACAGTTATTGGCATTACTAATTCAGGACTTAGTCTTTTTAAGAGTTAGTCCACCAAAAAATGATCATTTGCTTAAGAGCTAAACCACACTACATTTTCTTATATCTAAGGGACCCTATTGGTGTGATCTCTGTGCTTGATTTCCTGGGTCTGCAAATCTGCTCTGTCCATCTTTTGGTGTTCCAACTACCCAAACTACATTTGTTGTTTACTTTATATTGTCAAGTGTGCAACAGGAGGTGTTGGAACACACAAAACCAGTAATTATGGCAGGGAGTATTGTATAGAGCCCATATATTATTATACATAAATATTATTATACATGATTTATATTGCGTCAACAGTTTGTGCAGCACTTTACAAAATAAAGGGAGACACAACAATTACTGTACAATGCAAGACGAGGGCAGGGGGGGTGTTAGGAGATCCCTGCTGGTAAGCGCTTATAATCTAAAAGCGAGGTTCAAGCAATGCAAAAGGTAGTTACTGGGGGGTGGGGGTGAAAGAATAGAAAAGGCAGCAGTTACGTTTTTAGGTAGAGGCAGGATAGTCTTCTGTAAAAAGATGAGTTTTCAGGGTCCACCAGAGTAGAGGAATACCAGAGAGATTGTGATAGGGAGCTGTAGAGAAGACCTGGAGGTGAGCATGGGAGGAGGGGGAGAAAGCTATAGATCAGCAGGTCTTGGGTGATAATTTGAGACAAAGTTGGTGATGTAGCTCAGAACAGAGTTGTCAATGGCTTTTAATGTTGTTGTTAGTATTTTCATTGGGCGAACAAAAGCCAGTGGAGGGACTGGCAGAGAAAGGTGGTGGACATTAAGTGATTGGTAAGGTGGAGAAATCTGGTAGCTGCATTCATACTAGACTGAAGGAGAAAGAGACTGTGTAAAGAAAGGCCAGTGAGGAGGGAGTTACAATACTTGAGGCAAGAAATAACAAGAAAGTGAATAAGTATCTTGTTAGTGTCATTGGTTAAGAAGGGTAATATTTTGAAAAATGTTCAGAGGTGAAGGTGGCAAAATTTGGACAGTGATTGGATGTGAGGCCGAAAAGAGAGGTCAGAGTCAAGGATTACACCTAATACCCTGGTGTGATGAAGGCAGTGCCTGACCATTGCCCTTTTCACCAACTGCGCTGTCACTGATTTAACAATGCCACTTTCAGCTGCACCCAACACAAAGATTTTCTAGCTTGAGGGACTACAATCTAGGTGCAGCCTGATAGTGATTGTCACTGGTTAAGTTACTAAGCAATTAACTCTTAAGCTACCGCCACCACATTTTTGACTGAGAAGGCAGGAACTTAGATCTTAGAATCTTATCCATAACAAATATGAAATAAAAGTCTGTGCACACAATGTCACCACAGACAGGTATATTCAGAGGAATATATTAGAGTAGCACTCTTCAAGAAACAGGGATTCTTTTAGTTTGCATTAAAAGCCAAATATTTACAGGTTTTACAAAGAAATAAAGAAACCATCAAACAACAGAGAATTAAAAAGGAGTTGGAAAAGAGGAATATTTGCAAAGTCCTTTGTTTCAGCAGAGTCCAATTGTCCAAGAACAAATGGTGCTGTGGCTCTCTCAAGCCTGGTCAGGTGTTCCTTGGTTGATGTTAAAATGAGAGCTTGACGATGTGTTCTGCCATTCCCTTTTTCTGTGGTATCAAAGGGGTATTGACAGAGACCATTTTACCAATCATGCAGTTTAAGGCGTGCGTGCTGGGAGGTCACTACATTTATGACTAAGTCCCAAATATAGTTTCTTATAAGTATTCATATTTCTCAATACCTACCATTTATAGTCTGCTACCATGCTGATTATTGTCCAGCATGAAATTAGCTTCAAAATGGATAAAGATATGGCAGGTCTTGAATATCTATTTCTCATAGGAGGGTTATGGGGGCCTGATCCACTTCAGTACTTCTTAGTATAGGGATGTTTGGGTTCAAAATGCTACTCAATAATTTAGGGAGGTAAATATGTGTACATTCTAGCTGTGCTGTAATGATTTTATGAGTTGTGAAATATGCTGAAGTTTTAGAATCTTGGCTGATAAGCCATCTATCAGGAATGTGTATTCCACTAAAGTTTTTATGATCCAAGATCTGTTAGGTCTCCGGATTGCTCAAGCTTGCGTGGGTGAAAGTTTTATTAGAGTTTTCATACTGGAATGGAAAATTGTCCTAATAGGCATGAAAGGGCCTGTACTGTTCTGGCTTGATATGAAGGATCTGGCATCAGTTAACAATTGAATATTGCACCAGAGGATTCCTGGGGGGATAAAGAGAAAGGAACCACTGCTGCTATTCAGCAACTTGTGCTACAAACTGTCATGGCTGAATCTGAACAAAATGGCATCTTTGCCCTTCCACAAAGCTTTGTGAATGCTCAGTATGCAATACAATTACACCTGGCATGAAGGGAAGAGCTGATAATTGTGCTACTGATCTTGTAGGAAAAGTTGGAAGAGGGGGCACAGAAGAAGGAAACATTATAAGTTAATTTTTTGGATGATATGTCTAGTTATATGTTAGTAAATTAGTACTGCGTAAGGAAATTAAAGGTGTGAGGTGAGAGAAAGAAAGATATATTTGGGTGTTGTTAGCATAGAGATGATATTGGAAGCCATGGGAGGCAATCAACTGAACAAGGGAAAAGCTGTAGATAGAAAATAGAAAGGATCCGAGGACAGAGCCTTTTTGGAACAAAAAGAGGAAGAGGTGAGAAGAAAATGGAGTTGTATGGGATACAGAATGAACACCTAGATAGATAGGAGGAGAACAAGAAAAGAGCAGATTTTAGGAGGCCATGGGATTGACTTTTTTTGCAGAGAAGCTGGTGGTCAAGTGTATCAAAGGCAGCAGAAAGGTGTGCCCATTGGTGTTAGCAGTTACTAAATCATTAGTGAGTTTTAGAAGAGCAGATTCTGTGGAGTTTTGTGGGTGAGAGTCAGACTCTAAGGGGTCAATAAGGTTGTTATTGGTGAAGTAGCCATTCAGACAGTTGTAGACCAGGTTTTCCAGAAGTTTGTAGGAAAGCAGAAACAGGGAGATATCCTAAATTGTTCAGACTGATGGGTTCAGCAAAGGCTTTTTTAATATGGGGGTGAGCAGTGCAGGTTGTAGAGGGCAGGGGAAGATACCAGTAGAGAGTAGGAAATTGAAGATGTGAGTGAGAGTACAGAGTAGAGCAAGAGAGTGACCAAAATAGTTGTGAAAGGATGTTGCCCAGAGAGCAGGTGACTATGTGGGCATCCGAGAAAAGTTTAGCAACATCCTCTGTAGGGATGAGCTCCCAGTCTGAATGTCAGACTTTCAGCTTGTTTCACAGAAGCCAAACATGTATATCATGACAGCTTCTTCCTTCCACTTTAGGGAGACATCAGGGGTCTATTGGACCCTGATGTCTCTCCTGCCCTTCACTGCAGCTAATAGAGCAGCTAATAAAGCACAGATAATGCTTGATTAGATGCTTTTTCAGCTACAACTGCTGAGAATGACAGCTCTGAAACCTCAAACGCTCAAAGTTGAGCTCTTCTGGTTTCATAAACAGCAGCAGTGGCTTAAAAGTCTGCCAATAACGGCCTTTCTACACTCCTGAAAGGAGTACTGAGGCAAGATAATATGATATTTCCTTTAACCTATGTAAAGCACCTTGCCAGGCCCTCCCATCAGTGATGTTCTGATTGTGTTGCAATGAGAAGCACAGAGATCCAGTGATTACATTACTGGGGGTAAAATAAGGTATGTAATGAAAACAGAACGGTTCTATTTAGTAATCTCATAAGCATGCTGGGGGGACCTGATTACTTGGTGTTATGTTTCTTTGGATGTGTATAGGGTGCAGCCAATTCTCCCTCCTGCGTGTGCACCTGCTGTTCTCCCCGCTGCCATGATGTATACACAGAGTGGGCTGTAGGAATGCCTGCTCTTTTCATTTCATCCACCTGCTGTACAGTGAAGCTGAGGGTTCTCACTAATTATCCTTTGCCACTGCACTGGAGACTGTGACAGATTTGTGTGTGGGTCCAACCCCCTGCAGGACCTGAGTAACAAGAGTTGGCTCTGTGTGAATTCTTGCTCATTCCTCTACCCCCACCCCCCTTTTGGCTGCAGAGTCAGATCCAACCACAGGGAGTAAGAGACACAGCCAATAGGTACACTCTGAAGACCACTTGCTGTGCCACAGAGCTTAACAGGTGCTGTGGTCTTAAAGGGGCACTGGTCCATATTTGTGAATAGAGTCTGAGGACTACTGTATTTTAATTCTCACAAAACTTTGCTGCTAGAAAGGGAGAACTGCACCATTCTTTCCCAGGAAAATCTGCCAAGAGCTAATCAGTTAAGGGGAGAGAGCAACAGAGACAGATCTGCAGCCAGGATCTGTGCCCCACACTCAGTAGTCTGGAGCCATTAAATAAGAGCTAAGATAACCTGTTGCTGTGCATGTTCCCCCACATCAAAGACAGAGGACAAACCTGCACCTGTGCCTACTGGAGCTGCCTGCAGAGACTGGGTTGAGAGAGAGGATCTCTGCGTCCTCAGGGTCTGAGCTGAGACACTGTGGCCTGTGTGAGAATCCGGGACCTGATTGCTGGGATTCGCCATGTCAATGGGACCAGAGTAGCTGCCCGCAAGAAAGTGATGGGCTAAACTTTCCACTTTCCGCTTTGCCTCTGTTATTTAGTGGCACTTTTAAAGGGACAGTGCACCACATAAAGAAGGGCCCCATTGAAAGCAGTCCAATGTTAACTACTAGGCATCAGGTATTTTTACCACCTCCAGGAGTACCCCCACTCTAGGAGCACATGCACCCACCTGCTGTTGGAGTTGTATGCACATGGTGTACACTAGGACCCTTTTTGATTCCTATGAACTGGTTGATATTGTTTAGAGACTCTAGTGACTAAGATTCAGGTTAACAGTGCTATAGTTTCTTTAAGTGCACGTTAGTGATTCGTGGCTAATTTTTTTATTTTAGCTCTCTTTTGTCTACATATTTATCTGTATATCTCATTTATCTCAATGCATTTAATTCAAACACTGTCAAGCTGTTTGTGGCCTTATTCCTGTGCATTCTTAACCAGTTCTCGCCCGGCCTATAGATAAATGATGGAGCTCTCTCGTTCTGGGTGGACGTCATATGGCTTTCACTCATGACATCCATTGTGTACTATTGTGTTGCTCACTGTGATTGGTCTCAGTGATCACATGGTACAGACAGGGCCAATCACAGCTAATCACACAAAAACAGTGAATTAATTGATTTCATTCAGTAAAAATGATTGCTCATAACAGTGAAATTCACTGTTGTAAGCAACCATAATGGGTAAAAAAAAATTCCTGATCATCACCCCAAAGTAGTACAATGTTGCTATGGTAATAATGTATTAAAGTATGTAAAAAAAATAAAAATAAAAACATATACATATATATATGTATATATAGATAGATATAGATATACATTTTTTTTTACATACTGTCACCAGTATCCCTGATCACTGCCACACCAGTTATATGATGACTCTGCACTACACTGGTTGACAGTATGTTTAAAAAAAAATTTGAAAAAATGTTTTTTTTAATTTCTTCATTTTCCAAGAAATTACAACTTCAAAAAACTCGCCATGCCTCTTACTAAATACCTTGGACTCTCTACTTTCCAAAAAGGGGTCATTTGGGGATTTTTGTACTGTCCTAGTGGTTTTGGGCCTCAAGAAATGAGATCAGCCATCAGTACAGCAGGATTGATCGATTTTCAGATATATATCGTATACTTTAAGATAAACGACTAGGTGCTAATGCCCTCAAGCAACACCGGGTAACTAGGAATGAAAAAAAGCTAATCCCACAGCTGCGCATATGACCATTGGGAGTATATTGTCAAGAGAAGAAGCATAAAAAACCAGAGCGCTCATGGTGAGAGTCCAGGATAAAAACAATAGTGTTCATGACTAGCAGACAATGTAAAACAGTTTATTGGAACAATAAAACCAAATCACCAAAGGGATTGATCCATAAATGGATGTCATACAGGGATCTTTGCAAACCATAGACTGAAGGAATGAAGGGAGCGGCTTACTTTTGTGTAGACATGGCAATGGAGAGCCTGGGTGGTCAGTTCTATGGGTGGAACACGGGAGAGCCACAATGGATGGTGTGAAGATGTCCAAGTCCAGCGGCCTAAAGAAACACCACTAAAGGGATGAAATGAGCAGATAGGACCTCCTGAATGTGCCGGAGATTGCACACCAGAAGTGACATCACGGCACACCGGAAATGACCTCAGTGGAACGCCAGGAAGCGGAAAACAACCATTGAAGACCCTCAGTGGGAAGGAGACCAATCGCAACAAGTCCTGGTTAGCATGACGACGTGTTTCGCACGGTTTAGTGCTTTGTCACAGTTAGTTGGTAACCCGGATAAGGATAATTTACATAATAAACTAGTAACTTAGGGCGGACCCCAAGGAAAGAGGGGAAGGTGGGGCTGGAAATTTAAAGGCACAAGTACCTAATTGTTAGCACTGTAAGCTGGTCCCACAAGATTCATGCAAGATACCTATTATAAATAATTAGATGAAATATAAAAATACAATGTTAATGGATAAAATAAACCGAAAGACACAATAAAAAGAATAACAGATAACTTATATCACTAGTATATACCACTATTAAAAATAATCATAATCATGGTCAGATCTAATTTACATAATAATTATATAATCATAATGCAAATACTTATGTTAAGAATCAAAAAAGGCAAGAAAAAAAAAAGGGGGGGGGGGAGAGAATAGATCATAATGGATACGCTCCACAAGACCTATGTCACAACTGTTGTGTTACAATATACAGTGTACCTTGGGGTCCTCATTTAATTCATCAGGTGTCATAGTACCTAGTTTGAAAATCCCGTGGGTTTCCCGAGGTACACTGTACATTTGTGACATAGGTCTTGAGGAGCGTATCCATTATGATCTATTGTTTCCCCTTCCATTTTTCTTTTTTGCATTTTGTGCTTGAATGCATGAGCATGAATAGCACTGTGTTGAAATGCAGGAAGCAGCATTTAAGAGCAATGCCCTTTTACACAAGCCCTTACAATCCTAACGATATCACTGTACTGCATAACAATATTATAATATCTTCCAGAAATACGTAGTTTAGCCTTTGGTGTATTAGCATTTGTCATACGCAATAGCTGGATTTCATATGAGCAACAACCAAAACAGCAAGCAATATGTTTAAAACCATAAACCATGGGGCTTATACTATAGACCTAAAGGAAAAAGTAACATGTGGAACTAAAGCACCCAAGGGTGACAGCAGCCTGACCTCTACTGGAAGGCCCAGAAAATGAATTTGTTTTATGGAGGAAAAGTACAATCAATCAACTGCTAAACATGAAAGCGTTTTGGCTGTAATTTTTCCAGATTTTATCAATGTCTGATAAAGATTAACACGTTATTGTGGCAAGTACAAGCAGAAATATGCATATACTGTGTATCTGTGTACTCTATAGGTACTGTGTAAAGAAATACATGCCAACATTTAACCCTCAGATAATTAAAAGAGAAACAAAAGACAACCTGTATAATGAAAGTAAAAATACAAAAACATAAGGCAGAAACTGAAAAAAAAAAACATTAGTGCAATTCCTTCAAATGAAAATAATAGGACATTCATAGAAAATGCTTGCTGTTATAGTGAACTGGTTCCCATTTGAATTTGAATAGCAGCATTTTTAACAAGAAAATACGGTTATAGCTCTCTTAACAGATGCTTTGTGACCTGCTTGTGCACCGTGGATTATCCTGATGTATATGCCTGCTTCAGCTAGCAAGTCTTACCCTCAATATGCAACAGCTAGACCTACTAACTTGAGAGCCGGATTACCAACAGCAGCTGATCCGCTTTCTGCTTGCACCTAACTAATCCGCCACCTTTCCAGGATTCCAGAAGGAACTTCCTAAATCTCTATATGTACTGTTCTCTTTAGATTAGTTTGGTTGGCCACTAGACATGCATTTTGAAATGCCTGTCCTTTTGTACACAAATTCTGCATTTTTTATGATGTACAGTTCCAAATTATCTGCAAAATTATCCTCCTAATACTCCTGCAACAAATGATCACTTTAGCCTCTGAATTACTAAAAGGCACTATTAACTCTAAACTGGTCATAACATAAGACTAAGGCAGGCCATAGATGACGCTTTTCTCTTTCCTGCAAACGTGGGTTGCAGGAAGGAAAAAAGACTCAATTCCCCCATCATGACAGTCAGTGTTGATGGGGGAATACTTCCCTGCTGGGAAAACACAGGGATTATAGCTGTAGCTGCTGGCAATAATCGAAGGTAAAAATCTGACATGCTGGTTGTAATCAAGTTGCTTGCCTGCTGAATCGACCTAGATTCGAAACACCTTTGGCCAGCTTTAGGTCTCTTTTTTAACTGTTTTAAATAAAGCCCATTTTTCACTAGGCCTTCACACTCATACACTCATGCACGAAAACCTATGCTGTGTATAGATCAGTAAAAAAAATACAAAAATCTGTGTTTCTGTACAGAATTTTATGCACATACAAGCATACAACACAACCCAAGAAAGGCTTGAATAATTTTTATGCACACATACAAGCTTTTTTATGTAGCAGCCTCCTAGATAGGTTGCTAGCATTTTTTTTTGGCTCACTTGTAATCATTGGAGCAGCTGTTGATTTTATTTGGCTGTTCTGAGTTTCACAGGCTGCAGGTTTGATTGCTCTTCTCTGCCGTCTGGCGACTTTTGTAACATAGGAGGTTGAGCAAAGCAAATGGACAGCATGAAGCCAATCCTTGGCAAGGTGTACCCAGTATGTGGCTGAAGAGCACATAAATAGTCTGACGCCTGAAGCAGCCCTGTTTCAAGTCCTGGGTTTAGTCTTGCAGAAGAAGTCTCCAGCCTGAGGGGCTCTGACCCTCTGGGAAGATTGCTGGAGTAGCTGCATTTTCATCGCTATCCTAGTTGTGGCATAGCCTGGAAGCCTATTTCAAAAATGCTTTTCTGGTGCTAATAAAAGGATTTTTACCTAAGGACCTGGTCTGGAGAGCTCATTGAAGAGTGTCTAGTGTAAGTTGGAAGAAGGCATCCAGCTGTCCTGTTGTATTGTGAACATTAACCTTTCCCTCATTGAAGAGTGTCCAGTGGATACTTGAAGGAGGCATCCGGTGATCCTACGATGTTGTGAGTACTGACCTGAGCTCAGGGTCCTAGTGAATGTGTGTTGTTTCTTTTGGGTATAAATGCCAGTGGTAGCTCTGACTCGGATAGATTTTAAAAAGGGCTCAGTACTGTTACTTGTTCCTGCATGTACAGTAGACTGTTCAGGGAGGCTTAACAAAGTGGAGTATCCTCCTGCGAATATTCTGTGAATCTGGAGTATCCCGTGTCACTCTACATACCATCCAAGTTTTTTAGCAATAGAATTTCCTAAAAAGACATCTAGACTGATCACTGAGTAAATGAACTGTTGCTGTGTGCCTGGCTGTCTCTGCACTAGCTTTGGGAAGGAACCGGTTAAATTACAGTGGTTCCTTTGGGGGTAGCGCTACAAATATACAGCCCATCCCCGTGTTTTTACGGAATTTTCTGCCAGGATGCTGATGTTCATACATCAGTACAATCGGTGCAAGGTTGGACATTTTCCATCAGGACGTTTCCTGGTGATGGTGCTGCAAGATCCTCAATAGCAGCCATTGTACCTTATATACACAACCTGTTTATGTTTGGAATAAGGCTGTTGTATGAATGGAAAACCAATGTAGGAAAATGTAAAGAGGGAAATCAAACAACACTGAATACAACAATGAAAGGAGCAGAAAGCAGACAAGGACAGGACACAATGATATCAGCTGCTACAGGAAAATGAATGTACCAGACTAATAATATATGTATAGGATTTATATAGGCTGAGTAAGGCCACTGGAAAAGCAGGGGTAGCTCAGAAAAATATTTTTTAATTTGGGGTGAAAAAAAATTAGGTGACTGGGAACTTCTTTTTTTTTAATTTGCAACATTCAGATCTAGATTAGATCCCCATTCTTTAATTTAAGCCCCATTGAACCTGCAGCAATGCAGTATGGGTCTCATTTACTTTTTTTGAAGTGCTGCAGAAAGGGTTAGGATGCCCCATAGAGTAGTCTTCAGGAGAATGGGAAGAGGGGCAGGGGGATTGTTAGACTACTGGATAGCTGAGTCACTGCTTTGTGTTAACTTTGATGTAGCGCTTAACAATTAAAAAAGTAAAAGAGCCCCATAGAGAGGGTCCAGTTGGGCTTTAAAGCCCAACTCTAGGCGAATAAAAAAAAACTATCCCTTGCAATGAGGCTGTAACCCCACTGCAAGGGTTAATTGATTGATTCTGTCAAGGGGAATTATAAAAAGAGATTTAATTACCCAATCCACAATTCCTCCCCAAAGCTAGACCAGTTCCTGCGGTGCCCTCAGGCTGACATCATCAAGACCAGAACAGGGTCCATAGCCCTGCACCGGATGTGAGGACATCAAGCTGCAGTCCACCACCGGATTATGGGGGAGCCTACCTGGAGAGTGGAGGATGCGGTAAGTAAAACAGTTTCTCCTCTCTTGTAGACAAAATGAGCTAATAACCTTAACTGCAAGGAATAACTTTTTTATTTGCCAGGAATTGGGCTTTAAATCAAGCCTAAAACAGAATGGATATTGGTAGTTTTTCTTTTTAACCTGGCCTAATTGCATGAATAATGTTATTAGTGTATTAATTAATGTTATTCTATGTACTATCATGATCTTAACATAGTGCTTTTGTAGCAAGATTGTAAAAATGAATTTGTTCTGTGATGTATTAGTTGGTTACTGTGTCCTGTAAGCTGAAATAAACAATGAAGAGTTTTTGTCACATCACTTTGTAGCTATAGCAGCTCTTGTCTAAGTAAAGCTATGTGATGCAGTCCATTTTCAGAATGTATCTCTGTGTACTTGTTTATTGTCAGGGACACTTTGTTTGTAGAATTCCTTAATGTTAAGTACTGGCTTATCAGCTTGCATTCCTTTTATTTATTGTCCATTAGACAGTCTCAGTCAAGGTCTACAAACTAGATTTTTTAAATGTCTGCAGTATTTTTTTTTTTGTTATTGTAGTTTAGTGTAGTGTATAGTAAGTTACTATATAACTGACTCACTATAATGAGTGATAGTTGCTAGGTTCCTTTCCAGTAATATCTCATCAATAGGGAAAAAAAAACTTGCCAATATTTCTTGTGAGAGCATGGTAATTAAGGTAAATCTGTATTTCTGAGCATTGTGGTGATTGATTCTAGATATTAGAGGTAAATTATTGCACTGTGAGTTGATATTAAACTGTCTTATTCATAAGTAAAAATGGATTTCTCACTCAACAAAATCTAATGTAAAATCAACATTCATTTTTAATGATCTTGTCTTCAGGATGGCACAAGGTGTTGACCACAGTCTAATGAAGGGAAACATAAATGAAACTCCACCCCCATGGCTATTACCGGAAAATGACACATCAAAATACAATTAACAAGCTCAGTTTTAATGTTAATAGCCATTGCATTGAAGGCCCAAAACTGATCACATCAGCTATTTGTCTCTTCTTATTGTAAAGGTAGAGTTCTTGTAAGACTTTTCACCTATTAAAACAGTCTGCTCTATCTCTTGACAGACAGAGCAGCTAGTCCATGCAGACTGTCAAAAGCCCTTCACATTGTAAGGTCTCTTGCTGGTAAGTATGAGACGTGAGAGATCAGCCCTTTCTTGTACACTTCTACACAACCCTGGGACCCCAAAAATGTTTTATCTCCAACTTGACTGAAGTGTCACTATGGTACCACAGTAGTAAAAGGCTAGTTATGTTTTCTAAGGTGTAAAAAATTTTTGTTAAACAGTGACTGACATTTTTCATTATGTGGGAAAACAACTGCAAAAGTAGAGGTCAGAGAATCGACTTGAATTTGATCCACCATTGATTCAACAAGTCCGGGCCTACAAATTTCTGCACAGTTTAGATGATTAATTTTAGACTGAATTGTCCTTTGACCACTTAACTGGATGTTTCTGTATCTTGAGCTTGCTCTTGGTGTTCACCTACCTCGTCTATTCTTGCAATGGCTGGGTTCTGGTCACCTGCCCATCCACTGAGTGATACAGTAGGCCAAAAAGCAAGCATATTTTATACTGATGGCAAAGGTACCCCAGAGCACCCCTTTAGTAGCCTATAAGTGGTTTGACTTGGTGATCCACATTTAACATCTGATTGTCAATAATTAGACTGATTTGCTGTGATTTCAAGTTTTGGTAAACCAACTTGCTGATAACTAATTTTAACCAGCACTTCTGATGCTATGATGTTACATTGCTGCATGATAAAGAAAGATAAATTGTATGTGTTTAGTTGTCTCATTGGTGGATTCATTTGCAAATATAGCTGCCCTAATTTAGCCAATTTAGTTACTAGTTAAAATATGGAATAATGATATGTGTATATGTACTTTTTTAGTAAATCACTGCATAATCGTTTGGCTTTTATGACAAAGGTGACGACGGAGCATTTTTACACGCTGATCTGTTTCACCATAGCAATCTATTTTATATTTATCATTTTGCATTCTTAAAGTGGTTCTAAAGCCCCCAATTTTTTTACCTTGCTGCATTCCTTGCATTAAGGTAAAAAATGTTTTGGTTAAAATATTGCCTCCTCACTCACCCCCCAATACTTACTTGTGCCCGATCTTCATCCAGCACTGTTGCTAAAAGTAGTGTCTCTCTCCTCTCCTTCCCCCTCTTTCGCAGGCTTTGCTGAGAGTATGACAAGCCATTGGTTCTCGCTAGACATGTGCATTTTGTTTCAATACCCTTTCTGGAGATTCAGACTGGAGATTCAAAACTCCCAATAGACATAGTTAAAAATGTAAATGAACCCCAAAAAAATTATAACAAAATAAACTAATGCAATTGTTTCATTTGTTTCATTCGACTGAGGTCACATGATGCGATAGTAGTTCGAGGCTATGAGGAAATTAATTACATTTTTGAGTTTGTTTGATAATTCAGATTCAGAACATGAATAGATCCGAATTTTGTTCCATTCATTAATTTGGATGTGCATGACACCAGACAATGTTGACCATTCAGCTCATGTCATTTTTCTTGGTGGGTTGAACTAGCATCTGCAAATATTGAATCCTTCTGATTCAAATCTGTCTGATTTGATAATATATCAAATATATTGCAATCCTTCAAAAAAACTGCAACATTTTTTAAATCCACCTAGACCAACAGATATATGAAACAAATGGCAAAGATACGAAATGAGTCACAAAAACTAATCGGGTCAACATAACTGTGACAGACCTAACTAGGACATAGGCTTTTGCATGGGATGAGGGGCTAGCCTTCTACCCACTGATTATGGCCCATGGAGGAGACTGGGAATTTTGTCTGCTTCTCCCGGTCAGAGCTTGGAAAAGAGCTCAGTTCAGCCTCTGATCCCATGGAAAGAGCAGATTATTCTCTAATGATGGACAACAACATGCTGAATGCTGAGAACGAGGCTTGGATTAATTCTCTGACTAAAGACAATAAAGCGTCCCTTCTGGAGTGGATGGAAATGTGTTATGTTAATCTTGCACAGGTTAATGGTCAGAGGAAGTATGTCGCCCCCCCCCGCAGATTGGGTTGGAGAAGCTCTTTCACCTGACAGAGAGCATGTGTAATGTACTTTATGTATTCTGGTTTGTGGGAAGCTAGACTGTCTGGGGTGGGCTCCCTGATTGGTGTGGGTGCCTGGCTGTTGATTAGCTTACTGTTAATTAGGTTACTGTTATCTGCCAGCAGTACACTAGATGTACTGTTAGATATACTGATGATATTACTGGTTAAAGTTTGCATTGTTTAGGGTCATGTGATCAAGCTCTTATCTGATTTTGTGTGATAAAAAATTCTGGGTGATTTTTCAACAAAGGAGTTCCTGTTTGCACATAAGATAGTGTTGCCTTGTTCCTGTGTTCCAGCGGTGAGGAAGCAGCTCTTTGGTTGGGTGACAGATGGTCTGTCACAATAACGAATATGATAAAATTAAATTCTTCAATGAACGAATGCATTCAAAACAAAAAAGAAATTTTAGGCATTCACATGTCTAGTTTCTACTGCTGTCAGTCATAAACTGTGATGAGCCAGTGGGGGGTGGGGTGAGCCTCACCATCTGTGTCCATAGACACAGGCAGCATGGCTTGAGATGGAGCATGCAGGTGTGCCACGATAGAAAGTGGCTTCCTACGGTGGCACACCAAGAAAAGGGGGATAAAGTAAGTGATAGTCTGGCACAGACACAGTATGAAATAAAATTACTATTCTTTATTCATAATCCATTGAGACATAAAAAAGATCCATCCATTAAAATGATTGACGCGTTTCAGCCCCACAACCTTGGGGCCTTAGTCATAATCCAATTAGAATAATTAGAATAATTTGTCTAAGAAGAGGGGGAGCCAGAAGCACTGGCGGGCAACCTGAGAAGAGGAGGATTGGGTTCGCTCTTTGCAATTCCATTGCACAAAGCAGGTAAGTATAAACCTGTTTGTTATTTTTAAAAAATAAAATTTAAGACTGTACAGTCACTTTAAAGCCTATAATTTTACAGGCTGAAAAGAGCATATTAAAGCACAATAAAAAGGACTGTAATAAATAAATACATTTATATTTGTCAGCGGTAATGGTCTGAATTTAGTAGGCAAAATAGTACACTCATGACAAAATGGTTTTGCTTTGAATACAGCCGGGCATATCTTTTATCAGCTGCCAGTTTGACCTACTTTGTCTTGAACTGTCCATTAATTTCCGATGGCAGCTCTGAATATAACATCCAACACCAGGCTCACACTGCATCACCCCTGCTACTGGCCCCATGGATATTATGTGATTAGGTGGGACAATATGCAGATCTCAAAATACATTTAATACATTTAAATAAGATTGTAATGTTTTCAAAAAACTCAATACCCTGACAGAAGCCTCACATAAGCTGACCCCATTAACTGATTTCTGACAGAAATGTTTTCACAAAAATAAATGTTCATTCAATCTATTAAGCCTTCCTAAATGTAATTATGCAAATGTTTTATTTGCATCTTTGACTTAGGTAAAACACCACACTACATACTTCCTTTTAAAACTCCTAGAGGAAAAAAACAGTCAATCAGTTCCTATGGATTTTTGTGTTTGGTCTGCTACAAACAAAGATCATAGCAAGTGCCTTACATATTTGACATTCCACTATGCAGGCTTGACCTACAGTTGAGTCATGGTGTGAAAAGAATAACATGTAGTCATGAGTTTCTTTCTGCATTTACAAATACCTTATATATTGCAACATACCAATTAATAAAGCCAAAAACAAAAGCTTTCTGCAACAACGTAAACAAATACAGTAGGCGTGCTTTACAGACTTTGTTGTCTTGTGTATGGGTGAGTCTGTGTACTTGACAACATATTGAACACTATTTTATTTATTTATTTCAGGTAGTTATACAGCACCATCAATTTACATATATATTGTACATTCACATCAGTCCCTAACCCTCAAGGTATGTACAATCTAAGGTCCCTAACTTTCATTCATACATACACATAGTAGGGCCAATTTAGACAGGAGCAAATTTACCTATCAGCATGTCTTTTGAGTGTGGGTGGAAACTGGAGTACCCAAAGGAAACCCAAGCAGGCACAGGGAGAACATGCAAACTCCAGGCAGGTGGTACTGTGGGTGGGATTCGAACCAACAATCCTAGTACTGCCAGGCAGAAGTGCTAACCATTTAGCCTCTGTGCTGTTTAATGTAACTAAACTTGCTATCATATGGAAATTGAGCTCAGAATACTGAGTAATCCAGTGTCACCTAGGTACTGATTGCATATATTATATATTATGCTAAATTAGTTGCTTATGAACCCAGACCTAGATTGTTCACAAGGCAACCTAGGCATGGTGGGTGTTCAGGGGGGCCAGCAGTAAACCTGGCAGATATGACAACTGTCCAAAGATGAGCAGCTGCCTGTCATGTCACAACAGGAGGAAGCACTTGTAGGCAGGTGTATTGACATATAGAAAATGATGCAGCTTCTTCATGCCTATAGTAATCCTTATCAATGTTAATCATATGGATGGGGGGCAAAGCTGCTTAAAGACCTATTCTGTCATAATCTACCTTTTCAGAAATAATTACCAAGCACCACAGTAATTTGAAGTTGCTAGAGCACTACAACTTTTCATAGAAATCCAGGTCCGAAATATTGGCACAATCTGACCATCCAAAGATCGTCCCTCAGCTTAAGTTCCATTAACCAATACACGCCCGGCCAATAGCCAAAAGGCGGCCGGCAAAATGTACTGGATTTCCGGTTTGGACGCCCTCCCGCACATGCGCAATTTTTGCGCCTGCAGAGCCACTCAGCGGCGCAATCTGTCACCGGCCATGTACCTCGGACACGGCCGATGACAGATCTGAGTATCGGCCCCATTGCTGGTACCATGTGACCTGCTGTGACCAATCACAGCAGGTCACATGACAGTTGTATACAATGGATGGCTTCATTCATGCCATCCATTGTATACTACTGTCTAGCTGTGAATGGTCACAGCTAATCACATGCACATGTCATGTGATTAGCTGTGGCCAAATCACAGCTAAGCACAAAAAAAAAAAACCACCCCTGAATGAATCAATGTCATTCAGGTAAATGCTTGCTTATAGCAAAGTAATTCTTTGCTATAAGCAAATTGTGTAAAAAAAAAACAAATACCAATCATTTCCCCAAAGTAGTACAATGTTACTATGGTAACATTGTACTACTTTGGACATAGTGAAATATGAAAAAAAAAATCTTAAAAAAAATAAAAAAATTTAATAAAAAATTAAAAATAATAATAAAAAAATAAATAATATTTTTTCTTCATACTGTCACCAGTCAGTGTCCCTGATCACCGCCATGCCAGTTATATGAAGATGCTGTACTGCACTGATGACAGTATGTAAAAAAAAAATTGTGAAAATAATTTTTTGCATTTTTTCATTTTCCGAAAAATTATGACAAAAAAAATACAACTTCAAAAAACTCGCCTTGCCTCTTATGAAGTACGTCGGACTGTCTACTCTGCAAAAAGGGGTCATTTGGGAGATATCTGTACTGTTCTGACATTCTTGGACCTCAAGAAATTAGATTGGCCGTCAGTACTTCAGGATTGATCAATATTCAGATCTATACCATAGTTTGTGAACTCTATAACTTTCCTACAAACTAAAAAATACATCCTAATTTGGGTTATTTTCACCAAAGACCTGTAGTAGAACACATCTTGGCCTAAATTTATGAAAAACAATTACTTATTTGCAAAGTTTTATAACAGAAACAAAGAAAAACATGCTTTTTTTCAAAATGTTCGGTCTTTTTTTGATAATTTAGCAAAAAATAAAAACCCCAGTGTTGATTAAATACCACCAAAAGAAAGCTCTAGTTGTGTGAAGAAAATGATAAAATTTTAGTTTGGGTACAATGTTGTATGACCACGCAATTGTCATTCAAAGTGTGAGAGCGCTGAAACCTGAAAAATGGCCTGGGCAGGAAGGTGTAAAATTGCCCGGTATTCAAATGGTTAAGCTTCACTCTGGCTGTACCTTTTTATGTGAATGAAGCAGAGAGGAGCAGCTTATCCTGGGGAAAGAACCAAGATCAGGCAATGTTTTCAAATCTGTCCAATCATTCTCCCCAAATCTGATCAATCAGCAATGTTTGGAAGTGCTAATAGGCATGATGACTGCTCAAAAATCACTGTATTGGTCAATTTACATCTTTAATATGTTGGTACCTTAACTTCTGTAAATCCAAATATAAAAAAAAAAAACATTATTCCTCAATCTATGGAGATGCAATTTTACATTAAAACTACCCAAAGTCCCCTTTGAAAGACTGTCATAGCTAAGGGAACAAACAAGAATTCTATTGTTGCATTACATATACAATTTTGAATAGCTCAAACAACAATTAGGCTTTTATGGCTGTGACATCATCTTATTTATCTGTTGTAGACAAAATTCTATGGCTTACTTGAATTCATCCAGCAGCCAATTATATTCAGAGATGAGTGCACACATAAATGATCTTTTGTCAAAGTGAACTTCCTATTTGCCTTTAGCAAATTAACCCCAGTTAGTTAGTCAGTTCCATTCTTGTCGACATGATCAGAAGTTTATTTGAGTGCATGTATTACCATTAGGACTTATTTTAATACAGCACAGATGAATCAAACTAAGAATTACAAACAGAAAAAAAGATATGGCAGTTTTTCTGGCATTGGTTTAGGCTTGCCCTTTTACTACTAAACTAACAGATTAAAGTTATAATCTCAACAAATCACTTGCATCACGTAAGAGCAAGCTTTTAAGGGAGTAACTCAGTAACACCCTTGTTGTACTTCTGCTTTTTATTGTAAGTAGAATATATTGGCGAGTGAATGAATCCACCTTTCTTAATTTCATATTGTTTTAAATGCTTCAGTATCGGATGCACAATATAAAAAATAGATTTGTAACTAAATAAATTCTCCTTTCTCATGACAATCTGATCTGGTTTTAGAGTTCAATTTTTTTTATACTAAATGTACTATACACATAGGATAATCAATATATGTGTCATTAATTTGATATGGCTAATCTGTACAATATTCTACGTGCCTGCTTGATGGATATTTATACCTAACCTGTTGGATACTGCCACATATATTGGGTAGATCTGGCAAATCTTCACAATTTAGATTGCTGCATACTGAAGAGATGACAGTTGGGGGTTGATTTACTAAAACTGGAGAGTGCAAAATCTTGTGCAGATGTGCATGGTAGCCAATCAACGTCTAACTTCAGCACACTCAGTTACTTTGAGAAAAAAAATCTGGATGCTGATTTGTTTCTATGCAGAGCTGCACCACATCTACAGTTTTAGTAAATCTCCCCCAGATATCTAGCCAGTTGTACTGCACATCATCCTTTAGTAGTATTGGTCAACTAGATTTGGTAGCAATGGAGTGACTTTACCCACACTTTAAACTCTACTTTCATGCTTAGGGTAGCAGTATGGAATTTTGACTATCATGGCTGGATCTAGGTAGGCTGCACCCCCCCAGATTTCCATTGTGCACCACCTGGCTGATGGACAACGGCTGAGTTCCTTCCCCCATGCCCACACTCAGGGCTGGCCCGGGACACCAGTATGCAGCCTGGTGCAATGATCTGGGTTCGAGGCAGTGGCAGTGGTAGACAGGAGAGAGGCAGTGCTGTGCTCTCTCCCTCCTCTCCGTGGAGTGCTGCTTCACAAAGCAAATCAAACAGGATCGCTAGTTCGGATGGCACATTATGTTCCCCAGCCTGTAAGTTCCACCCCCACACCACACACACAGGATCACTAGTGCACACAGTTTAATTACCCACCCTCTGCACACATAAGCAGTCCTTGGAGGAGGTAGGGCAACTTGTTGGGGAGAGATATTTGCTAGGCGGGGGGATTGGATGTGGGAGGGGAAGGATATGCACTAGGAGGAGAAAAGAGTGTGTGTGTGTGCTATGAGGGAGGATTGGAGGGGACTATGTGAATATGTGCTAGGAGGGGGATGGGTGGGATATGTGTTAGGAGGGGTGGGGGGGATTGGTAGAATATATGAAAAGAGGGGGGATTGGGGGGATATGTACAAGGAGCGGGGATTGGGGGGGGGGGGATTTGTGTCAAGAGGGGGATTGTGAGGGAATATGTTGTAGGAGGGGGGTTGGGAGGAGATATGTGCTTGGAGGGGGGATTGGTGGGATATGTGCTAGGAAGGGGGATTGGGGGGGAATATGTGCAATGAAGGGGAGTTGGGGGAATATGTGCTAGGAGGGAGGATTGGAAGTGGGAGTTTTTGCTGAGAGGGGTGGGGAGGGATTTGTGCTAGAAGGAAGTGGGGTATTGGGGATTAAGAAGAGAGGGCTGGGGAGGATTTGTGCTAGGAAGGAGAATTTGGGGGGTTTGGGTGAGGAGGAAGGATTTGTGCTGGGAAGGGTAACTTGGAGGGTGTAGTGCTAGGAGGGGGGATTGGGGGGAAGATTATGCTAGGAGGGGGGATTTTGGGGATAGGATTTGTGCTAGGATGCAGATTTGAGATAAAGAGAATGTGTGCTAGAATGGGTGATTTTTTTGGGGTAGGGGCAATTTTTGCAGGGGTAATTGGAGGATTTGAGCTGGGAGGTGGGATTGAGTGGCAAAGATTTGTGTTGGGAGGGGGACTGGGACTAGGAGGAGGGTGAATTATTGTATTGTGCTGTTGGCTTGCAGAGGGAATATATGCTTAGTGGGTGAGTGTGCTGATCAGTGCTGTTTTTTTTTTCTTTTGACGGGGAGAGATTTATGCTGAGACATGAAATGAGGGCACTCAAGAGATCTCTTCTCCTCACAGCATATAGCTTATATTGGATTTCCTTACAGACACAGCCTCGATCTGTAGCCAACTACACACTATTCTGTGTCTGTAAGGGAATTCAATCTCAGCTATGTGCTGTGTGAGGTGGAGGAGATCTGAATACCCAGGCTGTTTGCAGTGAGGGGATGGGAGGAGGAGAACTGCTAAGTGCTCTGCCAGCAGTGACCTTGACCTCATCTCTGCTGACCCTTTACACTGTCCTGCTGACCCTTGTCCTCTGTACTGCTGAGCTAACAACCCCTTTTCTCCACCCTGCTGACACCTGTCATGTGCTCTGTTGACCCTTGTCCTCTGCTCTGTTGACCCTCTGTACATTGCCCTACTGACTCTTGTACACTCCCTTGCTGTCCAGCTGCACACTGTCCTCTGCTCTGATAACCCACTGTACACTATCCTACAAACTAATTGCCTCTGTAGACTGCCCTGTAAACTGCTGACCATACCCTCTGACTTTCTGGCCCCCTGTACACTGCTCTACAGACCTCATATCCTCTGCCCCACCCCCAACATTTTTTACTGCACCCCTACATCAGACAGGCTAGATTCGGCCCTAATGACTGTATGCAACACATTTTAATTCTCAGTTTTCACAACTCGATAGAGTCTGTTTGCATTCTTCTCACCTTTGGGAGGAGCTGCAAAAACAGAACCCCTGCTTCTGGACAAGTCAATAAAGTAACACTGCAACATATCTGCTTATGATATGAGGAATAAAGCAGCTTCCTTGGGATGAGCAGTATCTCTACTTAAAAAATTATATTCATTGCAAATTTCCTGTGCAATGAAAACCTGCCTGTCAAAGAAAATCAGACTCTAGGCACAAAAGCTTTGCCACCCAAAGCAATACCATTCTGCTTGGATCACCTCTTTACAAAGAACAATTCTTTGTTTAGAGTCCCTAAACTTGCCTAGAATAATGTAACAATGGGGTTGATTCGCAAAAGTCAAATAGACTATTTACTTTGCAGGGGAATTTTCCCCAGAACTTAATGAATAAGGTGAAGGTATAGTGACTTCCATCAGTTAATAATGTGCAAGCAAATTTTTTTTTCCTTGAACGTGATTGGGTATGTTTTGCAGATTGAAATTTCACCACATTCACAAAGCTCTGGGGACTCTGGGAAAATTTCCTTGCAAAGTGCAATTTCCTTTGCAAAGTGAACAGCTTATTTGCCTTTGGTAAATCTAACCCCGAAACTGCATTTTGGTTTCCATGGGAAAATATGCAAGCCAGATGACTATGCAAGGGGAAGCCTCCCGTTTGTGTCTGGTTCCCAAAAGTACAGGCCTACTTTGCCTAGTGGTGAATCTGACCCACTTCTTTTACAGAGCCATCATGCCAGGCTTACTAAACCACCATCTCCCAGATTTCCTCTCTCTCGTACCCATCTATCTCTAGTCTTCACCCATAACATCCACCCATTCTCAGTCACTGCTTATGGTACATTCCAGCATGGAGAAAAAACTGCCAGTTCTATTTGCATGTAAAGAAAAGACCTCCTTATAGCTAAGAAACAAATGCAGTGGCAAACATTTGCTATCCAAATCCTTTGCAAGATGTTTTTTTCTCATAATTACAGATGCATTTCAACAATTATTAGGTTCATTAATTAAAGCAAACTGCAATACCTGGTAGCAACCAGTTATATTTCACAAGCATCAGTTGGGTATAATTACAAAAAAGAATAAATGATTACTTACCAGTTAATATATGTTAGTGTATTTTGTTCATTGATTATGTCTCCATCGTAGATACAAAATTTGCTATGTATCCTGTTTCCATTGTCTTTACTTGTCAGATGATGATAAACTGCCTAACCGATGCAATTCTATTAAATTAACAATATGATTCTCCACAGATTGGACTACACTGTAATTATATATTCAGGGATAAAAAAAAATCAGTTTATTTACCTGCTTTGAAAGTCAGTTTACTTATCACTGCTTTTCAGACTTATCATCTCAATCGTATCACCTTAAGCTGCATTCACACTTGAGCGTTTTGTAGCTTGAAGCTCAAAGCTCCAAAAACGCTCAAACCTAAAAAATCAATTGTTCTCTATGCTGCCTATTCATGCGATCAGGTGTGAACAGGCACCATAGAGAACAATTGATTTTTTAAGTTTGAGCTTTTTTGGAACTTGGAGCTTCAAGCTAATAAATGCTTAAGTGTGAATGCAGCCTTAATGCTGCAAATACAAACTGAACTGTGCACCAAGATCCTCTCTTCCAGTGGAAAAAAAAAAATATAAATTTTCACACATCTTTAAAAACAAAGCACAGTTTCTGAACTTAATAATAGGAGCCTTTCTCACTGCAAGTTATACATTTGCAGTCAGAATGAAGAAGAAACAACTCATAAAATGTTTGGAATGTGAATGACAAGCCCGCCTTGGCATCCCACTTCCCAGTTATAAATACCTCAACTGCTTCTATTGTTCACACGCTGTTCACCCTTCCTGAATGAAAAGGTTTCTGTTTGCACTGAGAATTCATATCATAATGACTCTAGATTTCAGTTGCAGTAGCATGATAAATTATCTTAGGAAAATGCCATCATCTAAAGATTTTATGCCTGCTTGTGTTTAATATTTATTTACTGTAACATTAATGGAAATGAAGCAGCAATGACAGCAATCTATATATCACAACCGTGCCTTAGTAGGCGATGAGAATAACCTTGACAGATCACACGGTAATAATGAAGTATATAATGATCTAAGGTATGTAATTCCTCTTAAATGAAATAGGTCTAGTGTATTTTACAACATGTGAAACCGAGGAATATGACTCTGTCGCTATTTTTAAAGTAGTTTGTGTTTTTTCCTTCCTACACATGATCACCGTTTATGGCTGACTGCCCTAAAGGTAACTTACTGTGTGGAACATTTCATATCTGTAATACATACTGTGTAGACCGGTCAGTCATAACATTATGATGGTCCACCTAATACAAAGTAGGTCCCCCTTTGTCACTAAAACAGTTTACACCCATCGCCACATGGATGCCAGTGGACCTCTGAAGGTATGTCCTTTAAGTTCTGTAGTGGGGTTTTGAAGTTTTGAAGTGGACCTTGCATGGATCAGAATTGCTTTTCCAGTACATACCACAGATTCTCAATAGATTGAGATCTGGAGAATGTGGAGGCTAAGCCAACACCTCAAACTCATATACCCCGATGAAGCCACGTGACCCTGTGGAGTAACGCAGGGGTCTCCAAACTGCAGCTCGAGGGCCAGATGTGGCCCTTTGCTTGACTTTATCTGGCCCTTGGGGAACTATTCCTTCCACTGATATGAGGTACTATTTCTTCCAATGACACCAAAACACAGGGCACTATTCATCCCACTGACACCATCAATGGGGTACTATTTCTTCCACTGAAACCATAGATGGTGTTCTAATTCTCTAACGGACACCAATAATTTCATTTTTTTTTACTCTCATTGACCACCAAGCCTATGGCATTGTTTGCTGCCACCGATGCCAGGGCATTTTCAACTTCCTCTGGACACAGTCTGGCCCCCCTAATATTTTTTTTTTAACAATTGCGTTTATTGAAATCATACAAAAGTATAACAAATCAAGGTACACAACAAAAAGCAAGCTTACAGCAGTCAGTAGATATACTATACACATGAGATTCCAATACTAAAGATCCCACAGAGCCACCCCCCTAATATTTAAAGGGCAGTACACTAGCCCTTTGTTCCAAAAGTTTAAATACCCCTGGTGTAACGCATAGGGGAGGAGCTGGATGACATCACAATGCTCTGTAAATGAGGCAGAGTGGTAACTATACACTGTGAATATCTGATAGTTACTGCTGTTGGATACATTGTATATGCTGTATAAGTCTGCATAAATTGTTTTAAAGGATTAAGAACTATGTTCAGAGGTTTTTCTTCCTTAATGTGTGGCTGAGGGGAGCCATTGAGTGGAGTTTATATCTACAAAGGAACATACAGAGATATAAACAAACATCTTTGAAGTCCATCTGTTTGGGAACGTTCTATTAAGTCCACTATGGGGGACACAAGTACTTAGTGACCATACTTAAGTGTATGGTCATATATCCCAGGTGAGAGCACAGCTTGTGGAGGGTGTCCATGTCACTTTAAGTGACATTGGCACGAAGTGGTGAAATGACATAAGAAGTGATTGGAGCAGAAATTATAGTAACAGCACTGTGGACTGTGATCATAACACACTGTGAACTGTGATTATAATGTATATTAATGAAAGATTGGGACTTTGCTGTTGATTATACTGTTCACTGAATTGCACTATAGAAGGTCACAATATTGTGAAGCGTGGCACTAATCGGTTATTAAGGTGTGTAAGGTGTGTGTGATTCACAATAGGCATCATTCTAACCATAGCAGCTCACAAGGTCATTATATATTTTACCCCAAACTCATTGTTGTGTTCCTCAAACCATTCTCGAGCCATTTTTTCAGTGTGAGAGAGCACATTATCCTGCTGAAAGAGGCAATTGCCATCAGGGAATACCATTTCCATGAAAGGGTGTACTTAGTCAGTAACAATGTTTACGTAGGTGGTACACATCAAGGTAACATCCACACAGGGGCGGACTGACCATTTAGGAACTCGGGCACTGCCCAAGGGCCCTGGGTCAGTAGGGGATGAGATGCCCCTGATACCTTTTCATAGGCTTTTTTGGGTGTGGTTTGATTGTGGGCGAGGACACAGGGACCCCATGATCCCCTATTGCTCAGGGGCCCCATGAGTTTACAGTCTGCCCCTTCATTCACATGAATAGCAGGACTAATGTTTCCTAGTAGAACATTGCCCAAAGTATTCACCAGCTTGCCTTATTCCCATACCGCATCCTGGTGCCATCTTTTCCCCAGGTAAGCAATGCACACACACATCATCAACTTAATGTAAAAGAAAACGTGATTCACTGGACCAGGCCACCCTCTCCCAGTGGTCCGTGGTCCAGTTCTGATGCTGTTGTAGGCACTTTTGGCTGTAAACAAGGGTCAGCATGGGCCAGGGGCAGACTGACCATTTGGAAACTCAGGCACTGCCCGAGGGCCTGGGGTCAGTAGGGGGCCCCATGAGATGCCCCTGGTACCTTTTTCATAGGCTTTTTTGAGTTTGGGCAAGGACACAGGGGCCCTATGATCCCCTATTGCCAGTTGTCAGTCCACCCCTGGCATGGGCCCCATACACAATAATCTACAATGTTCATTGTAGGGGTCAGATTATGGTCAGAGGTAAGAGGCTCTGCAGAACAGCCCTCTGGAATTTCCCCCTGCTCTACAACTTTGGAGAAAGGTCAAGAAGCAGTGGATGGATCTGAAGAGTGGCTGATTGGCACTTTTGAGGGATTCTGGGCAATCCTCAACAGGAGGCTTGGCAAGAGGCCCGGACAATCCTTAAAAGTGAGAGAGCCTGCTCAGCTGCAGGAGATTTTGGGTGGAAGACAGAGAGAATGTGAGGCTGAAGAGAGAAGCCTGGGAGGGGGCTTAGATGGAGAGGGCTCATCTACAGGCAGTGGAGCTTGGAAGGAGGAAAGCTCAGACCAGAGCAAGGACCACCTGTTTAGCAGGGTAGGAGCGGCCTGGCTAGAAGGCCTGGTAGCAGCTGATTAACTCAAAATACCTGTAAAGGTTTCCTGAACCTTTAAATGGTCTCTCAGCCTGGTTCAGTAGGTTACGCAATCATGGGGAAGACTGACTTGACAGTTGTCCAGAAGACTGTCATTGACACCTTCCACAAGGAGGGTAAGTCACAAAAGGTCATTGCTAAAGAAGGTGGCTGTTCACAGAGTGCTGTATCCAAGAATAATAATGGAAAGTTGAGTGGAAGGAAAAAGTGTCCTGAACCAGAGGCAACGTCAGAAGCATCTTACCTGGGCTAAGGAGAAAAAGGACTGGACTGTTGCTCTATGGTCCAAAGCCCTCTTTTCGGATGAAAGTACATGTTGCATTTCATTTGGAAATCAAGGTCCCAGAGTCTAGAGGAATAGTGGAGAGGCACAGAATCCAAGTTGCATGAGGTCCAGTGTTTCCACAGTCAGTGATGATTTGGGGAGCCATGTCATCTGCTGGTGTTGGTCTACTTTTTTATCAAGTCCAAAGTCAGCACAGCCCACTACCAGGAAATTCTAGTACACTTCATGCTTCCCTTTGCTGACCAGCTTTATGGAAGTGCTGATTTCATTTTTAGCAGGACTTGGCATCTGCCAACACAGCCAAAAAGGTACCAATATCTGGTTTTTTTGATCAGGATATAACTGTGCTTGATTGGCCAGCAAACTCACCTGACCTAAACCCCATAAAGAATCTGTGGGGTATTGTCAAGAGGAAGGTGAGAGACATCAGACCCAACAATGCAGACGAGCTGAAGGCAGGTAGCAACCTGGGCTTCCACAACACCTCAGCAGTGTCACAGGCTGATCGCCTCTATGCCAATCTGCACTGATGCGGTAATTCATGCAAAAGGAGCCCCGACCAAGTATTGAGTACATACTATACTGTACATGGACATACTTTTCAGTAAGCCAACATTTCTGTATTAAAAATAATTTTTTATTGGTCTTCTGTAATATTCTGATTTTCTGGGTTACCGAATTTTGGGGTTTTCACTAGCTGTAACTCATAATCATCAAAACTAAAAGAAGGAAATGCTTGAAATATATCACTCTGTGTGTAATGAATCTATATAATATATGAGATTCACTTTTTGAATTGAATTACTGAAATAAATTAACTTTTTGATGATATTCTAATTTATTGAGATGCACCTGCAAATCTTTTTATATTACTGTAGCACTAAATGCTGAAACTTTTTCCCATAGATAAAATAATTTTAAATATAATGCACAATACTGGTAAACAGGGTCAGGACAAGGGGTGGGCAGGAGGGGTGGCTGCCCTGGGAGCAATAGGGTTGGGCCAGAAGGGATGATATGGAGGGGGGATTTGGAATCGGGCATAGATTTCTGTTAGGAAGAGGGATTTGAGGGGAGCATTTATGCTAGTAGGAATGATTGGGAGAATTTGTGCTAGGAGGGGAACTTGGGGGGAGATTTATGCTAGGGGAGGGGATTTGGAGAGGGGAGAAGATTTATGCTCAGAGAGGAAATTTTAGAGTAGAAGATATGTGCCATTAGGGGGGATTTGTGCTAGGAGGGATTTGAGGGGGGGACTTGTGCTTAGAGAGGAGATTTGGAGGGGGGAGAGGATTTGTGCTAAGAGGGGGGATTTAGGCAGGGAGAGGATTTGAGCTAGGGGGGAATTTGTATTGGAAAAGGGGGAATTTTTGTTTGGGGAGAATTTTGGCTTGAATGGAATTTATGCTTAGGGGGTAAGTGTGACTATTAGTGCTCAAGTCTTCTTTTTTTCGGGGGGGGGGGGGGGGGGGGGGCGGAAGGAGGTGTGTTTTGCTGCCAAATAATGCTCATACATTTTTTTTGGGGGGGTGCCATTTGGCAGATTTGCCCTGGGTGCTAGAAGACCTCGCCCCAACACTGCTGGTAAGCATTTACTTTAAATTTAATTGTAATGCCTTAATTTACCTCCAATTGCTCAGCTTTCAGCTTTTCTGGGTTCAGATGTTAATCTCTGCACAGAGCCCTTAAAGTGAATGTAAATATTGGAATTTTTTAAAACAACAAATATGTCATACTTATCTGCTCTGTGTAATGATTTTGCAGCCCCGATATTCCTCTTCTAGGGTCCCTCACTGGTGCTTCTGGCTTCTCCTACCTTAAAAGTGCCCCCATAGGAAGCCGCTTGCTATAGGAGGACTTGTGTGGGATCGATCCTAGCTGCACTGTGTGCTTCTGTTGACACGCACAGTGCGGCTCAGGCCCACCCCCTGAGGGTAAAAAACCTTGAGCCTTTACAACCACTTTAATTTCCTTCTTCTAGCTTGAGCTCAGTAAATGTAACTATTCTGTAGAAAATGTACAGGTATATTCATAAGCATAGTGGGGGTCATCCTAAGAACATTAAAGTGGTTGGAAACCCTTACATACACCCAGTTAAATATGTTGTACCTGTTTATCTGCAGCATTCTCTCCTCTACAGCTGTTCAGTCCAGAATTTATAAAGCTTTTCTGAGCTGTCAGAAAAAAGCGGACAAATAGCTGAAATAACACACTGCAGAGCTCAGTGAGGAGAGCTCTGAGAGCTGATTGGAGGGAAGAGACACAACCCCCTTCACACAACACACAGGAACAGAGCTAAGGCTGTCAATCAGATGGAGATCCCTCCCCTGTCACCATTTTTCACTTGGTATAAGGAAAACCTGAAGTGATTCATGATGATAGCAGAGTAATGAAGCAGCAGGCAAAAATTACACTTAGTGATCTTCACTGAGACAAGTACACACTATAGAGGGATATGCTCTGTTCATGTTTCATGTTTGAGGTTTACAACTACTTTAAACTCCTTTTTTTGTATTCACTATATAAGTTAGCTTGTTTTGTCCTTTACAATGTGCAGTCATATGAGAATGATTTCTCCAAAGTAGGAGAAGCCCTACCCTTTAGTTGAGGAATGTGGAATGCATAGATTATTTGGGACATTCCTTGCAAGTCTGAAGCTCAGCAGAATGCCACAAATATTTTACTGGTGATAAACCTGTGTGACCCCTGAGAAGGTTATGAATGTGATTGGAAATGGTTAGATACATGTCATGTTTTATTGCTGTCTCTGTTCCTACTGTGGAGATATGGCCTGCTTATTTGTTACAGAGATCACTGAGAAATTTGGGGAAATCCAAACGTTAGAGTTGTCATCAGCACAAGAGGGAAAGGTACAACATCCAATAATAAGACCTGCTCCAGTGACAGCTGTATAAAGGGATAATTCCCCTAATTTTAGGTATGTTTGCTCTCACATCATGTTGCATTTCTGGGGCAAGAAATGAAGGGAGACCTTTTGCAATGGGACACAGATAAAAATAATCTGCAATTGAATTTGACCTTTTACCACTCCATCAAATCCTAAAAGAAAGTTATGGCTATGCATTAACTGAGTGATGTAATAATTCCTCGTTTGAGCAATATAATGTCACAATTCTAATTGAGTGTGCATCAGTGTTGTTGAGCTAAGAACACATACCCAAGGGCAGTCTACTTTTATGTATTATTATACAGGATTTATATAGCGCCAACAGTTTATGCAGCGCTTTACAACAAAAGAAAAGACAGTTCAATTACAATACATTTTATTACAGTAGGAATTGGAGGGCCCTGCTTGTTAGAGCTTGCAATCTAAGAGGGAGGGTGAAGATACAAAAGGTTATAATTGTGGGGGGATGAGCTGATGGAGAAAGTGGAAAAACAGTTGTTAGGTGGGAGCAGCGTAGGCCTCTCTGAAGAGAAGGGTTTTCAGGGATCATCTAAAAAGTTGACAGTAGGAGATAGTGGACAGACTGGGGTAGGGAATTCCAGAGGATGGGAGGGGCTCGGGAGAAGTCCTGGAGGAGCTCATGGAAGGAGGTGACAAGGGAGATAGAGAGCAGGAGGTCTTGGAAGGAACAAAGAGAACAATTAGGTTGGTATTTTGAGACTAGGTTAGTGATGTAGCTGAGGGCAGAGTTGTGGATGGCTTTGTAAGTTGTTGTTAGTATTTTGAATTTAATTTGTTGGGTGAGTAGAAGCCAGTAATAGATAGGCAGAGAGGCTGCTAGGGTGGATGAGTCTGGCAGATGGACTTAAAGGGGATAGCCTATGTATAGGTAAGCCAATGAGGAGGGAGTTCTAGGCAGTAGTCGAGGCGAGAGATGACCAGGGAATGGACAGTGAACTGTGTAAGGGAGATCTTCCCGTGTGCTACACATTCATTAATGTTGTCAAGGTTAACAAAATCAAGAGCTGCTGGTTTATTCCTTTGTAACCTGTTATTTTTTTTGTTGTAGACCTTTATATGAGATTTAGCAATTAGATTAGATTTAGCAAAGATCATGATTTATGTTACTGTCTGCAGATCAAATGATTCTGTATGTATTTATTTTGGGATAATTGAACCTTTGCTGAGCTACAAGCTTGCTTGACTTTCAAACTTATTCACTTATCACTTAATGCTGTTCCCGTTAAAGTGTTACTAAACGTAAAAACTAAAAATGATTGCAACTTACCAAAACGTAATGTACTGCAGCTTACCAACACTTAGATGTGGTGGCTGAGCTCATTTTTTAGGCTCTTTCTTTTATTTCCACCTAGTGAGCTGGCCAATAATTTCTTTTATCAGACCACTTTTTCCAGTAAAAATGGCAGTTGAAGGGTTAGGACAAACTATGTAACATTGACAGGGGTGCTTACAATGATTCATTTATTTATCCTAAAAGAAAAACCATTACTGTAACTGCTTAAACAGTGTAATCTGGAGTTCAGCTTTAATTTATTATTCAGTCCCATCTATATCTTTTAGTGCATTTAACACTCACCTCAGACTTACAATGCTGCTGTCCAATCCAAAGGTGTCTCCATTCCTCCAGAGTGGAGCCACCCTAAGACAGGAAGTGTGTTACTGGTAGGATCACCAAAAGAAGAAAAGTAAAATAAACCCTAAAAAAGCAATGCAGCCACTACATTAAAGTGGTTCTAGAGGCAGAAGGTTTTTTACCTTTATGCATTGTATGCATTAGTGTAGAAAAACCTTCAGCATGCAGCCCCCCCCCCTTTAATACCTACCTGAGCCTGATCTCAATCCAGCAATGTGCTCAAGAGCAGGGACTCTCTCTCCCCTCATTGGACAGAGAGGAAGCAGGGGAGCCATTGACTCCTTCAGCTGTCAATTACTGCCAGTGATGAGAGAGAGCGGGCAGAACACACAGAGGACACACAGAGCTGGCTTGCAAGTGAGCACACACAAGTGCCCCCATAGCATGCTGGTCAGGAATGCCGGCGGGGACTTGAGAAGAGGAGGATCAGGGCTGCTCTGTGCAAAACCATTGCACAGAGCAGGTAAGTATGACATGTTTGTTATTTTTTTTTTAAATTGCACCTTTAGAATCATTTTAAAGGATTGGTACACTGCAATACATTACATTTTTGTTTTTGGGTTTAATGCTGCTTTAAAAGCCCCCCTGTGGCAAACATCTCAAGTTTGTGTCATTGTTGAGCTTAAGGAAACACTAATTACAACTATCTCAGTGCAAGCATGCAGTTCACTGCAGTTAGATGATCTTTGCATGTCACCCACTGCTCCAAGACCTCCCATGATCTCCAGAAGCCCAGGATCCCACTCACCTCATAGCTCCCAGCTGTCCCTGATTTCGATGGACTGTCCCTCTTTCCTCCTCATTTTGGTCTGATCTATATAGTTGTGTATAAAATGCACCATTTATCTATCAAAAAGTGTTTTACAGTGATAAACCTTTCAGCCAATTTCTAAATTGCTGCATTAGTAAGTTTTAAAAGCCAGTATAAAGGGATTGTAGCAGAAAAAAAGTGCTTGTGGGATTAACTAATCATTGTTTTTGTATAATTCACCCTTAGCCACTTGACCATAAGAGGATTTACCCCCCTTCCTGACCAGGCCATTTTTTGCATTACGGCGCTGCTTTATTTTACCTGAAAAATGCACGGTCATGCAACACTGCACCCAAATAAAATTCATTTCTTTTGGTGATATTTGATCACCTTTGTGGTTTTTATTTTTTGCACTAAAAAAATGAAAAACGACTGACAATTTTGAGAAAAAAACAATATTTTGGACTTTTTGCTACTAAACATGTCCGGTAAAAAAATTTTAAAAATCAAATTTCGTCTTAAATTTAGGCCAAAATGTATTCTGTTACATGTCTTTGCTAAAACATGAAAGTTATAGCGTTTACAAATGGCAGTATATATACTGGAATTTGTAATTTTTTTTTAATTTTTACTAGTAATGGCGGCGATCAGCGACTTATAGCAGGACTACGGCGGGCATTCTGACACTGGTGGGAACTGGCTTGGTGTCACTGAGATCCCCAGTGACACCAATACAGTGATCAGTGCTAATAAAAAGCACTGACACTGTATTAATGGCACTGGCCAGGAGGGGGTTAACATCTGGGGTGATCAAAGGGTTAACTGTGTGCTGTGTGTGGTTTACTATGGGGCTGTGTCTGTGTGCTTCACTGTAAGAACACTACTTTGCATGGCTGTGCTGTGCACAGCCATTCAAAGCAGTGTGCACAAGCTGACAGGGAGGAGAACTGTATTGTTTACATACAGTTCTCCCCCCTGTCGGAGATCCTTGGCAATCACTGGGCGCCAGCGAGTAATCACCGGACGGGAACCAGTGATTGACAGATGCGGCCCCTACTCGGAAATGCAAAATCACGTATATATACATGATTTTGCGCACCCGTGCCGCCCTGTAGCAGTATATCTACTACAGGGCGGACGGGAAGCGGTTAAGGGGGACATGTGCTATGCCTGCATACCTATGCTAATAGGAGTCCCTCATTCCATCTCAGAAAGTTGAGAGGTATGCTCACACTCCATGCCATGTGCAACTTCAGACAAAGATTGACCACATACTGATGATGTCCTCAGACTTGAGTTCGTTTATTGAGCTTGCAGAAACAGCGTACAGTACACACTGCAAACCTCCCACCCGAGGCCACACTGGTTTGGGGCTTGCAGCGTCTGCTGTACCCTGTTTCTATGAGCTAAATATATGAACTTGAGTTTGAGAATGTAATCAGTTAGTGGCCCATCTTTTTCTGAAGTTGCATGCACTTTGCAAACTGCAACATTTTTAATAGTTAAAGTAATTCTACAGCTGGTGATTTCCTTTTTTGGGGCTAAATTTTGCAGCTTACTGTTTTGTCCACTTTGTAGCTCCATTGTTATGATGCAGTTTGATGGATAATAGAGCTGGACACTGCTACAGCATCCCAATTGTATAACATCTGACTTTGTTTTTAGGAAAATGTGCTGCTTATGCATGCTATTTGATTGTTTACCTACAGTTACATCCCACGGATATAAAATATTCATGTTAAGTTTTTGAAAGCTTTATTATTTGTGCTTAATATTCTGTAAATCTTTTTCCTGGAATTTTTAAATCTCCAGGATGCTTTAATCTATTCACATTGTCTGAGATTGGTAAGCAGCGTTAATACTCTAATGTATGTTTTTTTATCAGCACATGCATAGCAAAGGAAATGATTCATCTTTTGAAGTTTCACTGAAGTTTTTGCCTCCTCAGTGAGAACAGAAGACAATCTTTGCTTTAGGCGAGGGTGGTGGAGATTGTTGTATTTGTGTGTAGGTGGGCAGAGAATTGTGTGCAGTGCATAGTATCATTCTTAAGAGAAAGCTTTGTGGAAGTCTTTCATTCCTTTGTACAAGTCAAGCTTAAGATGTCACAACTGGTTTATCAGGAACTACACCTTGGGTAAATTAAACATATTTCTGTGATTAGTCACTGCAAATACAATTCAAAACCTGTTAAAATTTCCAGTAATGTGTTTGTATTTAAAACAACTTCCTTTTATTACTTACTATTGTTCACACAAGGGACAGGAGGTGCTTTTGCATTGTAAAATAGGCCATTTATTTTGTTTATATTTTCTATGGTACTTAGGAGAAAAAACCATTACACTCTGTGTGTAGGATAACAACATTGCAGGAGTATGGAATTAATAAATTACCCTGCCCTGAAATTACTGGATTTTTACTACATACCAACCAACTGGAACCAAACTCATCAGAAACTTACCTTCCATGTCCAATTCTAGATAAACCCTGGAAACAGTTATTAAATCTAATGCTTCTGCCCTCCTTTCTTCCACATGTGGGGAGGTGCAGCGTGGTGCAGTGGCAGTAAACACTAGGGATTTTAACCGCTTCCCAACTGCCCTATAGTACTGCTACAGGGCGGCACAGGTGTGCAAAATCACCTATATATAGGTGATTTTGCATTTCTGGGTAGGGGGCGAGCGCCCTACCTGCGTCGCCATTTGCAGCCTTGGCTGTCAATCCCCAGGTCCCAGCCGGTGATTACTCGCCGGCGCCCGGTGATTACCGAACATCTCCGACGGGGAGGAAGATAGTTTTGTTTACTAACAGTCTTCCTCCCTGTCAGCTCTGGCACACTGCTATGGATGAATAGAGCAGTGTGCTTACAGTGAAGTACACCCCCCCTGCCCCCTAGTAAAACACTCCCTACACATACTTAACCCTTCAATCACCCCTCATATTAACCCTTTCCTGCTTAGTGCCATTAGTACAGTGTCAATGCTTTTTTTTTAGCACTGACCACTGTATTGGTGTCACTTGGGATGTCAGTGAAACTAAGTCAGTTCCCCCCAGTGTCAGAATGTCCGCCGCAGTCCCGCAGTCCTGCTAAAAGTCGCTAATCACCACCATTACTAGTAGAAAAAAAAAATCCCAGTATTTATACAGCCATTTGTAAATGGTATAACTTTCACGTAAACCAATTAACTTACACGTATTGGGATTTTTTTTTTTAGCAAAAACATGTCGCAGAATACATTTTGGCATAAATTTATGATGAAATTCGATTTTAAAAATTTTTTTACTGGATATGTTTAATAGCAAAAAGTCCAAAATATAGTTTTTTTCTCAAAATTGTTGGGGGGTTTTTATAGCGCAAAAAATAAAAAGCGCACAGGCGATCAAATACCACAGAAAAAAAGCTCAATTCGTGGGGAAAAAGGACGTAAATTTAATTTGGGTGCAGTGTTGCATGACCGTGCAATTGTCAGTCAAAGTAATGCAGTGCCTTATGTGTTAAAATGCTTGCAGTTTACAGATTTCAATGTTGTTGGCTCATGCTCTCCCAGTGCTCATTCCCTGGTCTTCACAGGAAAGTGTTAACAATGGACAATGCAGTCTTCAGTCATTCTATTAGCTTGGCTGTGTGTTTCTTTAGATGCACACAGTGTAGGGAGACACAACTGTAGTCTATGTATGCAAGGATGACTCCATAGGACAGTGCAAGTGAAAGGAGCCATCCTGAAACAGAAAACCTGGGGCAGTGATCATGGCACCAGATTAAACAGGAACCTAGGCGTGGATTAAAAGATAAAGAAGCTGCATATTTAGTAAGTGATTGAATCAGCTATTGAAAGAGCTTACAAAATGTAGGTTTAATATCACTTTAATACACAGAGATTCAACAAGTGGTATATGTACTCAGGGGCTTCCTACAGTTTCATGGGCACGTCTGTCTATATCAGTCATAAAATGGCCATAGATGGGTTTGTTGTTTTTGAACAGCCAGCCAGCTGATAAAGAAAAATGTACCGATTCGCCCCCATCTGCACATCCGAGGATGAGGGAATCCTCCCTGCTGCACTAATGTGTTCTGACAGCTGGGACTCCCCCACTATAAGAATACATTGATCAGTTCTGCATCCAATTGGCTGCCACACTAATCAAGTGAAAAATTTCCAACATTCCTGTTCAAGTGCAGTCAGTCCTTAGATCAACTACTCTCAGACAGGAACAGCCATGGATGGATTGAAATTTAGATCAATCTATGGTCAGCTTTAGTGGTAGCTCTCTGTGTAAGGCCAATGTGGTGCATTATGTCAAAAGTTAAAGTGGTTCTAAAGGCTCAAGGTTTTTTACCTTCATGAATTCTATGCATGAAGATAAAAAACCTTCTGTGTGCAGATTCCCCCCCAGACCCCCAATACTTTGGAATCCAGCGATGTGCACGGGATCCGGGGACTTTCCCTCCTCTTTGGCTGAGACAGCAGTGGGAGACATTGCTGCTGTCAATCACAGCCAGTGAGCCAATGAGAATAGAGGGGGGGTGGCGCCGAGCCATGGCTCAATGTGTGAATTAACACACAGAGCAGCGGCTCAGGAGCATGCCTGCTTGAGTGCCCCATAGCAAGCTGGTGCACGCGACATGAGAGAGGGACCAGGAGCGCTGGCTGGGGACCCCAGAAGAGGAGGATGGGGTCTGCTCTGTGCAAATCCTCCCCACTGTGACATTATATTCTGACAGCGGGGAGATTTCCCTGCCATCAGAATACACAGGTAATAGCTGCAATCTATAGCCTGCATCATTGATCAAGTGAAAAAATACCAGCAGGGTGGTTGAACAGAAGTCGACTGGTTAATTGCCTTCTGTTCAACCACGCAGATTGCTGCTACAAACATTTGTGAAAGAATGAATCGCACTCAGGAGCTCAGTGAATTCAAGCATGGTACCGTGATAGATTGCCACCTGTGCAATAAGTCCATCCGTGAAATTTCCTTGCTACTAAACATTCCACAGTCCACTGTTAGTGGTATTATAACAAAGTGGAAGCAACTGGGAACAACAGAAACTCAGCCATGAAGTGGTAGGCCACGTAAAATGACAGAGGGGGGTCAGCGCATGCTGAAGTGCACAGTGAGCAAAAGTTGCCAACTGTCTGCAGAGTCAATAGCTAAAGACCTCCAAACATACACTATATTGCTAAAAGTATTGGGACGCCTGCCTTTACACACAAGTGAACTTTAATGGCATCCCAGTCTTAGCCCGTAGGGTTGAATATTGAGTTGGCACACCCTTTGCAGCTATTACAGATTCAGCTCTTTCAGGAAGGCTGTCCACAAGGTTTAGGAGTGTGTCTATGGGAATGTTTGACCATTCTTCCTGAAGCGCATTTGTGAGGTCAGGCACTGATGTTGGACGAGAAGCCTAGCTTGCAGTCTGCACTCTAATTCATCCTAAAGGTGTTCTATCGGGCTGAGGTCAGGACTCTGTGCAGGCCAGTCAACTTCCTCCACCCCAAACTCGCTCATCCATGTCTTTATGGACCGTGCTTTGTGCATGTTAAAACAGGAAGGGTCTATCCCAAAACTGTTCCCACAAAGTTGGGAGCATGAAATTGTCCAAAATGTTTTGGTATGCTGTCGCCAAAAGAGTTCCCTTCACTGGAAATAGGGGACCAAGCCCAACCCCTGAAAAATAACTGCACATCATAATCCCCCCTCCACCAAACTTTACACATGGCACAATGAAGTCCAGGAAGTACTGTTCTCCTGGCAACCACAAAACCCAGACATGTCCATCAGAGTGCCAGACAAAAAAGCATGATTCATCACTCCAGGGAACAAGTCTCCATTGTTATAGAGTCCAGTGGCAACGTGCTTTACACCACTGCATCCAACGCTTTGCATTGCATTTGGTGATGTAAGGCTTGGGTGCAGCTGCTCGGCAATGGAAACCCATTCAGTGAAGCTCTCTATGTACTGTTGTGCTAATCTGAAGGCCACATGAAGTTTGGAGGTCTTTAGTTATTGACTCTGCAGACAGCTGGCGACTTCTGCGCACTGTACGCTTCAGCATGCACTGACCCGCTCTGTCATTTTACATGGCCTACCACTTCGTGGCCGAGTTGCTGTTGTTCTCAGTTGCTTCCACTTTGTTAAAATACCACTAACAGTTGACCGTGGAATATTTAGTAGCAAGGAAATTTCACAGATGGACCTTTTGCACAGGTGGCAACCTATCACGGTACCAGGATTGAATTTACTGAGTTCCGGAGAGCAACCCACTCTTTGACTGCATGCCTAGGTGCTTGATTTTATACACCTGTGGCCATGGAGGTGATTGGAATGCCTGAATCTAATGATTTAAAGGGGTGCCCTCTAATGATTTAAAGTTTTGGCAATATAGTATATATATATATATATATATATATATATATTTTTTTTTTTTTTTTTTTTTTTTTTTTTTAATTTATTTATTTATTTATTTATTTCTATATCACTGTGGAGGAAACAGTTTTTCTTACTGTACAGTGATCAGTGATGCTGCAGGTCTTTTTAAGCTTGCTGAGGATGCACACATTATGTGATTCTCCTGTGGGTTCACAGAAGTACATTGCATGCTATAATTATTCCACTGATGTATTTATATCCATTATCAGGGAATAATGTAATGTGAACATTGTGCACCAGCAGTTTCACTTGGAACTGTGCCTGAGGACTCAGTGATCATATGAAAAAGTTAGCCAGAGCTCCCTGTCTTTACTTTATTATTATTATTATTATACAGGATTTATATAGTGCCAACAGTTTGCTCAGCGCTTTACAATATAATGGGAAACAATACAGCAACAATACAGTTCAATACAAGAGGGATAGGAGGGCCCTGCTCCTCAGAGCTTACAATCTAGGATGGAGGGGCTAGTGGTACAAAACGTAGTAACTGTGGAGGATGGACTGGTAGGAAGAGTAGAAGATTCCATTATTAGTTGAGGGCAGGATAGGCTTCCCTGAAGATATAGATTTTCAGAGATCGCCTAAAAGTGAACAGAGTAGGCGATAGTCTGATAAATTGGGGTAGAGAGTTCCAGAAGATGGGGAAAGCTCTGGAAAAGTCCTGGAGAAAAGCATGGAAGGAGGAGACAAGGGATCTAGAGTGCAGGAGGTCATGCGAGGAGCGGAGAGTACGGTTTGGGTGATATTTGGAGACAAGATCGGTGATGTAATTTGGGGCAGAGTTATAAATGGCTTTATATGTTATTGTTAATGTTTTGAATTTTATCCGTTGGGCAATGGGAAGCTAGTGGAGGAATTGGCAGAGAAAGGTGGCTGATACAGAACGGTTAGCAAGATGGATGAGTCTGGCAGCAGCATTCATGATAGACTGAAGAGGGGATAGCCTGTGATTAGGTAGGCCAATGAGGAGGGAGTTACAATAGTAAAGGCGAGCTATAACAAGGGATTGAATAAGTTGCTTAGTGGTTTCCAAGGTTAAGAACGGGTGTATCTTGGAGATGTTGTGTAGGTGAAGTCTACAAGATTTGGACAAAGTGATAAGGATCACATGAATTGTGGGGGATGTTTCTTAAACAAGGACCAGCACAGGCCAGAGTCATAAAAGTAGTGCAACAAGATGTGAGAATCAATCAATACAAACAGACAAAAATATATACACTATTTGTTCTGAGATTGAGAGTGGAGAGAGCAGATGAGAGCAGCAATTTACCCAGAGATAGCAGGAGTCCATGTGTTGCTGAAGTTTCAGTTTAGAGTGGAGAGAGTAGATGAGAGCAGCAATTTACCTGTGAAAAAACAGGAAAGCCATGATTAGGGTACTGTGTTCAACTGCATCTCCGCACTCTGAGATTTACTTCATAAATTATTACTTTGCCTGATAATTTACATTTAATAATAGTATCATATTTTTGTAATCGTATTTCTCAAGTTTTATTCCAAATAAATGTATATTTTATTTGCAATAGTATTATTAACATGGCACTTTATACATTTCTATGTGTTTTATGACATGCTTTATAATCAGCATGCATCAAAATGTTATAACTGATATGACAAAATGGAAGAAAGCCCTTCAACGTCCTATCCCCTTAGAATGTTGAGACAAAATTTGGGCAGTGGCATCCAAGTCCTCACTATGCATGATATACAAAGAAAATATTAAAAGATCCTGATGTTCCGGTATAGGACCCCTGAGGTCTTACATGCTTATGACCCAACAATACCTAAAGAATGCTGGAGATCTGGCCAAGGATCAGTAACCCTATATCATATATTTTGGCATATTCTGGTCTCCGTATACAACCTTTTTGGACACAAATGATGCAGATATTGAATCAGGTGCTAGATGTACAGGTGAAACTCGAAAAATTTAAATATCGTGCAAAAATTCATTTATTTCAGTAATGCAACTTAACCACTTGAGCTCCTGAGGATTTACCCCCCTTAATGACCAGGCCTTTTTTTGCTGTTTGGCGCTGCACTAATTCAAATGATAATTGCGCGGTCATGCAATGCTGTACCCAAACGAAATTTACGTCCTTTTTTTCACGCAAATAGAGATTTCTTTTGATGGTATTTTATCATCTGTGCACTTTTTATTTTTTGTGCTATAAACAAAAAAACACAAAAATTTGGAAAAAAAACAATATTTTCTACTTTCAGCTATAAAAAATATATCGTAAACTCAAAGTTAGTCATAAATTTAAGCCAAAATGTATTCTGCTACATGTTTTTGGTAAAAAAAATCCCGTGCATTAGTGGGCAAACTGGCGCTATATGGGAGGGGCGCTAACACTATCGGAAGTCACCAGTGACACTAATACAGTGATCAGTAAAAATCTGTTCACTGTAATCAATGACACTGGTGACAGGGCAGTGAAGGGGTTAACTGGGGGGGGCGATCAAGGGGTTAAACGGGATTACTTGTGTACTGACGGGCAAACTGGCGCTATCTGGGAGGGGCGCTAACACTATCGGAAGTCACCAGCGACACTGATACAGTGATCAGTAAAAATCGGTTCATTGATCAGTGACACTGGTGAAAGGGCAGTGAAGGGGTTAACTGGGGGGGCGATCAGGGGGTTAAATGTGTCCTAGAGTGTTCTAACTGTGGGTATGTGCTGTTTTACTCACTGTTTGGATGTCTTCTTCTCTGTCTGGAATGGAATGTGTCCAGGCAGAGAAGAATGACATCATATCCTGTCCTGTGTAAATGTCAACACAGGACAGGATAGGACAGGGAGCGATCATCTGATTTCAGCCAGACATCACTGGCTGAAATCGAATGATTGATCCCTCCGGGATCGAATGGTGTCACCCGCAAGTCGGCGGGAGCGCGCGAAAACGTTGGGAGTGCGGAGCCCGTTTTAAAACGTGGTTTTACGCCCCAGTGCCGCCCTGCACACGTATATATACAGTGGCAGGGCGGCAAGTGGTTAAAATGTGAAACTAATATATGAGATACTCATTACATGCAAAGCAAGATAGTTCAAGCCGTGATTTGTCATAATTGTGATGATTATGGCTTACAACTCATGAAAACCCCAAATACACAATCTCAGAGAATTAGAATATTACATGCAATCAATAAATCAAGGATTGTACATAGAACAATATAGGACCTCTGAAAAGTTTAAGCATGCATATGTACTCAGTACTTGGCTTGGGCCCCTTTCACAGCAATTACTGCCTCAATGCGGCGTGGCATGGAAGCTATCAGCCTGTGGCACTGCTGAGGTGTTATGGAAGACAAGGATGCTTCAATAGCGGCCTTCAGCTCTTCTGCATTGTTCGGTCTCATTTCTTTCATCTTTCTCTTGACAATGCCCCATAGATTCTCTATGGGGTTCAGGTCAGGTGAGTTTGCTAGCCAATCAAGCACAGTAATCCCACGATCATTGAACCAGGTTTTGGTGCTTTTGGCAGTGTGGGCAGATGCCAAGTCCTGCTGGAAAATGAAGTCAGCATCCCCATAAAGCTCGTCTGCAACAGGAAGCATGAAGTGCTCCAAAATCTCCTGGTAGATGGCTGCGTTGACCCTGGACTTAATGAAGCACAGTGGACCAACACCAGCAGATGACATGGCTCCCCAAATCAACACAGACTGTGGAAACTTCACACTGGAATTCAAGCAACTTGCAGTGTGTGTCTCTCCATTCTTCCTCCATACTCTGGGTCTTTGGTTTCCAAATGAGATGCAAAAGTTGCTCCCATCAGAAAAGTGGACTTTGGATCACTGAGCAACAGACCAGGTCTGTTTTTCTTTAGCCCAGGTAAGACGCTTCTTACGTTGTTTGTTGTTCAGGAGCGGCTTGACAAGAGGAATACAACATTTGAAGCCCATGTCCAGGATCTGTCTGTGTGTGGTGGCTGTTGATGCACTGACTCCAGCCTCAGTCCACTCCTTGTGAAAGTCCCCAACACTTTTGAATGGCCTTTTCCTGACAATCCTCTCCAGGCTGTGGTCATCCCTGCTGCTTGTGCACCTTTTTATTCCACACGTTTTCCTTCCACATAACTTTCTATTAATGTGCTCTGATACAGCACTTTGGGAACATCCAACTTCTTTTGCAATTACCTTTTGAGGCTTTCCCTTCTTATGGAGGGTGTCAGTGAGGGTTTTCTGCATAACTGTCAGGTCAGCAGTCTTTCCCATGATTGTGATTCCTACTGAACCAGACTGAGAGACCATTTAAAGGCTCAGGAACCCAGGAACCCTTTGCAGGTGTTATGGCTTAATTAGCTGATTAGAGTGGGACATTTTGAGCCTAGAATATTGCATCTTTTCACAATATTCTAATTTTCTGAGATTGTGGATTTGGGGTTTTCATGAGCTGTAAGCCACAATCATCACAATTATGACAAATCACGGCTTGAACTATCTTGCTTTGCATGTAATGAGTCTATCTCATATATTAGTTTCACCTTTTAAGTTGCATTACTGAAATAAATGAACTTTTGAATGATATTCTAATATTTTGAGTTTCACCTGTATGACTATAATTACACTCTTGTCACTGTCTCCTAGGACTACCTGTCTCTGGTTGTGCAAATACAGAAAAATAAAATGGCCACCCACATCTTGACAGCAGCAAGATGAATTATTCCACTTCATTGGAGAACAACCTTGATCCCACCTCATACCCAACTTTTAATAGTATAGCAGACATTAGAAGATTAGAATATCTTACGTCAAAAGTTAGGGATCAACTAGCTCATTTTCACCAAATATGGTACTAGTGGCATAACTCACCTTTGGCCTAACTGATATGCAGTCCATCCCTTCTGATGGGAACTTCCCCCCTGCATTAACTACAAACTGTACAATTTTTATGCTTTCGGGTGTGTAGTAACTGCTCTTTTTATTTTGGTTCATTTGTTTAACTATGCTATCTTCATATTCTTGACTTCATTGCTTTATACTATTTTCAAGTAGCTCCTCCCAAGTTTATACTATCCTGATCACTAGTATTGATTGTATGCTACATACAAATGTGATTCTGCACTGTAAATTGATAACAGTTATGGGAGGCACACAATGTATTTTGGTATGTCTCATGTTATTTACTTTGGCACAATCCTATTTTATGACTTTAAATATGTAGATTAAGCACACCACATAGCAAAAATGCTTTAGCAATAAAATTGTATTAGACATATACATTTAATTATACAATAGGTACAAATATCACATCAAGCATAATACAGCATTGGTATTTGAGCCACTGTTAAATCACACCAACAAAATAACAGTACATGCATGTATATAGGTACAGTAAGCAACACTTAGAACATATACCGTAGCAGGACTGATATTCAGAAATACATACAGAAGTTCAGTACCCAGAATAGCATAATACAAAGGATAGCTGAGCCAGACCCTGATGAAAACAGAGGGGAGGAAAAATCAACTGTCAGCACCTGTGGTGGTGAGCTCTTTGATCCAAAGCTTGGAGTTCCCCAGGGCGCAGAGTCTAAGCCCCAGCCTGCTTGTTCACCAGGGCCCCTGATGGTGGGGATGGGCTTGAAGCAGGCTGGAACCAGGTCGCGGCCCCCAGGTACACCCAGCTGAGGTAGAGGAGACCACTAGCAGGAGCAGGGTACAATGGGAGTAGACTCAGGAGATCCAGTTGGCAAGCCGAGGTCAGGACTGGCGGAAAACTAGCAATGTCAGGAACAAAGCCGGTGTCGGTACACAGATAGACTATAAGGATTCTCAGTAGAACACAAGGGAGCTCCAACAACAACACATTGCTCAGGCAAAGTGAGACAGACTGAGCATGTCTTAAATAGACAAGCCAGCTAGGAGACGGGCCAGGAAGTGATGAAAGGGAAGGACACAGAACCCAGGGAATAGCAGGCGATGCCCATAGGTGAGCACAGACAAACACACATGTGAAGGAAACAAGAACAGCAAGGAGGTAAGACTAAACAAACAAGAGGCTGCAGGCTAACTTGTGACAGTACCCCCCCCCCCCTTACAAGGTCTCCCCACTTTTTTAGGGCCAGGCTTAAGGGGAAACTTCTGATGAAAAAATTCCACCAGACGGGGTGCAGAAACATCAGTAGAAGGAATCCAACACCTCTCCTCAGGACCATATTCCTTCAAGTCAATAAGATACAAGAGCTTCCCTCTGATGAACTTAGAATCCAAGATTTGCTTGACTTCATACTGAACCGAAGTACTTGCTATTGGGGAAGGATGACGATGAGGACAGGAAAACCTGTTGATAATATACTGTCTCAGAAGAGAAACATGGAAAACATTAGGGATTCTTAGATGTGAAGGGAGGCAAAGTTTGAAAGCAACAGGATTGACCTGACGGAGGATGGTAAACGGACTAATGAAACGAGGAGCAAATTTCATAGAGGGTACTTGTCAGGGATCCCCTCGATCCCTGCCGCGATGGTCCCGGCGCAGGCGCACTGCTCCGCCCTGTACACGGGCACTAGGTCCGGGCTGGCCGCGGCGTTCGAGTTCGCGCATGCGCAGTAGAAGCCGTGGCCGCCCGCTGGGCACCAATGGCAGCGCAGGGCGGGATATTTAAATGTCCCTGAGCTGTCATTTCGTTGCCTTCTGGTCTTACCTGCTTTATGTGATTCTGTACCTGTGCCTTGTAAGTTTATTGACCCGGATTGTTCTTGACCTGCTTATTTCTCCTGCCCAGACCCTTGCTTTGCCTGACCTCTCTCCCTGGATGCCCCTCATTAGATCTGACCTCCTGTTGCTGACCTGGCGTGTGACCCGACGATTCTCTGCCTGCTCCCTTGTACCTTACCGTCCTCTACGTTACCAACTCGGCCTGTCTGACTTCGCACTTGCTCAGCCATCCATCCATCCATCCCATCGGGGTCACCCGACCTCCTCACATCTGGCTCTCCCTGGTTGGAGCCCCTGGCGAACACCCCTACCACTGACAGGTGTGCTCAGTAGTGGCGACCTGGTCTCGGGGTACTACAAGTCCATCCCCACCATCAGGGGCCCTGGTGAACAAGTACCCTGGGGCTTAGACTCCGCGCTCTGGGCACGCCTGACCAGTGGAGTGCTAGGGGTGCCGCTCGGCGGTCCCTCACAGTACTCATAGACAGATATTCTTGGTAGAGAGCCAAGCCTTGTCACCAGGGAGAAATTTGGGACTCACGTGGCGATGGCGATCTGCAGCCGTTTTGTACTTGGAAGCTGCCAGATGTAAATTCTTGGAAACCTCTGCCCAGATGGAATTGAATGATCGTTGTTCATCTGCAGCCGCAGGTACTGTAGAGGAGATAGGAACAGGAAATGGCACCGAAGGATGATGACCATACACCGTGAAAAAGGGGGACTCGCCAGTACTGGCACTGGCATGGTTATTAAGGGCAAACTCTGCCCATGGTAGAAGGTCTACCTAATCATCCTGATGGGCTTAAATGAAGGCACAAATATAGCAATCCACGTTCTGGTTGACCCTTTCAGTTTGGCCATTAGACTGCAGATGAAAGGCTGAAGAGAAGTCCAACTCATCTCCGAAGGACGTGGCTAGAGCCCTCCAGAGGCGAGCTGTAAATTGAACCCCTCTATCCGAAACAATGTGAGAAGGCATACCGTGAAGACGGAAGATTTCCTTAATGAAGTTGGAGGCCAACGTGACGGCCGAAGGAAGTCCCGGAAGTGCAGTTAGGTGGCACATTTTAGAAAACCTGTACACAACCACCCAGATAACAGTGGAACCAGCTGAAGGGTTCAAGAGTCAAAGAAGTGATTGGGGCAACCAGCAAAGAATAGTCAGGGATGAACTGACAATAGAAGTTAGTGAATCCCAAGAAGCACTGTGTGGCTTTTAACCCAGAGGGCTGAGGCCAGTTGGAGATGGCTTGGAGTTTTGCAGGATCCATAAGCAGCCCTTTATCCGTGACTATGTAGCCTAGAAAAGGGACCTGGGTTTGTTCGAAGAGACACTTCTCCAATTTTGCATACAGACCATGGTCCCGAAGACATAGGAGAACAAAACTCACGTGCTGACAATGAGTTTCTAAATCCGGGGAAAAAATTAGTATGTCATCCAGATAGACAATGACACAAACATACAGAAGATCAGAAAAAATTTCATTAACAAAGTTTTGGAAGACGGCTGGAGCGTTACACAAGCCAAAGGGCATTACTAGATATTCATAATGCCCGTCTCTGGTATTGAAAGCTGTCTTCCACTCATCACCCTCACGGATCCTAACCAGACTGTATGCTCCACGGAGATCTAGCTTAGTGAATATTCGAGCATCCCGGAGTCTGTCAAAGAGTTCAGAAATCAGAGGTAAAGGGTACCGATTCTTAAAGGTGATAGCATTGAGGCCTCTATAATCAATGCAGGGTCGTAGCATACCATCTTTTTTCTCCACAAAGAAGAAGCCAGCCCCAGGAGGAGAATAGGACTTATGGATAAATCTTTTCTGCAGATTCTCCTGGACGTATTCAGACATGGCTTGAGTCTCAGGAATGGAGAGGGGGTAAACTTTACCTCGTGGTGGAGAAGGCCCAGGTTGGAGGTCAATAGGGCAATCATAGGGACGGAGAGTCGGCAAAGAGTCAGCAGCTTTCTTGCAAAAGACATCTTGGAAGGCCCGATAGTGCGGAGGGAGTATCGGAGAGGTGATGACCACAGCCACGGGTACACTCCTAGGAGGACACACTTTAGGGAGACAAGTCTGATGGCATTGTGACCCCCACGACAATACTTGGCCAGAGTTCCAGTCAAGATAGGGTGAATGTCTCTGCAACCATGGAAGTCCCAGAATGATGGGACTAGAAGACTTCGGAAGGACCAGGAAGGAGATTTCCTCACGATGAAGAACACCCACACGCATAGTTATGCTGTCAGTTCAAAAGCATAGAGGTCCTAAGGCCAAGATAGAGCCATCAACTGTAGGGGTGTCATCAAAGCCGAAACCTGATAGGAGTTTAGAGCCGAATGGATGGAGAAAGGTATAAGATATTGAGGGAAGGAAGCGGAGTTCAGGTTCTGGTCTAGATCACCTCCCTTAAAGTGACCTAGACCCAAGAGTTTCCCGGACGGACTGGACAAGACTTAATTACATGACCCTTAGCCCCACAGTAAAGGCATAGACCAAGTCTTAAGCAACGCAATCGCTCTTGTGGAGTGAGGCGTGTTTGGCCTAACTGCATAGGTTCCACAGAAGTCAGCCCGGCTGTGGAGGTAGGTAGTTCAGGGAACTTTTGGAACACAGGAGCAAACGAGCCCACTTGGGAGTGACGTGGACCAGACTTTTCCAGATATCGTTCCTGGAAGCAGACATCGATTTGGATGCTAAGCGCAATCAAGTCATCCAGGACGGTGGGTATGTTTCTTCCGGCTAATTCATCTTTAATATGGTCCGCTAGACCTTGCCAAAAGGTTACAGAAAGGGCCTCAGTGTTCCATGCAAGTTCCGAAGCCAAGGTGCGAAACTGAACTGCATAGTTACCAACCATCATGCTACCTTGGCGTAGCCAAAGAAGGGCTCCCGCAGCAGATGAAGTCCTGTCAGGCACATTAAAGGTTTTCCTGAAGGCTTGCAGGAAAGCTGGGAGACTGAAGATAGTGGGGTCTTGATGCTCCCACAGTGCCGAGGCCCAAGCCAGTGCTTCACCCGAAAGCAGGGAAATCATGTATGCCACTTTGGAACGATCAGTAGGGGAATGATCGGCTGCTAGTTCAAAATGAATCGAGCACTGATTAATGAAACCTCGACAAGCCTTGGGATCACCAGAGAAGTGAGGTGGAGGAGGTAGCTGGAGTCTCGAAGGACGGTGTTCCACTGGGAGAACAGTGGAAGGTGGAACAGCAAGAGCCGGAGCAGGGGCTGGAACCAAAGCTGAAGCAGAGGGTGAGGAATTGGCCCCAGCCTGTAGCTGATCCAACCATGAGGAGAGTCCTGCAGATAGTGCATAATCTGTTCTTGTAAAGCCTGCTGGACATCGACTCTCTGCACCAAACCCTGAAGTTGTTCCAGGAGAGGCCGCGGTGTCTCTGAGGAGCTCATGGCCTGAGCAAACTGTCAGCACCTGTGGTGGTGAGCTCTTTGATCCACAACTTGAGATTAAACAGGGTGCGGAGTCTAAGCCCCAGCCTGCTTGTTCACCAGGGCCCCTGATGGTAGGGATGGACTTGGAGCAGGCTGGAACCAGGTCGCTGCCCCCAGGTACACCCAGCTGAGGTAGAGGAGGCCGCTAATGGGAGCCACAGCCACTGCTATTAACTCTGCCACCTAGTCCCAAAGTCTTCTGCACATGTTAAGGCTGACCTTATTCATTCCTATGAAGAGACCTTCAATCATTGGGCAGCATGATAGACAGCCTCTCCATAATGAATGAATGAGACCTTGTACTCACATGCACATAAATCTTTAGGACCAGCAAGGACACACATCCTATATCCATATAATAGATTATATCCTATAATAGGATGTGTTATCGTATAACACATCCTATAATCCATGCTGTGTGCCCCCATGGGCCACACAGCATGGATTATAGACAGGTGAGCATAAGACCTTTGAAGCATGTGGAAGGTAGATGGGCCATTCAAAGAATAAAGGTTTTTTGAGCATGCTGGCAAAAATTTGTTTTATGGTCAAAGTTCCACTTTAAAAGTGCATCTGTTCCATTGGAAAGCACTGTATCATCTGAGTTGTCTTATATATCCTATAGCCTTCTTTAATCTCAAATTGTCTTACTCCTTCTTCCAAACTAAAACTCCAATCTAATTACATGTTATACTACTGACTTCATAGTGTGAGTGTGTGTGTATGTACAAGTTATTTTTGTGGCATTCCCCTACCAAGTACCTCAATTCAATCTGAGCAACTTTCATTAGGTTACACTGTAGTAAGAGTTTGCTTTGCCTCCAACTTACAGCATAGTCAGAATCTTTATACTGCATGCATTCTAATTAGAGATGAGCGAATTATTCAAAAATTCGATTCGGCTGATTCGCCGAATTTGCGGAATAAATTCGATTCGATGCGAATTTATTCGCTGCGAATTTAACTTATTAAAAGGGTTTCTAGGCTTCAGAGAGCCTTTATATTAGTGCAGAACACTGTACCTTTAATTTAAATGCCCTTGGAGTCTGCTGGGGAAGAGAAATAATACTGTCAGTCAGTATGACATGCAGATGAGTGCCGTCGATCTTAGAATCACCGCACACTTCACTCATTTGGGCAGTCACGGGGCACGACGAAGAAGATGAAGAAGAAGATGAAGAAGAAGAATGAAAAGAAGAAAAAGAAGAATGAAAAGAAGAAGAAGAAGAAGAATGAAAAGAAGAATGAGAAGAATGAAAAGAAGAATGAAAAGAAGAAGAATGAAAAGAAGAAGAAGAAGAAGAATGAAAAGAAGAATGAAAAGAAGAAGAAGAAGAATGAAAAGAAGAATGAAAAGAAGAATGAAAAGAAGAAGAAGAAGAATGAAAAGAAGAAGAAGAAGAATGAAAAGAAGAATGAGAAGAAGAATGAAAAGAAGAATGAAAAGAAGAATGAGAAGAATGAAAAGAAGAAGAAGAGAATGAAAAGAAGAAGAATGAAAAGAAGAAGAAGAATGAAAAGAAGAGGAAGAAGAATGAAAAGAAGAAGAAGAAGGATGAAAAGAAGAAGAATGAAAAGAAGAATGAAAAGAAGAAGAAGAATGAAAAGAAGAAGAAGAAGAATGAAAAGAAGAAGAAGAAGAATGAAAAGAAGAAGAATGAAAAGAAGAGGAAGAAGAATTTGCGGAATAAATTCGATTCGATGCGAATTTATTCGCTGCGAATTTAACTTATTAAAAGGGTTTCTAGGCTTCAGAGAGCCTTTATATTAGTGCAGAACACTGTACCTTTAATTTAAATGCCCTTGGAGTCTGCTGGGGAAGAGAAATAATACTGTCAGTCAGTATGACATGCAGATGAGTGCCGTCGATCTTAGAATCACCGCACACTTCACTCATTTGGGCAGTCGCGGGGCACGACGAAGAAGATGAAGAAGAAGATGAAGAAGAAGAATGAAAAGAAGAAAAAGAAGAATGAAAAGAAGAAGAAGAAGAAGAATGAAAAGAAGAATGAGAAGAATGAAAAGAAGAATGAAAAGAAGAAGAATGAAAAGAAGAAGAAGAAGAAGAATGAAAAGAAGAATGAAAAGAAGAAGAAGAAGAATGAAAAGAAGAATGAAAAGAAGAATGAAAAGAAGAAGAAGAAGAATGAAAAGAAGAAGAAGAAGAATGAAAAGAAGAATGAGAAGAAGAATGAAAAGAAGAATGAAAAGAAGAATGAGAAGAATGAAAAGAAGAATGAAAAGAAGAAGAAGAGAATGAAAAGAAGAAGAATGAAAAGAAGAAGAAGAATGAAAAGAAGAGGAAGAAGAATGAAAAGAAGAAGAAGAAGGATGAAAAGAAGAAGAATGAAAAGAAGAATGAAAAGAAGAAGAAGAATGAAAAGAAGAAGAAGAAGAATGAAAAGAAGAAGAAGAAGAATGAAAAGAAGAAGAATGAAAAGAAGAGGAAGAAGAATGAAAAGAAGAAGAAGAAGAATGAAAAGAAGAAGAAGAAGAATGAAAAGAAGAATGAAAAGAAGAAGAAGAATGAAAAGAAGAAGAAGAAGAATGAAAAGAAGAATGAAAAGAAGAAGAAGAAGAATGAAAAGAAGAAGAAGAAGAATGAAAAGAAGAATGAAAAGAAGAAGAAGAAGAATGAAAAGAAGAATGAAAAGAAGAAGAAGAAGAATGAAAAGAAGAAGAAGAATGAAAAGAAGAAGAAGAATGAAAAGAAGAAGAAGAATGAAAAGAAGAATGAAAAGAAGAAGAAGAAGAAGAATGAAAAGAAGAAGAAGAATGAAAAGAAGAATGAGAAGAAGAATGAAAAGAAGAATGAAAAGAAGAATGAGAAGAATGAAAAGAAGAATGAAAAGAAGAAGAAGAATGAAAAGAAGAAGAAGAAGAAGAAGAATGAAAAGAAGAAGAAGAAGAAGAAGAATGAAAAGAAGAAGAAGAAGAAGAAGAAGAATGAAAAGAAGAAGAAGAAGAAGAAGAATGAAAAGAAGAAGGAGAATGAAAAGAAGAAGAATTCCAGTACAGCAAAAAGTGTATCTGCAGAGAGCTCCGCTATTTCTGACAGTTCTCTGACAGTTCCTTCACATTTACAGCGGTTGAAACATTGTATCTATTTGTTTCCGAATAAAAACATCTGTATCCTAAATGGAAACAAATAGATACAATGTTTCAACCGCTGTAAATGTGAAGGAACTGTCAGAGAACTGTCAGAAATAGCGGAGCTCTCTGCAGGGACACTTTTTGCCGGCTGTAGAAGGGATGAAAATCGGCCGATCGGGAAAAATTCGATTCGTGCATCCGAAGTTTGCTAATTTTTGGATTCGGTGCGAATCGAATTTTTCCTAATATTCGAAACAAATTCCACTTCGCCAAGTTCGATTCGCTCATCTCTAATTCTAATCTTTAGGCTTCTTGCACACATTAGAACCTGGTGGTATCTTCTACGAGACGTGACATAACAGGGCCATGTCACAATGTCAGAAGGGTTGGATGTCACCCAGAGTTCTAGCCCATGCAGGTTGAAGAGTTCTAAACTTATTGTCTTTTCTTGCAGAGAAAACTGACTTTCCAAGTTTTTCCAGGGTTGGAAAATCCTGGTATACAGTAGGTTCTGGAGCCTGGAGGCTTTGGCTCCATGGTTGGCCAGCAACCAGCATTCTGATTGTGCAGATGTGTATGGCCCTTTTTTGTATAGCTTATTGGAAGTATCTAGAAGATAAATATAGGGTTTATCTGGAAGTATACCTACTCATTCACAAAAAAGGGCACCCAAACATTTGACAAGTCCTTTATTAAAAAAATACAAATCTCCCAAACATGTCCCTAATTGTAAATCCGTCAACAATCATGATACCTGTAGACTGGCAGAAATTAAAAACCCAATAGACCTGGCCCACATGACAGATCCTGATGGTACCACACACAGAATGACAGCTTCTAAGGCTGTCATCAGCATTTATATGGAAAGGGGCGAAATAGTAGTGACCTCATTGACTGATTATGCCATGATATTAGAAATACTGCGTCTATACATGTTGCTCGGCTCTTGTCGAATAGGGGGGCCAAACGGGCAAAAGTGTTTGGAGCTCGTCTGAACACCTGAACAGCTGAACTTCAGCTGAATCTAGGTTCAGACGAAACCATCAACCCTACTCTACTAAGAATAAATGTCTGTCTGCACTGACCAGGCAGACACCTGGAGATACGCCTGCTGAAAGAGTAGCATGTGAACACTGTTGTGTTCTAGACTGAGAGACTGCTTTCTAATAGGCTGAGATTTGGTGCAGCTGCTTTATAAAAAAATACAAAACGTGTAAATGGACAAACTCAACAACCTGGTCTTTTTTCTGCCTTCACTTTTCTATGTTTCCTAAGTAATATTTAAATTACTTTGAATACTGTGTGATGTTGAGACAGCAGTGTGGGCATCCTGTTGTAAGACACCTTTTCCCCTAAATAAAAGTGGGCAAAGAAAGTACTTCACTGGCTGAACTGAAGTTCATAAAAAGCGCTAACGTTGAGCTGAACCTTCCCACACACTAAACGTTTAGTTTGCTAGTAATAAAAATCATTTAAACACACATGAGAAAATGCTTGCAATAGATTTGAACTTCAAAATGTGAGTAGGCCCTAAATTATACTGGCAGATATTGCTATTTGGTAATGTCAGATGTCCATGGCCTGTAAAATCATTAATCTCTATAAGTTACTGGAATGGTTTACCTATCTGAGTTAGCTAATTATTAAGTCAAGTTGACAACCTTAACATATCTTGGAATAATTGCTTTCTCAATAAAGTAAAACCACTAAATAGTTATTACCCTACCAATAACGATAAGTTCAAAGGCCAGGTTTACTATCATTTTAGTTTACAACAAAAGTTATGTGGATGTCTCTTGTCATGAAACATAAAATATTTGTCATTATTCATTATTTTAGTCATGCATGCTAAAAAATGAGAAACATGAAAAGAAAATCTGTTTTATAACAAATACAAGCACAGCCAATAAAACAGTGCAGACAAAAATGATGGCCCAACGATTGTCCACTTGCAAGGCCAAGGTGGTCCAGCTTGATTTCTTTAAAATACACCAGTGTAATGTGTTTTATATGCGGAGCCTGAGATGAGGATGGTGACCTTTTATACAGTTTCCCTCTGAGCACCCCTGGAAACTGAGACAGGGTCTGCAAAGGCAATGGAAGGGCACAAGTGCCAGGGTGCAGACATTGGAGACTGGAACGTGGAAGTTCTGGTATCGGGTAAGCAGGGGTACAGCTGGTGGTATGCTGTGGATACGCCAAGCACATTTATAAATGGAGTCCAGTTACAAGCCTGGTCCAGTAACAGCTGAGCAGAAAGGCATCTAATCATAGGCAGGATCCGAGTCAGGAATAAGCAGAGGTCAGCAACGTGTAGACAACAAGGTGCAAAGTCAATGGGCAGAATCTTGGTCAGAGGTCTAGGCCAAGATTGGTAATGGAGATAAACAGTGAACATAAGCAGACAAGGGTAATTCAAAACAGGTCAGGTTGATAATAACAGAGTTGGTATATAAATCTGAATCGGGAACACAGAAACAAGACAGAAGACCATTCAGCATTGATCTTATGCAGAGCTAATGTTTAAATGACCTGCTTGGTGGCAGTGGACGTGCCCATATGTCCACGTGTGCTTGTGCACATATTTGCACACAACAACACAAGTGCAGTTAGACTTCTATGCTTGTAAACATGTGCAGGTTTATACACACATGCATTAGCCTGATGGCAGGATGTTCCTGACAATCATTGTCATTTTAGCAATGGCCACAAAACCCTGGCTGATGATGCTACAGACTAAACCTTTCATTCTCAATTGACCCCCTTACAAAAAAATACCTACCAACATTATGAGCTTCTGACACCTCTCATTGTAAAAGTACCACACAAGGGGGTTTTATTTACTAAAGCTGGAGAGTGCAAAATCAGGCTCACTTCTGCAAAGGAACCAATCAGCTTCTAACCTCACCTTTTTCAATTAAGCTTTGGCAATGAAACCTGGAAGCTGATTGGTTTCTATGCAGAAGTGAGACTGATTTTTCACCATCCAGCTTTAGTAAACAAACCCTAATCTGTCACATACTTGATAGAAGACTGAATTGATGAGCTTGGCCTCTCTTGTATCTCCAGCCCAGGCCCCACTGAAGGTGGAACAGATGGTGTCAATAGACAGGAGGCAGATGTTGATAGCAGAAATTGCAGTAGGAGATGCAGACTCAGAAGGTTAGGCAGGACATCAAGTCAGGAGCAGAGGCTTGAAGCAGGAACACACTTCAATGACTGGAGCTAAGATGAGGGACAGCCGAGGCAAGCCCTCAGGAGTAACGTGGTGCTAAACTGGAGACAGAAGATTAGTTAGAGGAACAGCCAGGGTCAGCAACGAACAGGCAACAAGGTGCAGAAGCATTGGCAGGAACATAGTCAAGAGCAAACCAAGGTCAAGAACAGATGGGCAGAACCATAAACAGGATTCAAAGTCAGGTCAATAACAAGGTGGATCAGCAACGTGAATTACACATTACTATTCCTCTTTTTTTGCCTTCTAATCAAGCTACTGCCCAGCTACTGTTCCATATTTCTGGCTACTGTCTCTCAAATAACAATTACCTGGTAAAGGACAATACAATGTTATAGGTGTCATAACTAGGGGCATACTAGGGCATAGTGCCCATGGCAAGAGGAGCCCAGGCAATATAGGGTCCTTAGTTTCAAAGAATTATGCATTTCTAAAAAAAAATTATGCCCTCCTCAAAATGTCATTGATGATATAGCTGAAAATGAAGAACTCAATGATGAAAATCAAATACCATGTGAGAACTGTCCTACTTGTTGTTATAGGATTTTGACTATAAATGTATACAGAAATACATGGCATTCTTTTGACGTGGGCCTATATTCTCTTATAGCTCCCACTTTGTGGCACCATCAAATGAGAATTCAGTAATGTTAACACACAAGGAGAACTTTTCCAACTGCTCTTTCAGAATACCAGACAAGGTTTTTTTCCATCTTTGACATATCACATAATTATAGTGCATTGTTCTTTCACTGAAACATCCTGAATTCTGTCCATGTGCACACTGAATTTAACAGCTTCTCTAAAACACTGACATATTTGTTGTTTTACCATGCTGCCCATGATGGAGATCAATTGACTGAAGTTTTAAGAACGTTATGAGACCACCTCTTACTCTACTATTGGGGTGATGTGTCTTTTGTTTACTACTCAGAGCCCTAATCACTTATATATGTTTTTGGAGATTGTATTCATATTTGCTGAGAAGCAAAACAAGCTCTAGGGTTACATAAAATATGAGCAGCTTCAACCTTTCCTCTGTAAGTAAGGCCTAGTTTGCTAATGCACTAAATGAGCCTTTTCACAATCTAACAGTCTTGATGTACTTTCTCCTTTTGCTTATGTCACCAGTTAACATTAATTAGAGTTTCAATTTCTACACTGTTTTCTATGGACAGATATTCATTTGCAGCTGTCAGATGTTGTGCAGATCCCTCATGATCTCTAATTTGTGTTTATCAGATCCCTCATGATCTCTAATTTGTGTTTATACTGTACATGTACATTTTTAGCATTTCATTAATGAAAGTACTTTACCTGTTAGCACTAGAAGCCATACAAGTTGATCAAAACAACTATTGTGTTTCCACACAAAAAGAAACCCATTTAATTTGAATTGTGCAAGCACCAGGCACACAACGAAATTAGACTTTAAGCCCTTGGAAAGGTAATACATTGTAAGAGTCTGATGGTGGCTGGATAAGATGTGCTTTTACTAAGTATGCTTTGATACTTGAGAAAATGGTGTGGTGCCACACATGGGTTAGACATAGATGTAGAAGGCTAATCAGAAGATATGGTAAATTAATCTGCAGCTGTAGAAAGCATATCCGAAGGTGCATCAACAGATTCTGAACTTTCAGAAGGCAAAGTCATATCTGACCACTAATTTACAGAATCTGCATATGTGGAAAACACATCTTTGGATGAAATTACAACCTCTGACGGTGTTGAAGGCATAACAGAGCAGGATATTGCAGATTTCACGTTAATTGAAGATTTTATTGGTTGAACTGTATGGACTTGTGTCCTTTTTCAAGCAGACTAATCCTGATTGGTGGATGGTGGCTTTGCCTTGGCATTGGGAATAGGGTATACCCCTGTCCACATGCAAGCCAGTCCTCCACTGCCGAAGCTTATATTTTGAACATTTTGGGAATAATTGGGGATATAAGGATGAGGGGGGTTCAAGGGGAATGTGAGGTTGTGGTTTGAAAGAGTTCTTGTGTACTCTTCTTTGACATTTTGCTAAACTCTCAAGATTTTGAGGACTTTTAAGAATCTATACTAATAAACTGCGGGCAGTGGGCAGCACAGTGGCTAAATGGTTAACACTTCTGCCTGGCAGTACTAGGGTCGTTGGTTCAAATCCCAGCCACGGCACCACCTGTCTGGAGTTTGCATGTTCTCCCTGTGACTGCGTGGGTTTCCTCCGGGTACTCCTGTTTCCTCCCACACTCCAAAGACATGCTGGTAGGTTAATTTGCTCCTGTCTAAATTGTCCCTAGTATGTGTATGTATGAATGTGAGTTAGGGACTTTAGATTGTACACCCCTTGAGGGTTAATGACTGATGTGAATGTACAATATATGTATGTAAAGCGCTGCGTAAATTGACAGCGCTATGTAAGTACCTTAAATAATAAATAAATAAACTGTTTTGCCCCTGGCCAATCTTTGTGAAGTAGGGGGATATAGCATTTATAAGAGTAAACTTTTCCAAAACGTTTAGATCTGTTGTGGCCGCTACTTCTACCAGTCAATTTATGCTTATTACTATTCATCCCAAGTGAAAATTATGAATGTTCCAACAGGGCTGCTGTTTTATGTTAGTATTGTAGTTCCTTACTAGTTATTTACAATTTACTTTATCAGGTGGAAAATCCATGGAATGAAGTAGCATGATCACCTATTGAAACAGTTAGTAAAAATCTGATAGCAGGATAAACTATTTTTAAACTAGCATATTTGTCTATCTGCTTTCTACTTTGTATTTTTATCTTGTGCCAAGTCTACTGCCTGTAAACTAACCTTGGTGTTAATGTCAACAACTCTGCCTTTACTTTGTCAGGACATTTCTGTAGGTAATCTTTTATGGCATAGCCAGTCCAATACTATTTGGTAATCCCAGTTTTAAAATGCTCATTTTATTTTAGTTTGTTACTGTGCAGAAATATATGCCACTTTATATACCATTTTTATCCTTGTATACCATTTTTATCCTTGTGTTAGGACTTTTATTCTTCTATTGAAGCTTTGTGAATTGAACATAAAGGTTATAGAAACATATATATTTTTATTCTATCAACAGAACAAGCTATTTAAAGATAATAGGACAATATTATGTTTCAATTCAAGAGCATTAGAAGAGGGTTAGCATACTTGGCTTTTCAATACTGCAATATGGATTAAGCATGAAATATGCTTAACAACATCACAGAGTATAAGCATGTTATGCAATTGAACTATTCACCATTATATCCTAACTAGGCACACTGATCTGGTTCTTTTCTTTTGCTGTACTGAAAATTCATCTTTACTACTGCTCTAAGGTATATACTAAACTTGTGTGTGCAAAAAAAATCTGTGACCTTTACTCATCTGTACTATATGCAATATGTTTTACAAAACTTTATCTCTTTGTTGAATAAATCTATTTAACTTTTGTTGATGGCAGAAAAAATATATTAATTTGTTAATTTCCTGTAATAATAAAATAGTAAATATTATACACTATATATAATACAACTAAAGTGATAGCTTACTAGAGGAAAATAATAAATGCATGCTTTTTTTTCTTTTCTGTTGATTTCTATACCACCATACTACCTTTTGGTGAGCCGTTTCTAGCCTTGAGACTCCAAATTGTTACATATTCATATATATCACGGACCAAAAAGAATAACATATTTTCTACTAGAAATATGGTATATTTGTGTTATCCATGGGTGGACTGCAGGCATAGCTTGGTATTTGTCCTACCCTATTCACATCTAGGTCACAGTTTCAGATAAAACCTTGTTTGGAAATTAAATCACAATTTCAAGTTTTAATGCAGACTGGCATTAAGGCTATGCTTCCAGGAAGCTATGAGGCTCCCTATTTGTTAAGCACATGGAATGCATATGTGTTCCAGCACTTGGGACCTAAATTTATGGCTTCCCAAGGCAACCACTGATAGAAATGGAATGATGCTTCTTCCAGAATGCAACAGTAGAGCTGTCTGTTGCCACGGCTTGGACTGAAGGATACTAATGAGCAGAAGCTGACAAGAACGTCCCAATCAGTAAATTATGCAATTAGGTGTGTATAGGATGGCTATGATGAACAGAGGTGCTTAGAGAGTGAAAAGAAAATTAAAGAGTGAATAGGTGAGGCAAAGGAAAGTGAAAGGGAAAGTAATAGAGGAGAAGCAGAGCCACTGAAATGAAGACAGAAAAGCAGCATTTAACCTTGGTCTGGGGGCAATAGAGAAGAGATAAGGCAGACAGTGAACCTGGCAGAAAGCAAGAGCAAAAGTGGTTATACAAAGAGTATACTTACATTGGATTGCACTAAATGGTTTATATTTTTATATCTCTACTCCCGAACTCCTTCTACTCACTAGGATTTGCCGGAATTCCTCAGTGCATGTACAGTCAGGTCCATATATATTGGGACATCGACACAATTCTAACATTTTTGGCTCTATACACCAACACAATGGATTTGAAATGAAACTAACAAGATGTGCTTTAACTGCAGACTGTCAGCTTTAATTTGAGGGTATTTACATCCAAATCAGGTGAACGGTGTAGGAATTACAACAGTTTGCATATGTGCCTCCCGCTTGTTAAGGGACCAAAAGTAATAGGACAGAATAATTATCATAAATCAAACTTTCACTTTTTAATACTTTGCAGTCAATTACAGCCTGAAGTCTGGAACGCATAGACATCACCAGACGCTGGGTTTCATCCCTGGTGATGCTCTGCCAGGCCTCTACTGCAACTGTCTTCAGTTCCTGCTTGTTCTTTGGGGCATTTTCCCTGCAGTTTTGTCTTCAGCAAGTGAAATACATGCTCAATCGGATTCAGGTCAGGTGATTGACTTAGCCATTGAATAACATTCCACTTCTTTCCCTTAAAAAGCTCTTTGGTTGCTTTTGCAGTATGCTTTGGGTCATTGTCCATCTGCACTGTGAAGCGGCGTCCAATGAGTTCTGAAGAATTTGGCTGAATATGAGCAGATAATATTGCCTGAAACACTTTAGAATTCATCCTGCTGCTTTTGTCAGCAGTCACATCAGCAATAAATACAAGAGAACCAGTTCTATTGGCAGCCATACATGCCCACAAAATGACACTACCACCACCATGCTTCACTGATGAGGTGGTATGCTTAGGATCATGAGCAGCTCCTTTCCTTCTCCATACTCTTCTCTTCCCATCACTCTGGTACAAGTTGATCTTGGTCTCATCTGTCCATAGGATGTTGTTCCAGAACTGTGGAGGCTTTTTTAGATGTCGTTTGGCAAACTCTAATCTGGCCTTCCTGTTTTTGAGGCTCACCAATGGTTTACATCTTGTGGTGAACCCTCTGTATTCACTCTGGTGAAGTCTCCTCTTGATTGTTGACTTTGACACACTTACACCTACCTCCTGGAGAGTGTTCTTGATCTGGCCAACTGTTGTGAAGGGTGTTTTCTTCACCAGGGAAAGAATTCTTCGGTCATTCACCAAAGTTGTTTTCCGTTGTCTTCTGGGTCTTTTGGTGTTGCTGAGCTCACCGGTGCGTTCCTTCTTTTTAAGAATGTTCCAAACAGTTGTTTTGGCCACCCCTAATGTTTTTGCTATATCTCTGATGGGTTTGTTTTGTTTTTTCAGCCTAATGATGGCTTGCTTCACTGATAGTGACAGCTTTTTGGATCTCATCTTGAGAGTTGACAGCAACAGATTTCAAATGCAAATAGCAAGCTTGAAATGAACTCTGGACCTTTTATCTGCTCATTGTAATTGGGATAATGAGGGAATAACACACACCAGGCCATGGAACAGCTGAGAAGCCAATTGTCCCATTACTTTTGGTCCCTTAACAAGTGGGAGGCACATATGCAAACTGTTGTAATTCCTACACTGTTCACCTGATTTGGATGTAAATACCCTCAAATTAAAGCTGACAGTCTGCAGTTAAAGCACATCTTGTTCATTTCATTTCAAATCCATTGCGGTGGTGTATAGAGCCAAAAATGTTAGAATTGTGTCGATATCCCAATATTTATGGACCTGACTGTATATGCTGTCCAATGGAACCACGGTTTATGGATTTTCTCCTCCTTACCCCTTAACACACCAGTCAGGCTCTCCATTTCCCTAATGCCCCTATTCCTGAGAAACCAAAGTGATATGGAGGGTGGTGATGAGGATTTCCATTGCGCAGGGATACAGGAATGCATGGGATTAATCAAATGTCTAATAACTGATCATTTGTACTCCTTCAGAGGGGTATTTGAGTGATGTAAAAGAAAGAATCCTGGGCTGAAGAAGACAGATCAGTTGGTAAACTTCTGTTATATAGAATGTACCTGCATCCAAAAAGATTGAAGCACTGGACAAGACCAGAAAATGTGTAGCATGTCACCCTTACCTGAACTGCAGTGCCAATAGGTGTCCAGACCAGAAGAATATATACAGTGTAGTAGAACTAAGGTATGTACCAGCATGTTACTATTTTATAACCAGTTTCTTGATATTTACTGCAAATAGAGGATTTGTATGAGAGTGAGTGGATTTTTGTACAAGCTTCTAAAGTCATTTCAAATTGGAGATCTCGCTCACAGTGAGTCAAAAACTTAAAGGATGTGAGAGTGGGTTCCCTGAGCAAGAGTTTATAAGTGTGAGACAAAGCATGACAAAGAGAAAATAAACTATAGGAAACACCAAAGTGACTTGTGCCTGTTTGTTTTTTCAGTCACAATAAGTCAAGAACCCACCCTGAGATGTTAAATACTAGCCTTCCTCACCTCTTTGGGAGTCATCCTATACAGTCAGGTGGAAGGAGTGCTACATACGTATAAGAGTACGATGAATGCTTTTTAACCAGAGATTATACAACAAGACAGACTGAGGCAGATAATCCTACAGTAGTTCATTTCTGGAGTACTGGACTACCAGCCAAAAATGTAAGCCTGAAGTTATAAATATGTTGAAATAGTTATAAAGACAAATAAACTGCAAAAGAGTTAGTTCCACTTGCAGTTATTGATTCAAAGAAAGCATTCTTGCAGAAATGATAGTGTAACCAGGTGCCTGCCACTGTAAGCTAAATACAGAAGATATCATCCTCGGGACTACGGACCAACTAGTTAACATCTAGTGCTTGCACTCAGACACTTTACCTCACTTCCTGACTGGATGAAGAGCATTGGACATTGGGACTTGTAGTCCTGTGGGCAGCCATCCCTGGGTTCCTGAGTCTCTTCCAGACAAGCTAAATACAGAAGATATCATCCTCGGGACTACGGACCAACTAGTTAACATCTAGTGCTTGCACTCAGACACTTTACCTCACTTCCTGACTGGATCAAGAGCATTGGACATTGGGACTTGTAGTCCTGTGGGCAGCCATCCCTGGGTTCCTGAGTCTCTTCCAGACAACACACCCCCAGAAAGCTGCCAGTGAAGAGAAGCTATATATGAAACTGTTTCTGATGAGATCGCAGTCTTCTTCCAATACCAGAATCCTATACAGAACAGTGTCCCTACAGAACCTAGAGTGTCAGAAGGGCAGGGGGGTTTACAGGGTCAAAGCAGGATGAGAGGACAAGAATCATATAGTGGGCCCTACAGGGGTAGCGCTAAAATAGCAAGATCATTGAAAGGTTACTACAGCACATCATAACCAAAACATTTTTTACCAGTATTCAGAGATTTCACCAACAGACATGGAGAAAGTGAGTATAGACGTTTTAATGGAGTATTTGCTCTATTACTGATTTAGCTTTAACTGAACAAGTGTAATTCCATTATCAGATGATTTGACCTTTATTTAAAATAATATGAGCTGCTTTTTGGATTATGCTTTTGCAAAAGTACAAAGACTGTTTGTGAAATACATCTCATACTGATCGTGAACTCAGTGGATGAAATTCTTTTTTAAAGAGGCATGAAAAAAGCTGTTTTCTTGAGGATTTTTTTGGCAGCTGAAAGTTTTTTGGGGAAGTGGGATTTGGTTATTAGGTACAAAAGCAAAGATAATTTTTAATGTATCCAACCAATCGAGTACCATATTTGTATTTCTCTAACACAGCCTGATACAGAAATTAGGTGAATGATGTTGAAGTGCAAAGATGCCTTTATACCTTGGATGCTAATCAGAGGATATCATTGCCAATGGAAAACAGATCCCAGTTGACTTGTTTATTTTCCAAGATCTGTCAGCTAATGTGCATAGGTTGCCAAACACCAGTAGACATTTATATCCAACCAGCTGGTTTAAGCCATCATATCATATCATACCTAAAGATGCCATCGCATGATGTGAGTTAGGTGGTAATAGGTTTTTGTATACTTGGTTGTTAGAATACATTTGCCACAGAAGCCATGTGAATGTTAAAAAGACTATAATAGAAGTATTACATTTGGTTATGGCATATTCTTGGAACAGTAATTTTTTTATTATCTGCAGTACAAGTTGTCATTATTTCTGCATTGTAGTATGTTATTAGAAATGTGTGTCCCAGAGATAAGACTAAATATCCACAGTTAAAGATCATTTTGCTTTCAAAAGTAAAGTGACCTGACACATCCTTCGTAAAGCAAAACTAGAGTACAAATAAAGCGCTGTTTAATTAAAGTGCAATTATATATACAATTTCCGTGCAAGCTTTTTTATTTAAAGTTGCTGAAAAAATTGCCCTATTTCAGTTTGCAGTCAGCCATCATTACAAACAGTTCAAACAATAGTTCACATTTCTTTTTTTGCAGGCATGGCAACAATGTTCTGTATGTAAAGGGGACTTCCCAGAATCCTCATCCCAATGTTTGCTACAATACTTGCATCACATATAGCTGACTTGGGAAGCTGTGCTTCTTCTCAACAAAACCTGACTTTTGAAACAATGAAACAAACACATGCATGAAAACAAGTTTACTCTTATGTCCCCAGAAGCACATGCTCATCTAGTTAGAGTATACAGAGAGAGTTTCCTGTGGCTTCTCTCCCCATTATCATGTGATAGTGCTCACCAAAACCCAAGCACGAGCAATGTCATACTTGAAAAGGAAGAATGAATCACATGTTCTTGCATACCTGTAAGTACTGTATAGTTTCCATCCACAGTTGAATGAAGCAGTGGAGCAGTAAAGCAAGGGCTTCAATAAGAGTTTGCATATATGAACAGATCCCTCACCAAGAATGATGAGTTTTATTAGGACAAATGCCAGCATTGCTTACACTGCAACTCATTTACAACTCACTAAAGATTTTCCCCCTAACTAATGTCAGTTGTAGAGCATGTGTAAATGACTAGAAATGGTCACAGTGATTTTGGTGAATTAGTTTTCACTGTCAACAAAATTTTGCCAAAGAAGCAGCTCAACTTAGGCAAAAAGTTAGAAAGTGCGTTTTTTTAGTGGAGTGTTGATTTAGAGTAGCTTTATTTACACAATGTAGTATTATTTGCATTTGTTTTTGTTTTTTTGGAATTGCACCTTCCCTATTGACTCTATGTTACCAAGATGGTGACATTTCCCCAGAATCTCTCAGTTTTCTGCATAAATTCAGGAGAACGAAAACTCCCCATTTCAATCATCCCAATAAAAGACTTTTCTGTAAAACAACAGGAATGCTTACTAAACAATCATAGGAAATAGTTTTCTATACAGAAAATTGATTATTCACTAAACAAACAGGAATGACTTTTCTGTGAAGGGAATGCTCATTCAAAAAAAATCATAGGAATTATTTCTCCATGAATAAAAGAGAATATTCACTAAACAATCATAGGAATAGTGACAAATACTCACTAAAAAAAATCGATTACTATATGCTGTTTGAAGCACTTCCATATGTTGCATGTTCTCATTAATGTTTAATATCATTATTATTGCAGGAGATACCCAAACTGGCTGAACCTCTTAAAAATAATAGAAAATAAATGGACCGTCTACATACCTCAGAAGGCTGTATGTCAGGAACCCAATATAAGGTCAATTATATTGTTCTAAGATTAATATTCCCTGCTGATATTTACTTACTTGTGGCATGAAAGTGTGCAGATTCTTTTGAATAACAGAATTCCTCAGTGTTCATCTTACCAGTGGGAGACAATAAGCTATTAACTAACCTTCTCTATTAAAGGTATCAACTTGTGGGTGCCCCAAAAGTACAGGTACTGGTAACTGGCATCTTCAGTGTTTGTGAGTGTCATATACTAATAACATGGAGCCCATATGGTTAATGATAAAAAGCCACTGTGAATCAGAACTCTTGTTCACTATACACTGAGGGTTTCTAGAACATAATGTACTGATACTGCTACTGTTATTCTTCCTAAGAATGCACAAAGCTATCATCAGACTGAAGTGTGGCGGAACTCATCGTACTGCAATGTCAAACAATCTAACAGTAAGAACTGAGAACGGCAGTGATACAATATGCCCTTCACATGTACAAACATATGAGAGAATGCAAAAATAGCTCAAGAAAAACTATGTATCAAGACAAAGCAGTACTGGGTGTCTATACATTCAAGAGGGGAACTTTGTGCAAAGTCTACATTTTGTAGTATATATTACTTCTTTCTCAAGAGGGACTAATGGCATGTCATGATCTTCAACCAGGGGCGGACTGACCATTTGGAAACTCGGGCACTGCCCGAGGGCCCAGGGTCAGTAGGGGGCCCCATGAGATGCACCTGGTGCCTTTTTCATAGTCTTTTTTGAGTTTGGGCAAGGACACAGGGGCCCCATGATCCCCTATTGCCCGGGGGCCCCATGAGTTGTCAGTCCGCCCTTGTCTTCAACCCTATATACAGCTTGGGCCTGCCCATCAGACACACCATGCGACTGGAAATGACATCACAGCATGTCACTTCTGGTGTAACAGGAGTCCCAGCCAGTGCTTTATGTGAACAATTTGTCATTTAATAAATAACTGTCATCTTTTGGTCAGCACTAGTGTGATAAAAGGCCATTAGCAATGGTATTTAAATTAATACCACTTCCTAAATAAATAAATTCAAACTTAAATTCAACTCCCCCACAGCACAATCACCACCTTCACCCCCGAAGGTGTAAAAATAATATAACAATGAATATGCTACAATATAGTTGAACATTTCCCTACAATTCAAGTGAAAAATAATATAACAATGAATATACCACAATATAATTGAAAAAGCTCCCCTACAATTCAAGTGAAATCAAATCCCAAAAATTGTCCAAAACATCAAAAAGAAAACACCAATATGTCCCTCCTGTGTAATCAAGATGAAATAAGTGTGTCCAAAGAAAAAAATATCCTCCCAGTCCTGGGTAATCTTCTTAGTAACACTATGTTGGCCATTTTCTGTCTTACTACTGGGGCCGTAGAGGAGAGTAACATACACAGGAGTGTCATTAGTGGCTGGAGGCTCAACTAGTATAAGGGGGAAAGAGTACCACCACCATTACAAAGAAGACTACCCAGGACTGGGAGGATTGTTTTTGAGTGATTCATAAGGCTCATTGGTCCTGTGGGGCCTGGGCAGGAAGGTGAGGGGGCACTCCAGCTGCTGAGGATTGGCATGTTATCAGCACAAGCACGAGATTATCACTTGCATGTGTGTGTGAAGTTATGGCATGTATGTGAACTATTTATACTTCAGCATCCATGTACAAGTAGGGGTGGAGCGCTGTAGTATTGTTCAGCAGTGTTTTGCACGGTTCACTGTGTTACTACCTCATCGCCTAAAGGGATGCACACACTGTTTTGCACTGATTAATGATCCCTCAGTTGAGGATCTTGAAAGGGGAGTGTGTCCTACCTGTGTTTACCAATTGTTTAGTGTGTGGGGCTGGTGTTCGAGCTACTCAATATTATTCATGTGACCTTTTCTTGCCATCTCATTATATGAATTATATATTGGTTTGATATCTCATGAGGTACCGTATTTTTCGCCCCATAAGACGCACCTGACCATAAGACGCACCTAGGTTTTAGAGTCAGAAAACAGGAGAAAAAAATTTCTGAACTAATGGACTGCAGACAGTACAGGAGATGACCAGAGACTGCGGACAGCACAGGGATGACCAGAGACTGTGGACAGCACAGGGATGACCAGAGACTGCGGACAGCACAGGGATGACCAGAGACTGCGGACAGCACAGGGATGACCAGAGACTGCGGACAGCACAGGGATGACCAGAGACTGCGGACAGTACAGATGACTTTGGGGAGGTGGGGAGCGGGTACCTGAATTTGACAGATACCCGCTCTTACTTCCGCAGAGTTTTTGTTTGATCTTACCTGTTCCTCGATCCAGCCACGCCCTGTCTTCCCGGCTTCTGTAATGGCGCTCGGCATGACAGCCGGGTGCCCAGTGCGCATGAGCGAGAAGCACTTGCGCTTTGTGATTGGTCCGGCGGCTTCTGGGATCTGTCATGTGTCCCAGGTACCGCCTTACCATTCACAAAAAGCACCGCTTCTTGCGCATGCGCACTTGGCACCCGGCTGTCATGCCCAGTGCCCACACTACAGAAGCCGGAAGACAGCGTGCCGCTGGATAGAGGAACAGGTAAGATCAAAGAACAAAGAAGTAAGAGCGGGTACCTGTCAAATTCAGGTACCCGCTCCCCACCTCCCCAAAGGTCAGCAGTCATCTCCATAATGTCCCGCTGCAGAGCTGAGCGGCCGGCCCGGTATTCTGACACAGCTGCGGTGGAAATACTGGACCGGCCGCTCCATATTCGCTCCATAAGACGCACTGACATTTTCCCCCCTTTTTTGGGGGGAAAAAAGTGCGTCTTATGTAGCGAAAAATACGGTATATATAGCGCCGCACTACCTTGGTATATATTGTTACATTTTGTGCCTAGGGTGAGGCATCTTGGTGCTGGCAGCTTATACTCTATTTTATCCATATAAGCGCAGGAGGTATCGTATACTTTTTTATGAAATCGAGTGTATGTGTAGAGTGTATTTGAGATTTGTGGTGCTGAGTTTATTGAGATGTGTGGTGCAGTGTACAAAGCGTATTGGGCTATATGCTGTGGTGTCTTGTGTTGTACGCTGCAGTGTTCTGAGAGCATTGGGGTGCATAATACAGTGTGCTGAGGACATTGTGCACTATTGTCAGTATTCCCAGAAAAATCTCAGTTCAGTTCAACTGTTTATGTGCACTTCAACTTATCATTCTGTGGGACATTCTTCAAAACATCAGCTATGATTGCGGTATTGAAGGCAATGTGCCCAATAGGACTGGTGAGTGTGTCGAGGACCTAATAAAGAGTATAGAATACTCACTGTCTATATAAATATAGACAGTGAGGTCTCCAAGGTTCTTTCTGGCTCTGTGACTCAATATGGGGTCAATGGGATTTGGCAGGCACAAAAGGCAATAAACAATAAGGTTTTGATTGTAACTGGCTTTTATTCAGGTCAAGAAGATTTGAAAAAAGAATCTTCCAAGGTGTTGAAAGAAGTACTCTCAAAACCTTTGGTGGTCCTATTTTTCTAAAACTGGCCATCTATGTGTGAATACATTTTATACCATTGCTTTCCATTATTTATTTATTTATTATTGGTATTCATTTAGCACAGGGGTGCTCAACCCATGGGCCTGGGCCACATGTGGTCCTCAGAGCCCTCTGATGTGGCCCTCAACCTCAAACCAGGGAAGCGCATGCCTGGGGTTGTCAACCTGTTGATCGTGAACTGGGCTTGCCAACCCACCATCTCATAGCATCAGTCTCAAGTGCATCAGGCCAGCGCCAGCAGATGAGAAAGCAGGCAGCCTCTGAGAGAGCAGGAGCCGCATAAGCCAATGCTTTTTCTCTAGCGCTGGATACTGTCCCAGGTGGAGTGATGTCAAATGCACTTCACCTAGGATCTTTCAAGCAGCCTGGAGATGGAGAGCGATGACAGCAGGAGCTGGAAGAGGAAAAAAAAAATGGTCAGTGTATTAACCAACACATACACTGTGCTTTTGCAATGGGCAACTTATCACATAGAAAAGGGTTAACAACTATTAGGCTGCTTTCACACTGATCCACTGGTGCAACACAAAGCACCTGCAGCTTTCCTGTGAGTTAGCTTCACTAAACCATAGACTTCTATTAAATCCTGTGGGTTTGGTGCGCTTTCAGAAAGTGCACCAAAACTCCTGAATGCAGGTGTTTTGCTACACTTTCAGAATGTGCACCACAGCTGCAAGGTATAATAGAAGTCTATGGAAAAGCAGAGCTAACCTGCAGGACTGCTCTACACCCCTGGTGTGGATAAACCGCATCACATCAATGTGAAAGCAGCCTTACTCCAGGGGGCCTGTGCGGCCTGCCTGTCACACTCTGTTTTACAGGACAGGAGGGGCGGCAGGGGAGGCATATACAGGAGCATATGCTTGAGAAAGGAGCGCACCGGTCCTTGGATCCCGCACATGCTGAGAAACGCATTGCATGCTTATGACCTCACACGCCATTGCCGCTGCTCCGGAACAGAGACTTGCCAGGCTTTCACATCAGGCTTTCTATCAACAGCTTTTCAGAGCTTCCTGCTGTCCAGCCGGCATTCCTGCTTACTGTTCCTGAACCCAGCTACGAGGCGTTGTGCTCTTTTAACCCGTTATGAGCCTACTTATCACTATCTACATGTGAGTTGTTAAACCTATGTTTACCATTAAAAACATCTTACAGTCTACACTCAGAGGCACTGTGTTCCTCTTCTTGTTTACTCCAGAGCCATTGCTTTACTCTATCACAGCTCGCCGGGTGTTTTAAGACCGCATATTCTCCTGTCAGCTCCTGACACCACACTCATCAAATAGACTATGTGGACTGCTCATTCCATGTGCCTGTCATCCTCTTGTAATAGGAGCAAATTAATCTACCAGCATGTCTGTGTGGGAGGAGACATGAGCACTAGAAGGAGACCCATGCAAACACAGGGAAAGCAAACTCTACATGCATAGTGTCCTGGTTGGGATTCCACCCCAGGACCCTAATGCTGCAAGACTGGTGACTACAACAGAAATTAGGGATTCCATGAATTTGCCCATTCCTGCTTTGATAATTGCATTGTCAATTAAAGACCATAACATATGTTTATTTTAAATGATTTGGTCTGTGGTTCATTTTTAAAAACACTTGCAAGGGACTCCAGGCAACCAGTGCTGTCTTTATCCAGGCTAGTTCTTTATTAAAGATAGTTATTAAGAGGTCGTACAATAAATTACCGTATCACCCAGTAAATGGTCTCCATTCAGTAGCCAAAAAAGGCATACACAAAAGAGGGGTTGTGAAAAGAAATTCACAAAGAAAGCGGCTACATTATGAACAGAATGTGATACTCAGGAAAATTTCCAAAAATTATGCTTTATTACACATACAAATTTGACATATGGGCAATCGCCCTGGTTTACCATCACCTCAGTATGAGACAATACACACAGACCTAAAACCATATAAAATGACACCAGTACCGGTCTAAATACCTGTGCAAAAGGGACAATGACTAGTCATTGTCCCTTTTGCACAGGTATTTAGACCGGTACTGGTGTCATTTTATATGGTTTTAGGTCTGTGTGTATTGTCTCATACTGAGGTGATGGTAAACCAGGGCGATTGCCCATATGTCAAATTTGTATGTGTAATAAAGCATAATTTTTGGAAATTTTCCTGAGTATCACATTCTGTTCATAATGTAGCCGCTTTCTTTGTGAATTTCTTTTCACAACCCCTCTTTTGTGTAGTTCTTTATTAGCCTTTGGGTTCCTGACACCAGCATTCTAACTGTGGGCAGTTGGTTATGCTGCATTCAGCTTCACAGCCTGCTGGTGACTGCGCATGCGCAAGACACTTTGTGCTGTGTGAATAATTATGTAGTCTTTTGGGACCTGTGACATATCCCAGAAGACCACAAGGGGTGGGGGAAGAAACTGTCAAAACTAGGTACCCGCTTCCTCTCCCAAAAAATGATATGCTAAATATGACAGAGGGGGTGGGGGGACAACTTTAGGAGGAACTTCCCCTTTTGTATTTCAATGATTTTTAATAATTTGTAACATTTCAACAAGACTTGAGCAACAAGACACGCCCACACAGGGGCTATCAATGGCACATAAAAAGTAAAGAAAACAGTGCTCTAACACCAACAGAGTAAAAGGTGCACCCACTCAGGGGCTATCAATGGCACATAAATTACAAAAACAGTGATATAGCACTGACAGTAGCTCAAACCAAAGGCAGCTATCCACCGCCTCACAAAAGGCAAGCAAAAATAGAAGGAAAGTAGTAGAAAAGGAAGGATACAAGACCAGGAGCAGGGGTCCGGGAAAGCCAACATCAAACAAAAGCACAAACCCAGACTAGCTGGGGAGAGTGTGGGAAAAGCATATGTCAACCACGGCTCCCATATTTTCAACAATTTCCATTAGGAGTCGTTACAGATACTTGACATCTGTTTATGGAGCATCAGAGTGGTCATATGGTCCCGCACCCCCTGAAGAGGGACAGACGGGCTCTTCCATGCCTAATTGTTCTAATTGCCGACAAGAACAAATAGGAAGCCATCTTCTGCTGGTGAGCCAAGAGGCCCGGTATGGGACAATGAAGCAAAGCGTACCGAGCATCCCGGCTTATGGAGAGATGGAACAAGGTGAAAAGAGGCCAAATACACGAGACCAAAAACAAATCAGTTTCATATTTGAGCAGAATGTAAAAACGTGCTCATTTGGGGGAAGTTCCCTCCAAACGTCCTCCAGTCCCGCCATTTGCAAGAGAGAGCGCATACGTTCCTCTAGCACTAAGTCGTGACAAGGGGCCGCCCCCCAGGCATAGCGCCTATCTAAGGCGGAATCCAAGGTAACATTTGAATCTTCCTAAAGAAGAAGAAAACCCTTGGAATGTCGGAAAATGATGGTGCAAAAATTAGAAAAAAATTTATGCTAAAAGTGATTGGAGGCATAGTAAGAGACAAAAGTAACCTCTTAGTCCCAGAGGGTGCCCTGCAGGAGCAAGTACCTGCCCATGGGGTCCGCTGTAATCCGAGTACAGACAAAGGGGAGATTGCGTTTGAAAGCGATCAACACACCCCGGTGTTTCTCAGGAGCCGAGGTGTAAAAAGTGGGATAATGAGGCAAAAGATACTGTGGGGCAGAGGACTGAGAAAACCTGGTTTCCTGCAAATATACCACATCAATTTGTTGCGATTTGAGGTGATGAAAAACTTTAGACCACTTCCGTGGCAAATTGAAACCTTGAGTATTTTGTGAATGTACTTTCAAGAGGGGTGAGGCCATGGCGGGATCGGTGTAGCAAGCTCAGCAGAAAAAGCATAAGTCAGCCAAAAATTTCCACTCCCAAGGACAGTCGGAACCAACAACAAGAACAGAAGAACCAGAAAAGAAAGACAAGGAAAGAAAAGAAGAAGAAGACACAATGAGTATGTACAATAGCACAGTCGTATCACACCAATGGTGAAGTGCATCTTACACTTGAAGGATACTAGTTGAAGGTGGCTCTACCACCGGACACATGGCTGTAAATACAGTGAGGAACAGAAGTATTTGAACACCCTGCGATTTTGCAAGTTCTCCCACTTAAAAATCATGGAGGGGTCTGAAATTCACATTGTAGGTGCATTCCCACTCTGAGAGACAGAATTAAAAAAATATTCAAGAAATCACATTGTATGATTTTTAAAGAATTTATTTGTCTTGCACTGCTGAACATAAGTATTTGAACACCTGAGAAAATCAGTGTTAATATTGCCTTTGTTTGCAATTACAGAGGTCAAACGTTTCCTGTTGTTCTTGACCAGGTTTCCACACACTGCAACAGGGATTTTGGCCCACTCCTCCACACAGATCTCCTCTAGATCTGTCAGGTTTCGGGGCTGTCGCTGAGCAACACGGAGTTTCAGCTCCCTCCAAAGATGTTCTATTGGATTTAGGTCTGGAGACTGGCTAGGTCACTCCAGAACCTTGATATGTTTCTTACGGAGCCACTCCTTGGTTATCCTGGCTGTGTGCTTCGGGTCGTTGTTATGTTGGAAGACCCAGCCATGACCCATCTTCAATTCTCTGACTGAGGGAAGGAGGTTGTTGCTCAAAATCTCACAATAAATGGCCCCATTCATCCTCTCCTTAATACAGTGCAGTCGTCCTGTCCCCTTCGCAGAAAAGCACCCCCAAAGCATGATGTTACCACCCCCATGCTTCACAGTAGGGATGGTGTTCTTGGGATGCAACTCATCCTTCTTTTTCCTCCAAACACACGAGTGAAGTTTAGACCAAAAAGTTCTACTTTGGTCTCCTCTGACCACATGATTTTCTCCCATGCCTCCTCTGGATCATCCAGATGGTCATAGGCAAACTTCAGACGGGCCTGGACATGTTATGACTTGAGCAGGGGAACCTTCTGTGCAATACATGATTTGAAACCAAGACGGCGTAGTGTTCTACCAACAGTGACCTTTGAAACTGTGGTCCCAGCTCTCTTCATGTCATTGACCAGCTCCTCCTTTGTAGTTCTGGACTGATTCCTCACCTTTCTTATCATCAGTGATACCCCACAAGGTGAGATCTTGCATGGAGCCCAAGTCCAAGGGAGACTGACAGTCGTCTTTAGCCTCTTCGATTTTCTAACAATTGCTCCAACAGTTGATCTCTCTTCACCAAGCTGCTGGGCAATTGCCCCGTAGCCCTTTCTAGCCTTGTGGAGGTACACAATTTTGTCTCTGGTGTCTTTTGACAGCTCTTTGGTCTTGTCCATGGTAGTAGTTGGCATCTGACTGACTGTGGGGTGGACAGGTGTCTTTAAAGAGCTCAGACAAGTGCTACTAAGTTAGATTAATGAGTGGAGTAGAGGTGAACTTTTTAAAGGCACAGTAACAGGTCTTTGAGAGCCAGAATTCTTGCTGTTTCTTAGGTGTTCAAATACTTATGTTCAGCAGTGAAAGACAAATAAATTCTTTAAACATCATACAATGTGATTTCCTGAATTTTTTTTTAAATTCTGTCTCTCAGAGTGGGAATGCACCTACAATGTGAATTTCAGACCCCTCCATGATTTCTAATTGGGAGAACTTGCAAAATCTCAGGGTGTTCAAATACATCTGTTCCTCACTGTAGATACATCAAAAACATAAGCCCACAGTTGGCAAAAAGGCAATAAATACAACATAATGGAGTCCCACAGTAATAGAGGTATGAGTCCCCAGAAGTGGGTACATCCATGGAAACCTCCCCATTAGAAACCCAGCTATGCTTGGGGGCCCAATCCTCTGCAGGAAGGATGACTACAGGCCGTTGTGGTACCCAAACAACGCAGCCTAGGTGGTCCCCTACCCCAGCCTCCCAGTAGGACCAACATCCTTGCACCTAACTAGGGCCTACCTGAGCCAACTCTCTCCCCGGAGCCCAAGGGAACTCATTCCACTAACGGGAACCCAACCAGTGTCGCCTGGACCCTTGGCAGTCTGCAATGGCAAAAAGTCATAGACTTCAAGTTCAGGAGGTGACCCCCCCCCACTCAAAGATGGAACCCAAGGGAGCTGGCCGGACCAAGCCCAATCCTGGAACTCTATCAAACTGGGAATGCAGTGGCCAAAAGTCAGAGATCTCAAGTCCAGGAGGAGACCCCTCGCTCATGGATGGAACCCCAACCCGGGTGGAGCCCAATCATGAAAAGCTAGCAAACGAAGAAAGTCTAAAGGCCAAACTCATGGGCTCGCCAAAAGGATCCAATGGTCTATGGAAGTCTATGGGAACTACATCAGCCAATGACATCAGCCCGGGGAAGAGCAGAATGGACTGTATCGCAGAGGGGTCCGAGGTAGGGCCCTCTTCCTATTAGATGTCTTCATACAGAGGCAGCCCAGAGGAAGCGGCCCCGCCGGAGATCCAGATGAATGCACCAGACTCTGTGCAGCACCTCCCAGTGGAAGAAGGTGTAGGGATTCCAGGAGAGAGTGAACCTCCTCCGGCGTGGCAACCGAGTGGCTGTGGCTCTGGCAGGCGAAGGTGAGATGGACCGGAAAGCCCCATGCGTATTTAATTTTGCGATTCACCAGGACCGAATTGAAGGGCTTCAACTTCTTCTGGAGAGTAATCTGGGAGAGGTCCGTGAGGAGCTGGTAGTGATGCCCCTGGAGCCTGAGGTCTGGGTTGTTTCTGTGCGCCAAGAGGATGGTTTCCTTAGTGCGATAATAAGTAAATTTGATGATATTGTCTCTTGGGGGCCCATCCAGTCATCTGGGGCGCAATGCACAGTGTATGCGGTCAAATTCTAGCTGGTCAATAGGAATGGCAGGCGTCAGCTCCTGAAACAGGGCAGTAGCGGTTGAGGTGAGATCCGTAACAGTTTCCGGGATACCCCTTAAGCTTAAATTGCCGTGGCGGGAACGGTTTTCAAAATCCTCAAGCCGGAGCAGTGCATCCGCCAATTCTTTCTTGAGTGCACACAGATCCTGTTCTTGGCTTTCAATGAACGTGGCCGCAGCGTCTATTCTATCTTCGAGATCGTTTGTCCGATTGCCCAACTTCCTAATTTCTTGTGAGAGATGGTCTGCTAGCTTGGAGGTAGTGGAGGATAATTCCAACTGAAGCATGGACTTGAAGTGACACAGGAGCTCAGCATCCTTCAGAGCCGTAGTAGGTGACTGCAGGGATGCCTCTGATGCCAGGTCCTCTTCGCCAGTGGGAACCGGTTCACCCGCGAGTAGCAGCGGCGGCGGCAGACCCTATATTGAGGCCGGGGCTTCAGAGGCCGCCTCCGGCTAGTAGGCCACAAATTCCAGCGTGGCCTGCTGAGGGCTGGAGGCATGGGCAGCCCCCGTTTTCTTGCCCATCGGGGCGGTGGATGGCAGTAATCCGGGGGAGGCTGGAGGGAAGGTGGTTGACCCCCCCGAGGGCCAGCAGATCTGCCGATGTGTCTGGTGGCTGAAGAGTGGGCTTACAGTGCGGCCATAAGTGGACGCTGCTCACGAGCGCCCCTGAAACTGCCCCTTTTAATCAGCTACATGCACTCACGGAAGCTTGGCCATGTATGTCTGGCCTTGGCAGTATGAGGCATCCTCTAATATATTATATCTTTATATATCATACACATGAGATTCTATTTAGCTTTATTTTGGATACATTTTGGTTTGTTTTTATCCTTATCTCCCTAAGAGTATAATTTAAACGCTAGTGAATACATGGTTCATTTAAGCATCTGTTACCTCAAATAACTTGTTTTTTTATAAATAATAAATTAGAATGTTTGAAACTGTAATTACAGATAAAAGGAAACACATAGTTCATTAACTTTTCGACAGTAATTTCTGACAAGTGACCCTAATGGGTGTTAGCATTAGGGAGGGAAAATAATTAGTTTCTGTATTTATTCTTCATGTCTGACCTATCATGAGTGCTGAGCTGTTACCAATTTCTTTTTTTAGCAGCATTTACTACAGGAACCTTGTTTCCCCGGCAACCACAAACTTCCCTGGGCTGCTGCTGCAAAGTTCAACTGAGGATAGAGACATGTAAATCAGATTTGGGAATGTATTTGCATAGATATTTAAATGATAGGAAATATTGCTGAATATAGCGGGAATAATGGCACCAGTTTGTAATGCATGAATATGTTTAGCAGCTTTTCATAAACAATATTTGATTTTTTTTTCCTACAAATTTAATAAGACATTTATATGTTTAAAAAATGTGTAACAAAATTATAAGGCGTGCTGAACTTTTCCTAAGCTTTTAGATTTGAATAGGAGTACAGAAACATGTGTGCGCCCTAAAGGAGAAGTACAGCCAAAGCTCATTTGTGGATCACAGGAGTGCAGCTCATTCTGCTGTGACCTGTGACCCCTTTCCAGCTGAGAACTGGTTAAAGTCTGCTGTTGGCTGACATCACTCAGCCAGTCCAGGCTGGGGAAAGATTCCTGGACCAGAACCTAGGAACCTAGTTCAGATGTTCCCGCCCCCTCCACAGCCCAGTGCTCCAGTGAGTGTTGGGGGGGGCAGAGCAGACAGCAGTGACTAACAGTGATCAGTGGTGTCTGATCGCTCAGTTCTCAGCCTTAGAGCCAACGGAAGGACAGATGCAGCACCCACCTAGGTAGGTATAAATAAAAAAAAATCCCATACTTCTCTTTTAAATAATAATCTTGAAGGAAATACCTAGGCTGCTGTTGCTGGCTTCCTTCTGAAAATGTTATTTGCTAGCCATTCATATTGTGCTAGGAAAGATGCATTCCAGTGCACAGAAGATTGGTTCATAGCCAATTTGCAGGTGCGCATGCGCATCTGCAAATGCACACAGGAGTGCAAACAGTTGCGTAAGCGCGCACAAATGCCAGGGGGGCAATTTAAGCTGCACTGTGGGCTTGGGTTTTTGCCGTTTGGTCGATTACATTCCCTGAAGTATCTGATACCTGTTCCTGTGTTGACTTCCAGGTATTATTATTATATAGGATTTACTTAGCGCCAACAGTTTGTGCAATGCTTTACAAAATGAAAGCAGAGATTACACTTACAATACAATTTGGTACAAGAGGAAACAGAGGGCCCTGCTCGTTAGAGCTTACAATCTAGGAGACCAACTTGATCTGTCTTTATCCTGCCTGAACTTTGCCTGTACGGACCCCTGGCTTGTCTTTGGATTTCATCCCTGGCTGCTCTTTCTCCTTATCCACCCATCTGCCTGCTGTTACCCACCCTGGCCTGACTTTGACTATTCTTCTGCCTGCTGCCTTGTACCTCGATCCGTCTTCCAGTTGCTGACTCGGACTGCCTGACCCAGCTCATCTGCATCTGAGCTTGCTGGCCTTTGCCTGCCTGTGTCCTGGTCTTCCCGACTGTACAGCTTGCTCTACAGCAATGCACAACCTGCTCTACAGCAATGCACAGCCTGCTCCTGAGCCAGGCACAGACTGCTCTACTGCTACACAGTGCCTGTTATTTAGCATCAGCATCTTGCAACGGAAGACCGTTCAGGCACTCGTGTCCACTCTGTGCTCAGGCGCTCCTATCACTTGACCAGGGTTCCTGAGCCGGAGGTGTAAGAGAAGCCTACCTCCTCATGTCAGGCTTCACCACTGGGTATGTTATATATTGATTCTTTGACTCAAAGAGATTTATTTACTAAAGGCAAATAGACTGTTCATTTTGCAGGGGAAGTTGTATTTTACAAGGGAATTTGTTCCAGAGCTTATTGGATGCAAGGAAGTTTCACTTTGCATATATTATTTATTTATAATAATGGTTCATACACTGGAAGCATATCAGTCACTAACTGTGCAACAATAACAATGTTGTGAAGATTAACACAATGGAGTTGATTTACTAAAGTCAAATAGGTTGTTCATTAGGGAATTCACTCCAAAACTTAGTGGATGTGGTGACATTTCCCTTTGCAAAAATACTCAATTATGTGCAAGAAATTGCTACCAATAGGCAAACTAGGCAGCTGCCTTGTGCACACTGCCACCTAGGGCACAACCATGGCTGCTGGTTTCCCTACTCTCTGACATGGCCGGTTCTAGGGGGGGTGCTGGGATTGTGTCCCCCCCAGGCTGGTCTTTCCATGGACCCTGTGCCTTGCCACTGAGAGCCTTTCCCCATCCCTGCACTGATGGCTAGGACAAAGGGAGAGCAGCCTGGAGCAGTAAAGCCTGCAAAGGGTATGTGCTAAAAGGAAGGTGGGGATTTGGGTAAGGTGGTAGGATGTTATGGTGGGAAGGGTAATTTGGAGGAGTTTTAGTTAAAGGAGGGATTTGGTGGAATTTATCCTAGGTGCAGGGATTGAAGGAAGACGATTGGTGCTGGAAGGGGGAATTTGTGCTAGGTGAGGGGATTGGGAGGGAATTGTGTTATGAGGGAGGATTGGGGGGAAATATTGTGCTAGAAGGAGGATTGGAAGGGGTTGTGCTAGGAGGGGGGATTTGGGTAGGGAGGAAAGATTTGTGCTGGGAAGGGTAATTTGTAGGGGGCTGTGCTAGGAGTAGGGATTTAGGGTATTTGTGCTAGGAGGTGAGATTTGGGGGATTTATGCTAGGAGAGGTGATTTGGGGAGAGGTACATGCTGCACATGTACTTATGCTCAGGCTCTCCGTGTAAGAAAAGATTCACACACAGATTTAGGGTCAGTATAGGAGCTTTAATTTCTCAGTTTATGGACTTCCTGACAAATGATAAGACGTATAGATCTTCACAACATTGTCATTTTAAATTTGGTGACTGGTATACTTCCAACGTATGAATCTTTTTCATAAATGAAGAATACAAAAAAAAATACATTTAATCATTTTTGAATGAGTGCATAATAAGGGTTTTGTAATAAGTTCCAGTTTCAACTGACCACTCAAATTAGACCTTAATATTCTGACCACTAAAAGATCCTTTTCTTTCTGTCACATACATGTCTACTTCCTCCAGTTGTATACAACAGTGCTCTGTGAATGGCAGTGAACCCAACACGGCCATGGGGGAATGCTTCAAATGTTTTGAATGTTCCAGTTAAACCTCTGTGTGATAGTAGTGACCTGGTGGTTTGTGATATATGTACAGTCCAGTCATTGTCCATACCTAATTAAATCACAGGTATTGGACATGAGCATGTAAATAGGTACCATTAATTGTCCAATCAATATGCATGAAGAGCTAGTCAGTTGAAGCTTCTTTTCTCTTTACTGACTCAATCCTCTCCTACATGTAGTTGGTAACGTTTGTTCTGACACAAATCTGAATCTTCTCAACATAGGGTATTTTTTATGTGGTGTGACAAATCCCAGATCTTAGTTCCTATATTATTTTTTGGTTGACAGAAATAATAGGAACCGTACCTTCTCCCAATAAATAAAGCTTGGGATTTTTATTCAGTGTTTGGGGTTTCTACTATAGAATGTTTTTAAACTTAAACTCATTTTATCTAAATCAAATGGTGTCTGTATTGCTAAATGCCCCCAATGAACAGTTATTTCCAATAAATAGCAATGGGGTTGATTTACTAATGGCAAATAATCTGAGCACTCAGCAAGTGCAGTTGCTCCAGAGCTTAGTAAATGAGCAGAGGCTCTGCTAACTTCCATTATCCAACCATGAGCCAGCAAAAATGCTGTTTTTTTTTTAATTTTACTTGCATATAATTGGGTATTCTTTGCAAAGTGAAGCTACTTCATTTACTACGTTCTGGAGCAACTGCACTTGCAGAGTGCTCAGTCTATTTGCCTTTAGTAAATCAGACCCAATATGTTTAGATCAAATATGACCTATTAACTAAGTGAGTACCTTAACAAGAACTATAAACTCATGATCCCAAGTTTCAAATGTCAAGTCAACAGTCTCATCCAATCTTTACTGCCCATTTCTTTCTGGTAGACTTTTTTGGCACCCCTTTTTAACAGGTGCACTGTGCTTTCTCACCAGGGTCCTACTTTAGCTCTCTCTTTCATTAGCCTCATTTGCCACTGCTTCTCTTTTTTTCTCTCTCTCTCGCTCTTTCTACACACACTTACTCAGTTTAAAGGCTGTTTTTTACCCTCAGCAAATGCTTTCCTCACCTCTGAAATCGGTGCACTGTATTCTAACTTTTGTTCTATGCTCTAATCCTGGCACCAGCCATTTCTCTAACTGGCATCTCAAATGAAACACTGTGATATTCCTTATGCTCAACACACTGCCCCCTTGATCACCCAAATTGTTGAAAATTTGCATGTTGGAAACCAGTCCTGGTGCTTGCTGGTAGGTGCACAAAAACATTTCAGGAAATTGACCACAAAGTTCTTGTTTGTGCAATTGATGGCAGAGCAGCTATCATCACATTAACCTTGCCATAGTGCATCTACAGTGTAGTTAGTGGATACAGGGGCATATTTACCACAAGGCAAACAAGGGACTTGCCTAGGGTGGCAGTTTTCAGGGGAGCAGCATCTCCCCCCAGAAAAAGGGATGTAAAAGAAGGGACGCCCTTGCCATGGGAATAAGGCAGGAGCCGAGAGAGGCTGCAGGCTGCTTGATGGTGTATGTAGATCCTGACTCTCGTTCCTGGAGAGGTCTGAAGATGAGTGTCTTTTTCTCTATCGCTGGGGGGGGTAGTGGAAGGCTCTCCCGGGTGGGGGGCAGGGGTGCTGTTGGTCAATGTCAGCATTGTCAGGTTCTCTCCATGGTAGGGGGAAGGGGGGGTGATGCTGGTCGGTGTCCATGGGGGCAGACGATTTTTGTGTTGCCTAGGGCAGCACAAAACCTAAATACACTACTGAGTGGATATCAAGTTACTAAAATGGCCAATTATCCTACTAATAGGTAAAAATAACAAATCATAGAGGTCCTTAGTATCCTTTTCTATTTGGTACCTTTAACCATGTTCCCTCTAATTATTTCTCTAATTGTATCTACAGGTTGTAGATAAAACTGTAACAATATGTGCAGTGTTGCCAAAGGTATGAAAGCAATGTACACTAGTATTCCCAGACTTACCAAGGAGATTTTGAAAAAAGCCTGACACTAGTCACGCACACAGTAATGTAATGAGCTGTCTGTTGGTATATGTCCTTAATCCGTTCAGTTGTTGAAAAATTAAACTGCCTGGAAATTGTGTGCATCGCCAGCATTAGATATACACAGTATTCTAATAATTTGTGTTGAAACAGCATACAATGAGACTTTGCTTTTTTTTGGATAATCATAAGTAATGTCCATGCTGTATTATACTTGCACTGCTATACTTCCAAGTGCAAACAAATGAGTTGTAAGAACTCTTCTTGTTAGATGGGGATGGTAGACTGCTAAGGAAATTGCAGCCTAGTGTCAGCAGAGTTCATTATCTAGGGACACATATGTTAAAAGGATTTTAATTAGGACTGACAGATCTTTCTTAATCCAGCTGGGTTCCTATTATAGAATAATCCCTAAAATCTGCACGCTGAAGGTTTACAATTACTTAAGACCTGGAAGTGGCACACTTTATGGGATTGTGTTGAATATATGGTCACACTAACTTTCTCATATGTGAGCACATGGCACTATGAGCTAATTATTGCTTATGGATGTATGTTAGAAATTCTTTCCAATCCCATTAACGAACCAGTTGACAAAAGGACATCATGAAACTTGAAGGGGGCAGATGTGGACAACTAAATTGATATTAGTAAATGATTTTTCTGAGTTACAGAAAAAGAAACCTAGCAACTGAATCACCATGTAAGTGGGACATACAGTAGTTCTGTGGAAACTGAGAATAGAAAGCTTGAATAAATATTAAAGCTTTATGGACTTACATTAATCTGCTACAGAATAGTTCTCAAACTACACAAATGTAAACTGGGCACTGTTATCACAATGAAAAGGCTGTAGGTTGTGTTTTATACAGAAGAATAGTTCACATGAGTGATATTTCTATGGGCACTGCACTATCCAACCAGGGATAGCACAGTGATAGACTTATATAGGCTATGGTGCAGAGTTCTATAACTGGGGACAGTGGTATATACAGATATACTTATATGGAGATAGGAAGGAGTAATACTGTATTTGTGGATTAATTATGATAGCCAATCTTTGGACTGAATAACATGGGTAAATTAGAACATACAATTTTTCAAATGATATCGAAACCCATATTTGTAAAATTCTGGCTCACATTTATTAATTAGTACATTAGGCTAATTATGAGAAATTCCATAAAAGGTAATGATCGGTTATATCGCTACTTGGCAGGAGAGAACTAATACCATGTCCTGGCTTTAAACAATTTTCTCAATAACAGTTTATCATTTAAAGTGAACCTATACTTTATCAAGACAAGGGGAAAAAAATGCACTCCCTTTACTGTAGTAGCCATAAGGAATATTTATTTACATTCTTCAAACTTTCCTGCCATCCCAAATCTGCTGCCAAGGTACATAACAATAACCGACAGTTCCAAATATGCAGGAACATAATGATTATGATGATCAATGTGCCTCCCCACAATGCAACACTGCAACACTTGGTTCTTGAGTGGCCAATCATCAGGCCTTAGCACTGTCACATGGAGGAGATTGTACACAACCCTGTGTAGGTTACAACACAGACGTACATCAGTTGCTAGGGAGAATAGAAAGCTTGAATAAATATTAAAGCTTTACGGACCTACATTAATCTGCTACAGAATACTCAAAGTTCTCAAACTACACAAATGTACATCAGAGTGTCAACGGAGCATTGAAATCACAAAATGTTAATGCTTTGTGGACCTACTGTATATGAATTTGCTATGTGCCAGGGTTTATACCAGGGGCGGACTGACCATTTGGAAACTCGGGCACTGCCCAAGGGCCCAGGGTCAGTAGGGGGCCCCATGAGATGCCCCTGGTACCTTTTTCATAGGCTTTTTTTGAGTTTGGGCAAGGACAAAGGGGCCCCATGATCTCCTATTGCCCGGGGGCCCCATGAGTTGTCAGTCCGCCCCTGGTTCATACTAGCCCACGCTGTGGGGTGGTTGCAGGTGCAGGAATTGCACCTTTTCCCGCAATCACTCACAGCTGCATCACGTTTCTCATGCGAGACATGTGGGGTGCCATTTACTTTGAATGGCACCCCCATGCATCTCATCCTGCAGCCTAATCGCAGGTGTAGGAACCACACGGAAACTCCTTGGTTTAAAAAGAGCATGTAGTTTCCCTGTGGATGAGTTTTGGAAAAGGTAAATGCACTTTTTCCTTGTGTGAAGTGCAGGCACAGCAGTCAATTCAAATGAATGGGCTGCCTTGCCTGCGTAAACACAAGCCGCATGGCCCGCGCTAGTGTGAACTGGGCCTGATGGCCAGAATAATTCAAGTACTCAAAATACACAAATGTATTTCAGAGTCATAAGGGAGTATAGAAAACATTCAAAAGATTATGCTTTATGGATCTATATGAATCTGTTACAGTGCCCAAAATACTTAAAGTGAACATATTCAGTTTAGCTATATCTTGCATTATCAATAGTTCCCTGGTCTCCTCCTCCCATGCCCGCCTCCAGGACTTCTCCAGGGTGTCACCCATCCTCTGGAACTCCCTGCCCCAACCCATCAGATTATCACCTACTCTCCTCTCCTTTAGGCGCACCCTGAAAGCCCATCTCTTCAGGGAAGCCTACACCACCCCCCCAACCTGCCGCCCTCCTCCACTCTTCCTACCACTCTATCCCCCACAGCTATCTCCTCCTGTACCACTATCCCCTCCCTCCTAGATTGTAAACTCAAAAGAGCAGGGCCCTCAATCCCCTCATGTTTTGCATTGTATTGGTATTGTTCTGTCACATGTTCTGTCCCCCTTTGTAATGTACAGCGCTGGGCGAACCATTAGTGCTTTATAAATACTGTATAATAATAATAATAATCAATATAGAATAATGCCTGGAATATGTTTTATATTTAACAGTGTGTCAAAATTTACCATAAAATGAATCACATTAAAATTGTAGCTGAAGGCATCATGCATGTTGAGATGGGAATAAATGTAAGACACAGTAGTTATCTGTTATCAATTCTACCAGAGTTTCTTTTAATAAAGCTTCTTTTTGACATTCTATATCAGTAAAAGAAGATACATAAAGTGAAGATAGTGGGGGCATTGAGGGTTAGAGCACAATGGATACAAAGCTTGACATTCATCATTGTTTTAGCCTACAAATCAGTAGATCAACATACTGTTGGTAAGTATAACATCCTAAATTCAAATGTCAATTTTTATTAGCAGCTTCATCATTATGCTTTCTTTTTATTCAGTCAACAAAGAGGCTTTCTGCCCTGTCAGTTCTAATAAAACCAAAGACTGTGTTTTAATGCTCTTTTTTGGTCCAACATTCTGAATTTAGCAGAAAGATCAAATCGCGATTTCAGTGAACTCAGTATACTTATTTCAGTCAAATGCTCCAAAGTACTACTGTATTTGAGTCAGAGCAGGGACATGTGCGGGATTTGTGAAGGGGAGGGAGATTCCAAATAGAAGAAATCTAACAACAATGTTACTATTACAAGGCTTCTCGGCAGCATGCCATCTTTGGACATTTTTAAAATGCTTGTTGACATTTATTACATGTAAACAGCTCATGTATTTGGAAAATACTGTATGGGCTGTGGTATAAAATTATATTGCAGTACAATTTTGTTCAAAATATTTTTTTTATTTTTTACTGGTTTATAGTAAGAGCAGATATTAATGAATATAGTTAAAGAGTAAAATATGCACATATAAGCATTGCCAGTAGAAATATCAGTATGAAGAGGAACAATTGCAGTGTGAATTAAAACAAGGACATTGAAATCCAACTAGTAAGCTAGAAGAGTTGGAGGGTATTCTACAGGGAGGCTCCAGTCAAAGTGAGCCACCTACAACATATGGTAGGAAAGACAACAACGTCTTACTATATACACTACTTGTCAAAAGTATTAGGGCACCTGCCTATACATGAACATGATCTTTAATGGCATCACAGTCTTAGTCCGTAGGGTTCAATATTGAGTTGGCCCACCCTTTGCAGCTATAACTCTTCTGGGAAGGCTGTCCACAAGGTTTAGGAGTGTGTCTATGGGAATGTTTGAGCATTCTAACAGACGCATTTGTGAGGTCAGGCACTGATGTTGGATGAGAGGCCTGGCTCACATTCTCCACTCTAATTCATCCCAAAGGTGTTCTGTCAGGTTGAGGCCAGTTTCCCCACCCCAAACTTGCTCACCTATGTCTTTATGGACCTTGCTTTGTGCACCGGTGTTCAGTCATGTTGGAACAGGGAGGGGACATCCCCAAACTGTTCCCACAAAGTTGGGAGCATAAAATTGTCCAAAATGTATTGGTATGCTGACACGTTAAGAGTTCCCTTCGCTGGAACTAAGGGGCCAAGCCCAAGCCCCTGAAAAGCAACTCCACACCATAATCCCTCCTCCACCAAATGTTACACTTGGCACAATGCAGTCAGGCAAGTACCATTTTCCTGGCAACTGCCAAACCCAGACACATCCCTTAGATTGCCAGACAGGGAAACATGATTTGTCACTCCAGAAAACATGTCTTCACTGCTCTAGAGTCCAGTGGTGGTGTGCTTTACACCACTGTATCCAACGCTTTGCATTGCACTTGGTGATGTAAGGCTCGGATGCAACTGCTCGGCCATGGAAACCCATTCCATGATGCTCTCTATGCACTGTTGTTGTGCTAATATGAAGGCCACATGAAGTTTGGAGGTCTTTAGATATTGACTCTGCAGACAGATGTAGACTTCTGCATTCTGTGCGCTTCAACATGTGCTGACTCTGCTCTGTCATTTTACGTGGCCTACCACTTCGTGGCTGAGTTGCTGTTGTTCCCAGTTGCTTCCACTTTGTTATAATTCCACTAATAGTTGACTGTGGAACATTTAGTAGCAAGGAAATTTCACGGATGGACTTTTTGCACAGGTGGCAACCTATCACGGTACCACGCTTGAATTCACTGAGCTCCTGAGAACGACCCATTCTTTCACAAATGTTTGTAGAAGCAGTCTGCATGCCTAGGTGCTTGATCCTGTGGCCATGGAGGTGATTGGAACACTCAAATCCAATGATTTGGAGGGGTGTCCTAATACTTTTGGCAATATAGTGTACATAAAATATAGGAATTGCCCATAGAAAGCTGTGAGGGTAAGTATGGGAGAGAAAGGAATAGAAAAGAGAGGAAAAAATAGAGGATAGGTAAAAGAAGGGGGCAGGGGGAAATAGATTGATTTCAGGGGGGGTGAGAGGGGGCTAAGAGAACGAAAGGAAATAGAGTTGGGTAAAGAATATCAAAAAGGTTGGGTGTAAGGCAGGCTTTCTAACATATATATACCCTATTGTTGCTTGTCAGGGAGCATAGGGAGAATGTGTGTCTATAAAGCAGAACAGAGAAGAGCACTTCCAAGGAAACAGCAATGTTCTTGGTTTTAACCCTGCCAAGACATACAAAATCTCTTCTGCTATTCTTGTTTTTCTGCCCCCTTTGAGACACAAACCCTCTTTACTTCTCATTTTATTCATATGAGAAGTATTGGAAATAGACAGCTATGGAATGCTGTTGAGAACACTGTAAAACTGCTTTAGAGTCCTCAGCATTCAGCATGCACATCCATTGACTGCCACCAATCACAGAGGAAAGCAAACATGAGAGAATTGTCAATAAGAGAATTAAAACCGCTGCTGCCCCTGCGTGGAGACATGTGTGACAATGGTAGCTTTGCCCCCTCTTGGTGGAATTCTATTATCATGATTTCCAGCACTATACTTAGAACAGTTAAGACGGCATTTTTTTTAAGCTTAAAAATTCTATATGACTATCTTCCTCCCTGCACTGTCCCCTAACTCATGCCAGTCCTAAAGGTAAGTAAGCTTGGCTATACATGGAGAGAAAGCATTTCATGAAATATGTGTCCCATATATCTGGTTTTAGATACTGCATGAAGATTTTAATACAACATAAACAGGAACACTGCCTACTAATTTTCACTTCTATGGGGGTAAGTCAAGGAGAAATGAAGATTTTTAATCATTGTTATAATATAACACACAAGAAAATTCACAAGAGATAACCATCTTTAAAACCCAAAGCAATGCACCTGAATTGCCATAATTATTATTATACAGGATTTATATAGTGCCAACAGTTTGCTCAGCGCTTTACAATATAACAGGAGACAATACAGCAACAATACAGTTCAATACAAGAGGGAAAGGAGGGCCCTGCTCCTTGGAGCTTACAATCTAGGAGGGGGGGGCTAGTGGTACAAAAGGTAGTAACTGTGGGGGATGGACTGGTTGGAAGAATAGAAGATTCCATTATTAGCTGAGGGCAGGATAGGGTTCCCTGAAGAGATAGGTTTTCAGAGATCGCCTAAAAGTGAGCAGAGTAGGCGATAGTCTGATAGATAGGGGTGGAGAGTTCCAGAGGATGGGGGAAGCTCTGGAAAAGTCCTGGAGATGAGCATGGGAGGAGGAGAAAAGGGAGCTAGAGAGCAGGAGGTCTTGCGAGGAGCGGAGAGTATGGTTTGGGTGATATTTAGAGACAAGATCCTTGATGTAATTTGGGGCAGAGTTATAAATGGCTTTATACATTATTGCAGGGGCGGACTGACCATTTGGAAACTCGGGCACTGCCCGAGGGCCTGGGGTCAGTAGGGGGCCCCATGAGATGCCCCTGGTACCTTTTTCATAGGCTTTTTTAAGTTTGGGCAAGGACACAGGGGCCCCATGATCCCCTATTGCCCGGGGGCCCCATGAGTTGTCAGTCCGCCCCTGCGTTATTGTTAATGTTTTGAATTTTCCGTTGGGCAATGGGACGCCAGTGGAAGGATTGGCAGAGAGGGGTAGCAGATACAGAACGGTTAGTAAGGTGGATAAGTCTGGCAGTTGCATTCATGATAGACTGAAGAGGGGATAGCCTGCGATTAGGTAGGCCAATGAGGAGGGAGTTGCAATAGTCAAGGCGAGATATAACAAGGGAGTGAATAAGTTGCTTAGTGGTTTCTGTGGTTAGGAACGGGTGTATCTTGGAGATGTTGCGGAGGTGAAGTCTACAAGATTTGGACAGTGATTGGATTTGGGGCTGAAAGGACAGATGGGAGTCTAGGATTACACCTAGTACCCTGGTATGAGGGGAGGGACTGATGATTGTGTTATTGATCTTGATGGAGAAGTTAGGGGAGGGAGCATGGGCTGGGGGGAATACTAAGAGCTCAGTTTTGGAAAGATTGAGTTTGAGGAAGTGGAGTGACATTCATGCCGATATGTCGCTTAGTAGGTTAGTACTGTGAAAGGAGACTAAAGGGATGAGGTGAGGGGTAGAAAGATAGTAACACCCTGGTGCTATTGCTGGAAAGAAAGCTGTACCTAAGGACATGCACTGCATATACTGTATCACCCTGCTTCTGTTTCATCCATTCCATGAATATATTGGTTCATATATTAAAGATGACTTGAACTGTAAAGGTTTGCAAAAAATAGGTAATCAAAAGGCGAATGACTAGTCACCAGTCTGGTCTGCAGGCTCCCTACAGCTGAACTTCTCCCTACTATTAACTTACCATGACCATGATTTCATACTATTTCTGTGTGGAGGCAGCAATTTTAGCAAAGGAACAGGCCTTTGCTTCATCATTTCAGAACTGTCTGTCTGCTGATTAGTGGGGTAATGATAAAGAAACACAAAATGGATGAAATAGAAGCAGGAAGATAAATGAAGTGCACATCCTTAGTTACAGCTTCCTCTCCAGCAACAATCAAGTGTAGTCCTCTTTTGGGGGGTTATGAGAACCAGAACCTTTGCTAACTGGAAGAGTTGGTTCAACAAAAAAATTAGCAGTGCCTCCACCCAGAACAGGGCCTTTGTGAACAGAGGGGATTTCATTCCTTGAAAATTAGGGAGGGAGGGGTTGGTTGGTGTCAGGTTCTCTCCATGAGGGGAACTGATTTCTATGTTGCCTATGGCAGCAGGAAACCTAAATACACCACTGGCCAGTGTATGGGGGGAAGTAGTATTGGAAGACTCTCTCGGGTGGGGGTGGGGGAAGGGCTGGGGTGTTGTTGGTCAATGTCAGGCTCTCTTCATGGGGGAGGCGGTGATGGTCGGTGTCAGGGTTTCTCTGTGGGGGAGAGCCACATTTTGTGTTGCCTAGGGCAGTACAAAACCTACATACACCACTGGGCGTGACACTGGAGAGGCTTGGCTTTAAATCAGTCTCTATGGGGGGAAATTACTAAAGCTGGAGAATGCAAAATGTGATACAGTTCAGCATAGAAACCAATCATCTTCTAGGTTTTATTGTCAAAACTCAACTGAGCAAGCTGAAGTTAGAGGCTGATTGGCTACATGCACAGCTGCACCACATTTTGTGTGCACCAGTTTTAGTAAATCCACCCCTATGGGTGAAATAAAAGGTGAAAGGACACCAATGCTATTTTATTACAGTGCCACCACTTCAGTCCATAGGGACTAATGCAAAAAGATTTAGCACTTTATATTCCATGAATACTGACTGCAGAATAATAACGTAAATGTCATGCATGACTAAGGGTGAGTATTGCTACAGATGAGTCAAATTTTGCATCGACTCACATATTTAAAGTCACCTGCAATTCCCCTTATGATTCCAACTCCTTGTTAGCTTCTTTTTTTCAATTATTTTGGTTTCTTTGCAGTGATGTGAAGAAGAATTTGATGCCTCATTCTCCTATTGTTAGCGTCAGGATAGTAATCCCACACTTCATGTACTGTAATATGCACGGGAGACATGTTTTACAAAATTGCACTTACCACTCTGCAGTCTTGATAATCAGCATTGATTTTGTATGCCTCCAATGCAATTAGATCAGACTTCCCATGAAAGCAGAGATCTATAATTATTATGGTAACTGTAAGCACTATAAATTTTTACTATCAAGGCTTGCTTGACTCATGATCATATTGCTTTTATTACAGTAAATTGTGTCTTGATTTCCCATCAATCTGTATACTTACATTATCCTTAATTATTGTTCTAAGGCTTTTTATTGAACAAACGTGGAATGTTAAGATATCTCGCCATTTTATCTGTTTCTGAGAAAATTCTTTGTGATATTTGTTTATAAACTAGACACATTAAAAATAGCAATTACTGAGTGATATTAAGCAAAGTATACATAAACACGAGTTAATAGCTTCAATATATTTTTCATTTGGAGTTTGTTACTACTGCAATTTTATTGCTCTGGATTAGTGGCTGTGTTGATCATATATAAATAATTCATGAAAAAAGAAGCTTATACCTTTATTTGTGTAATAACTATTGGCTTCTGTAATAAGATCATATTTCTTAAATAAGATGCAGGGCACTATACAATAAAATTATATACTAAAACAATGCACATTAACATGTTGTATGAACTGTGGTTATGTACTCTGGAAAATACAATAGAAAGTACAACGCAAGAACTATATCAATTATGAAAGTGAAAAAAATTATTAATCTGACTTTACATAGCTGACTTGGATAGTACATACTGTAAACGTATGACCTCTCAGGATCCAATAGTTTATCTGTAGCCCAAGGGATAGCTGAACATTTATGTGTTGGGTGGGTTGCATCCAATGAAGGGAAGCTATGGCATGCATTTGATCAGTCCTTATCAATTTTTTAAAATAGTAATAGAGCTTTTTTATGTAAAAAAAAAAAAGTAGTGGTCTTCAGTGTACTGTGCAGAAGGGAATGTTTATGTATGCACATTATTACATTTCACCCCAGTGTAAATTCCCCCATTCATTCTGAGATCATCCAGCTACTCCGAGGTATCATGTAGTATGTATAGTATATATATATATTGTTTGATTACTATATGATATTATGTAGTATAGGCTATGACACATATTCCCTAGCAACAGTCAAGCTGAGATAGCAGTTGCAGTTCAAATGAGAATTTGGTGCCCATGATGGGGGACTGGTCCTTCTTGTCCATCTCACTGCCCCCTGATAACTTCAGTGGAAAAAGCAGTCAGTACATAGGCCCACAACATCCTCCTACTTCCTCAGTGTCCCTGCTGATAATGGAAATCCTAACCAAAAATGTAACAGCTTGTTCAGACAATAGTGATTGTCAAATAGGTCTTGCTGTGAGATGGTACATTTTTCTATACAGTATATCCTAGAGAATCTTAAAACACTCTGTCTATAGACATCCTTTTGGATGGTGACTTTTAATGCTGCTATTAAAGGTTGAAGCAGGGGCGGACTGACAACTCATGGGGCCCCCGGGCAATATGGGATCATGGGGCCCCTGTGTCCTTGCCCAAACTCAAAAAAGCCTATGAAAAAGGTACCAGGGGCATCTCATGGGGCCCCCTACTGACCCTGGGCCCTCGGGCAGTGCCCGAGTTTCCAAATGGTCAGTCCGTTCCTGGGTTGAAGTAAGATGCAAGTTCTCCCCATTATAATAGGTGATATACCAATCTTGATGAAAAGAAAAACTAAAAATCCTCCTGCGCTGATACGGAAATATCCTAACCAATAGCGGCCAACACCCAATAATAATACCAATCAGAACAAAAAATGAAAATGAATGGTGCAGCGCTAACTACAAAAGTGAATAAAAATGAATAAAAATAAATGTGTATCCATATAATCATAAAGTGCTAATAAATCAACAAACCAAAAATATACATATAACAATAAAGTGCTAATCAGAACCGTGATATAAAGTGGACAATACTAGTGTATGGGTAATAATCAAACCTTTTAAAGCAAGTACTAATAAGTCCATAAGTCTGATAAAACGTGATAAAACACCATGCAACGTGTTAAATGTGAACACTTTGTGCAAGTGCCGGCACACTTTAAATCCACTCCAGCTGCAGTGCCTCCTCACCTCCTTCCTGTGACCCAAAAGGGCCCAACAAGCATTTTCAGGATCACTCTGGATCCTTTATATCTCCAGCTAATACCTCTCCAGAAAGCCAAGGATCTCCTGTTCAGCCTCCAAATGCTTCCTCCTCTGCCTTTTATAAGGATACTCTGTAGGGTATATTATTCACAATCCCAGTGAGTAATAAAAAGATCCACAAAAATGCCTGGAGGATGACCACTAAAGAATCTTTTCATTTTTTGTTCTGATATACCAACCTTACCTACGAGCTGCTAGTCCAGAGAAATAAATAATCTCATCGTCATCTATCCATTATTATTATTATTGTTATACAGGAGTTATATAGTGTCAACAGTTTGCACAGCGCTTTACAATATAAGGGAGACAGTACAATTACAATACATTTCAGTGCAGAAGGAATAGGAGGGTCCTGCTTGTGGAGCTTACAATCTAAAGGAAGGGGGAGGTGGTACATAAGGTAGCTGCAGGGGGTGATCTGGTGGAGGTGATTCAAGTACAGTTCTTAGGTGGGGTAGGCTTCTGTGAATAAGTGTTTTCAAAGATAGCCTATCCATGATTACTACCTGCTTTTGGGTTGTGGTGGTTATAGGAAGCTATTGTACAATACTTTCAGGCAGTTTAGGTTCATTCTGGAAAGTTTTTTGCTTTATACATACTTGCTTCAACTTGCCTAAAAGCAGTGAATACAGCATGCAGTTACAAAGCATTTACAACATTTTCAGCCAACCCCAACAGCTTTTGTTGAAGCCTCTAAAGCAGTGGTCTGCAAACTGCTGTCTGCAGGCCAGATGCAGACATTTGCTTGCCTTTATAGAGGCCTTGGGACATGCACTACTCTCACTGATTTGAGGCACTAGTCCTCTCACTGACACCAACGAGGGGGCGCTATTTCTCCCACTGATACCAATGATACGGCACTATTCTTTCCACTGATTCCAATGATGGGCACTAGTCTTCCTTCTGATATTGTACCAATGATGGGGCAATATTCTTCCCACTGATGCCAATAATGTGGCACTGTTCTTTTCACTGATACCAATAATGGGGCACTATTCTTCCCACTGATACCAATGATGGGCCACTATTTTCCTTACTGATATCAATGATGGGGCAATATTCCTCCCACTGATACCAACAATGGGGAAATATTCTTCCTTCTAATCACTACAGGCTCTATGCCCCACTATGTCCCACAAAGACCACAAAGCCTGAGATATTGTTTACTTGCCACTCTTGCCAGGACATTTTCTATTCCTACTGGCCACAATCCAGCTCTCTAAAATCTGAAGAATGGTAAATTGGCTCTTTGTTTAATTTTAGAGAACCCTGCGCTAAAGTAACCTTCATCTCCAACTTCAGCACCACTTGAAACTTGTAGCTTGTTTAAAATGTCAGCCAGCACCCCCACTAAAATCTGTGTATAATGCCCCAATCTGTAGTCACAAACAAGATGTTTGTGGTGAAGGCTTCAGCAGATCTGATGAAAGCTGGTTGAAAGCTTAGCAAATGATTTGTAAAGGTTTATTCTATACATTTTTCCAGTACAAGCTGATGTCTGTATGTATTAGGTCTTACAAATGTAGCCAGGTACTTGGCTATAATGAATAAACTTTGACAGTTTTCAGTAGCTCTTTATACTGTCACTGAACTGATATGCTGGATTCATCTCATTGTCTGCTTCCTGCCGCCACGGGGAGCCAGAAAGCCAAGGAACTCCACAGACCTCTATGCTAGCCTCAGTGCAATGTAAGAATTGAAGTTCAGAAAGGAAGTCATACTGTAGACTTTTATTGACCATTGGAATACAATTCCCAGGTGGATGCAGCAACACAGGAGGGGAAAACAGCTGTATTTCCCAGGCTGCAGTTTGAATACCGAGGTCTTTTGCCGTGGGTAACTGGAGCGGGGCCTCATGAATCTGGGAGCCAGAGAGTGAGAACAGTTCAGGGTACACAGAGACAAGACAGGCTCCACAGTTAGCCGACTGAAGATCTAGGGCATAGGACTGTCTCTTTAGATAAGCCTACTAGGACTCTTGTCATTGCCCATACTGGTAGCAGGAAAGTTACACCAATGCTGATTACCATTATTGTTGTTGTGGTTTGTGCTTTGGTTTAACACTGATTTGTAGTTTGCTAGCTATATAGTTATCTAACTGTGGTGATTACTTTAAACACTTACCACAAAGTAATGTTTCTATCTAGAGAGTTATATTAGGCATACTGTCTACCATCTCTATATGTGCATATTGCCACTTCACTACAATATTTCTTTACTCCTAGCCAGTCTGGTGTTTATCTTCATATACTGAGTTACAATTGCACACAACAGCAGTTATCCGCTTAACCTGATATGTCAAAGGGGCTGATGTCATTGTCATTCATAGAGTCGAGGCAAAGAACAGAGGACCCAATGTACTAAGCTCCTTAGGGAGTAGTGCTGCAAAAAATTTTGTTGATTGTTAGTATCCATAATAGTTATCTAGTCTCCTTCCATTTTGCCCCACTTTTCTAGGAAATAAGCACAGAAATGTTCTTTTGTGACAGTGGTCACAAATAACCTAGTGTTCAGTACATAGTTCATCCAGTGCACAGGATAGGGCACTGACCAATCACTTACCTTTGGCAGATCTTCCTCTGCTTAGTGTTGCTGCTCACCATCATAAAGTAGTCTAATATAAAATTGCTGACCATTTTTTTCTTAATACTCAACCTAAGTTACATAGTTCTTTAAATATTGGGTTGAAAAAGAATTGTGACATTCAACCAATACTAAGTAGCTATGTAAGAATCGAGAGGAGTGTCTCCTTTATTTCCACTAGTGCCTTCCTTACTAAGGTTTAGGCAGTTCTTCCTGCACCCTCAGCTAAGTATCTTCCATTTCAGTTATCTGTTTTACCTATTGCAAGAAAAGAAAATCCAAGCATGCAATATTTTAACGGGAATTCATTTATTCTTGTACAGCCTTCCATCATAATATAAAGACTCACCACAAGGTTTTTTTTTCAACTATTGCCCAAATCCTAAACATGGTAGTTTTTTGTGGATTGTACTTTTTTATATCCCTACTAGTTCCAGATATCCTGTGGTTAACACTTGGTCCACCTAGAGACTTGAAGATCTTATTAAATCACATATATGCTGTCTCAGTGGTCCCTGTAAAAAACAATGTTTGGCTATTTGTACATCCTCTGTCACTGGATAAATCCAACTGGAGACCTCTCTACTACATATATGAGGTCTCAGTGGTCCCTGTGGAAGTCTATGTGTGGAAATCACCTTTCTTCACAGATTACAGGCTAAATCCACCTTGAGACCTCCTTCGCACATGTTTAAATTTCTTGGATAATGTCTATACAGCACCTACAGATCTGCTATATTAACCCAACGTGCTGACTTCAATTCTAGAATCAAATTGTTATGCTTGGAAGAGTGTGCCAGTTAAGAGCTCCTGTGTGATCTCGGTACTCCTTAAAGTGTTATTAAACCCAGGACCCTGCATTCACTATATCTGGTCTCCCACAGTACACAGAATGTGGAAATGCAATTATTTTACAAAATATAAACTGCTAAACATCTTTTCTCAGCAGCAGTATATAGCAATCTTGTAACTTCTATCAGTGTCCAGCCCAGCACATGTTAAAACTTGTAGGAGGAGTTTTCATTCTGCTCTAGGAGGATTCAGAAACCCTGACCTCTGTCTGGACAGTGCTGATTGGCCCTGTGCTGATCACATGCACTCTCCCAAGAAGAAAAAAAACCTCTCTAGCAATACACACCAAACTGAGCATGCGCAGAGTGACTCCACATAATATGTCTTATTACGAGGTAAGAGGGGGGCACTGGAAGAAGGGAAGGATCAGAGAAGAAAGGATCAAACAGCCTTTTTACACAATGCAGAGGATTAATTCCTTAGGTTCCACAGTGAGTATAACAAGCATGCTTTATTGCATATACAGACTGGTTTTACTGTTGTGAGTTTAGTAACACTTTAACTCAAGGATTCACCAGTTCATGTTTAGAAGCAATTAAGGTACTTTTGTTATTTTGAAAGAGTACCACTGCCATTTTTATATGGTTATTACATCCTTATTGTCTCTGCTTATTATACCTATGTCCTTTATAAGTAAGTATTTATACTGTATTTTGTTCAGAGGGTGCCTGGATATCTAATAAGCCCATGCCCGCTAAAAGCATCCTAATTATACATGACTTACTCATTTGGATTTTAATTATGTATTTACTTTTCTTCATATTTTAGATTAGCTGATGACATATGAAGTTTCCAAAGGATGTGAGCAAGGTAAACGTATTTATAAATGTAACCTGGGAGTGCAAATTATAGTTAAAATTATTTACTTATTAGAAAGACTCTATCTGCATATATCAAATTAACAATTTAATGTTGTTATTTTACTGCCATTATTTCCACTCAATTGTTCTTGTACTCAATATACATTTAAGGTTCAGTAATAAATCTGTTTACAAGCAAAGTCCTTGCATGAACTCTTCACTATGCATAATTAATGCTGAAAAAGGGTTTTCACTTGTAAGTATTAGAATATCATCCTTGTTCTGAAAGCATCAGCCTAACAAAAGTAACAATCATATGATACAATTTTATTTGAACAGTTTTTTGCTGATAATATTTATGTGCATGTAAATGATTTGCCAGATTGTAATGATTTTGGATCTTTTTTTATTTTCTGCTGAGGGATACAGAGTAAGGTCAGGGGATAGTTACAGTATATTGTTTATCTGAAGAAGGAGTGTAAAACAATCACCAGCACAACTCAGAATAACAAAAATCCCTTTTTTCATTTTTTATAGCCACTCTTGGTAAGAAAAATGTAGTATCTTTCCACTGAGTAGAGAACCAAATCTCTGCTACTTGCCATTAGGGAATGAGTGGCTAATTTTGCTGAAATTTTGTGTAAATTAGCATATTATTTTACCACGTGGCACTGCTAGATGAAAATAGCTAAATAGGCTGGTGATGAATTGCTTTGTTTATAAAAAAAATACTGTAATACTATGTAAATGGTAACATGGTGATCACAAGGGTTGTTGATAAAATCATGTGATCACCATGGCAGATTGAATATAATATTTTTCTATTTTCTATTGCCAGTGGGGAGTGACAACTGCATACATCAGATCAAAACATTGCTGGCTTCAAGATTTCAAGAAAATGCATACAGTACATACAAAATAAAGACATATGTCTAAAAAATGTATACCACCACCTACATAAATATATGGTAACATACAGTAGTGTGTGTATGTGTTTAGTGTTTTTCTGCTTATGTCAGTAAAGCTGCTTTTGTTAAAGTTTAAAAAACAAAAATAAAAAGGGCAGAAGTGCTGTCAGAATGGCCACCCAACAAGGAATAAGTGGCTTCACGTGTCATTTTGGTCATGTGACACTCAGGTTGCAGAAGAGATTTCGACAGTTTTATTCAACTGCCCCCCTCTTTCAATCTTGTGGATGATAGAAGGTCTGCACTTTTCTATTCATTTCAATATAAAGAGATTTCCTATCAATAGACTTAGACAGAAGGGTTTACATAACAGTTTCCCCAGAAGATACTCTACTCCTCTTGTATTCTGATCTGTATGCAGTCCTGGGACAAGGTCCTCTATTTTTTTCAAACCCTTTCTCCTCCCACCTTTTCCCCTTATCTAGCCTCTGTGTAGATGCATATATTTCCCATATCCCTGAATTTTGTTCTATCGTTGTGTGTCTGATGGAACCAGATGCAAAGCTGATAGTATTCCTCCCTCACACTCTTCACATGCTATCCAGGAACCATATATTTACTCAAGCTATGCATGTCTGCTAGTTTCTAGAATAACCACATACAGAATACACAAATCCTGCTAGGTATTTTACTGAGAAGTCACCCTTTCTGGTGGCCAATCTCCCAAGAGAGTTATTGAGGAGTTTAAGGGGGATCGCAATATTTGTGTGTTAGTTTGACCATGATTCTACATTAATGCCCCAAAGGATAGATAAAACACCTAAGTCTGGAGTACAGTGCATCCTAGGTTTCCAACGAGAACATACAGCTAGAGTGGCTATAAAAAATTAAAAAAGGGACTTTTGTTATTCTGAATTATTACTGGCGATTGTTTTACATCCTAGGTTTCCAACGAGAACTTACAGCTAGAGGTATTTTTTTGCAAATCTGAAAAGCCTAGCTAAGCTTTTGCAGCAATACATAGAGACTACAGCTTTCCTTATAAAATATAAATGTTGTCCCAATGAAAGTGCCTTTAATATTGAAAACAACAAAATGTTGTACCTATTAAAACTGAACAGAAAATGTAGGCAGGTTTATTGTAAACTGAACACAGTGTTAATCATGCAAGGGAAAAAATTATTTCCCAGAGAGAACAACATTATACGCTTTTTCATCATGAGTTAAATGTAGTACAAAATGACAGCTCTTCAGTACGTCTGCAAACTGCATTTACTGTCAAACTACTGTAATCTTTCAGATTCACCTTAAATGACTTACAAGGGAAGAGCTGTTATTTTCAATAGTATCAGAAGCTGTAAAGTGCACGATGAATACACCTGCTAACATTTACACTTCCAAAGTGTGAATCAATAAAAATAACATAATCAGTGTTTTCCTAATGAAGACCTAACAAGTTGCTAAACAACAGCTCTTTTTCGGGCAATATTATAATTGCTATTTACAGAAAAGATAAATGTTTAATAGGTACACAGTTCCCTGTTTCTGTAGCAATAAAGTGGTTGTAAAGACTGAAGCTTTTTTACCTTAGTACATTTTCTGCATGAAGGTAAAAAACCTTTCCTATGCGGCAACCCCCTCAGCCCCCCCATACTTATTTGAGCCCCATCTCGATCCAGTGATGTGCACGAACACAGAGGCTCTGTCTTATGGACACAAAAAAGGCAGCATGGGAGTCAGCATGCACAAGTGCCCCCATAGTAAGTGGCTTGCTATGGGGACACTCAGCTCGGAGGAGGAGCCAGGAACACTGCCAGGGGGACACGAGAAGAGGAGGATCAGGGCTGCTCTGTGCACAGAGCAGGTAAGTATGGCATGGTTGTTATGCATTTACAATCACATTATATATGACAAAAGGGAAACAGTGTTTATGCTTGGAAAAAAAAATAGAAACTTTAGTAGGTTTTTGGAGTCGTATGCACACATGTGCTCCATACTCATACATTCCTATAGGGTATATTCTTGAGTATGAGCGTGAATAGGTATGCCAAATGCATGCACAGGCCTATTGGGAATATATTTTATATATACAGTATGTATATTAATATAATCATTATAAATACTTTTTTTTTCCTTTTTTCTGTAAGTAATCAATACCTTCTGTTCCCAGCTGCATAGAGAGGTGAGGGTGAAGAAACAGCAACACACTGAACTTTCCAGTGAATGGCTGTATAGGGGGGGGATGCCAGAACAAGTTTTATCATTGGAGGAGAGCTCACAGAGTTCCCAGAACAGCCAGAGAACTGACCTGTTCTCGCATGCCTAGTGTGGTCAGTTTTAACTGGAAAGCAGAGGGACTGACAGGAACACCAAGGATTTCACACAAAGGAAGCAATACAAAAAGGATACTTTTTCATACAAGTACATGGCACAGCAGGCACATATAAATATGAATTGTTGGGTTTATATACTCTTTAAGGCATGCCTTGAAAGAAACAGTTTTGGGAAATCATCACACCTGTGGGTTTAGTTCTGCTTTAAACAATAAACTTTGTAAAAAGTAATAGTTACTGCTGTATTTGTTAGTTTTATAGATTTTTGACGTATCCATTGCTCCCTATGGAAAGTTATCATGTTGTGCCCACAACTGTTGATATTTGACTATACACTTATATAACCAAAATACTGTTTCTATTTTAACATTCTCTATTGGGCAAACCTGAAGGTTTTGGAAATGCAAACAATATAAATATTAAGTAATATTTGCAGAGTTTATTTTTCTGCATATGCTTCTAAGATCAACTTTTTTAAAAGAAAAATGTATACAAGTGCAATTATGCTTCATAGGAATCTTCCAGAATTCCATAGACCAAGTAATATATACATCACTACTGAGATTTGTTTAGTTCCATTGGAGTAGCCTCACTGTATAAATGTGGAGATCTTTTTTTGCTTCCCAAGCCTTAACTCTAATCACATTTTTTTTTTTTACAAAGGAAGAGAACTGAAGTAGAAAAAATACAACCAGGAGATTCTTGGCACAGTATCTTTATAGGGTTAGGAAACTCAATCGCTAGAAAAAAAAACTTCCTGCAAAAGAAACCTATTAATACTTGCCTCTCTGCAGGGAGTCTGAACTTTACATCCACTCTGGAACTGAATATTATTCAGCAATTATTAATTATTCTGACAAACTTCCAGGTATGTTTGGTGTCTGCTCCCCTGCTGGACATTGGGGTATGTCTCACTGGCTTCTACATCACTACTTTCCCCTGTGGTGATGTAGGGATAAGCAGATGGAATCACAGTGTGTGTGGGGTGGGGGTGATCTGACACACCTGAAAATTTTAGATACTGAAGATCCTACTGGAAGCAGTAGCTTTTAAAGACTGTAAAATGAGGTCTTGTCACCTGCCAAATAGGCAAATATTAAAACTCTTGCTTTGCATATAGATTTTTTTTTCCAAACAAAAAATATACTTTAAATTTTCCCCTAAAAAAGATCTGGAAAATACCTTTCAAGAGTCACCTGTTTCCTCAACCGACAGTTCTCAGACATTCAATGGCTTAATGCCTTCAGCTCCTTATATGTTGTGGCTCAAAATGTTAAGCACAGGGAATTAGCTAAAAAAATTGTTTCCAGATGGTACTATTCCCCAATAGGTATATCTGAATTTTCCTCCATCGGCTCCCCTATGTGTTGGTGGGAATGTGCACAAATAGGATCTCTGTATCACATACTTTGAACATGCAAATGCCTAACCAGCTTTTGGCTCAAAATATCTAGTATTTTATCCAATATAACTGGATTCCTATTACCCATTACCCCAGCCCCAGTGCTACTTAACTTAGGAGTGAAGCAATGGACAAGAGAATATCGCACCATTATCATGCATATTCTTTTAGCTGCTAAAACCATGATTAAAGGAAATTGGAAATCTCAATTATCCTCTAATCCCTCAGAAGTACTGTCCTTGGTCAGAACTAACTTCTCTTATGAAAGGGTCCTTGCCATTAGTAATCATTCATACGCATCCTTCCTAAAGGTTTGGCAACCATCGATAGAGTGGAGTTCTGTTCACGAAACCTGAACCTAAGATTGTTGTATCTTATTGTATCTCCTGGTATCACTGATGCTATGTCATCCAGCCATTACTATATGAAGATCCAAATGAGTTGTGCAGTACTGTTTTGTTTTTGTTATTGTTTGCTTTCTTTGGAGCTCAGGCCCCTTAGCATCTGCTTATGCTGTTCCACTTGTATTTGCTATTAAGTCTAATAAAAACTTATTGACACAAAAAAAGAGTATCCTGTTTTCTATCTTCCTGGATTAGTCCTCCTCATCAGTAAAATAAAATTCTACAAGGGTTTAAGGTTAGGTTTGCAAAGGACCCTCACATCTTTACAGTATGGATGCCCATATGCAAGTTTGTTTTTACAAAATTATTTTCAAGCAACAGAATCACTTTAACTCAAGTTCTTTCTTTCAGCAATCTTCAAGGGAGCAGCCACATATATAGGGTGTAATAAAGATATATTTACTGATTTAAAAATATCAAAGATTAAAAACAGATTAACATACAGTATACTGTATGTAAGAAAAAAGAAACATTGATCTATCTAAAAACACACATACAGTGAAACAGAACTATGTATACCCTGTTATAAGTAGCTAACAAAGTAATATCAATCTACCCACTCAATATAAGATTAAAACTTAAAGCAAGAACTTTAGAGTTGCAAGCACTCATGCTTGGTTCAGTCAATGTTCCTAAGGAGTTTTCTCTTGCCCAGAGCACAGTGTTTTATGGAGTCTTCTCTTGCCCAAAGTACAATGTTCCTATGGAGTCTTCTCTTGCCGAGAGCACAATGTTTTATGGATTCTTCTCTTGCCCAAAGCACAATGTTTTATGGAGTCTTCTCTTGCCCAAAGCACATTGTTCCTGTGGAGTCTTCTCTTGCCTAGAGCACAATGTTCCTATGGAGTCTTCTCTTGCCAGAGCACAATGTTCCTATGGCGTCTTCTCTTGCCTGGAGCACACACATGGCCAGGCGTCCTCTGTTCCTCACTGGCCAACCACCGACAGCTGTCTACAAAATCACAAAGCACATTGATTTAGACATACAATCTCTTAACAATTGTTAGTAAATTGGTAAATGGGTTTAAACCCTTATTTTACTTACTAAGAAAATGTGCTTCATACATGTTCCCACTGATGAAATGACCATGGAATGCATTAGATGAGTATGCATATTATATAGTCAATATTCATTTATATTAGTTTCCCTACCCAGAAGAGTAGCCAACCCCCTAGATGAATGCTTCCATCTTCCCCTAGACCCTGGTTGTACATCTGTCATCTAAAGGTCTAATCACTGTTCACGGTCTACTATATGTGCATTCTTAGACCCTAGAACATTACCTAGTAGACCCTGTTATAATTCAATATTAAAATTCTATGAATCATTGAACAGTAAACATTGTAAATAAATGTTTATGCAAAGATTAACAAGATAAATAAATGAGGTTATCTGTTTCATTATCAGAGAGCCCGTACTGATTATAAATAATCTTTTTAAAATGAACACAAGTAGTACTACAGTAGTATATGACCTGAAATGACTATGCCAATATTAGGCTATGCCAATATTTCTGATACAACTAATTGTTCTTCTGTTTGCCTCCAAGTAAATAATATGGGTTTCTTAGGTAAACTATCCAGGGTTGTTATGCCAGCAGAGGATTCATTTTCCCATGGGATCTTGCCTTTCTGAAGCACCAGCTGGTGAGAAGTTTGCATTGTAAACTTGTATTTATACAATGGAAAGCAAACTTGAGTTTTATGTTTTAAGCTGCAGAAAGTGTGTGAAGCAAATGAAAGACATTCAAATTCAGCTTATATATATGCTCTTTGGGACCACTTACATAACAGATCTGAGTACATTTCACAACCATGTCTAAAAAGATTTTCCCCAAAGAAACTGCAGCAGGTTAAAGATAAACAATGAGATAATCTCTATATTTCTTTCCTTAAATACTTGGCTTTCAGTAGATCTCACTCTTTTTAAAGAGAATTTCAGCTTATAACATATTATTTTAAAAGTATACAGAAGTGCCAAACCACGTAGCCATGTACAGTATATATATTTCTGATCCAGTTAACTCATAAAGAGATTTATAATGGGGATTAAAGGGCACTAGTTCAGGGTTCATAAACTCTATAATACGTTTGTGCTCCCAGGAAGTAATGTGGCAGATTATAAAGCCTGGACAGCAGGGACATAACTGAAGACCTTTGGGTCTCATAGCAAAATTTTGATGGAATGGCCTGTGAACTCTCTCTGTGGTACCTGGCAGTGTCAACTGTGACACAAATCTCAACATAAAATATGCCTAAATCATGAAAGCAGGAAAGCTGTCAGTACAGTCAATGCGCTACTAGAGACCAGTGCTTAAAATTTAACAGAGTATGTACCGTATTTTTCACTCCATGAGACGCATTTGACATAAGACGCACCTAGGTTTTAGTGGAGAAAAACAATAAAAAAAATATTCTGAACCAATGGACTGCAGACATAGTACAGGAAATGACCAGAGACTGCGGACACAGTACAGGAGATGACCACAGACTGCAGACATTCTACAGGAGATGACCAGAGACTGCGGACACAGCACAGGAGATGACCAGAGACTGCGGACATAGTACAGGAGATGACCAGAGACTGCGGACACAGTATAGGAGATGACCAGAGACTACGGACATTGTACAGGGGATGACCAGAGACTGGCGGGATAGTACGGGGGATGACCAGAGACTGCGAACATAGTACAGGAGATGACCAGAGACTACGGACATACTACAGGAGATGACCAGAAACTATGGACACAGTACAGGAGATGACAAGAGACTGTGGACATAGTACAGGAGATGACCAGAGACTGCGGACATACTACAGATGACCAGAGACTGTGGACATTTGGAGGGGGGGAGCAGGTACCCGAATTTGACAGGTACCCACTCCCACGTCCTCCCTCCCCATCTTCTGCGACACATGATAGGTCCCAGAAGACTGCCATACCATTCACAAAGTACAGTGCTTCTTGTGCATGCGCAGTGGGCACCCAACTGTGAAGTCGCAAGCTGTCACAGCCGGGTGCCCACACTAATGATGCTCACGCTGGGAGAGAAGACCGTGAGGACACCGCTGGACCGAGGAACAGGTAAGGTTCTACTGCAGAGAAGAACCAAGCGGCCGACCCAGCATTCTAACACGGCGGTGGCAGGAATACTGGGCCGGCCACTCCATTTTCGCTCCATAAGACGCACACACATTTTCCCCCATTATTTGGAGGGAAAAAAGTGCATCTTATGGAGTGAAAAATACAGTAATCGGCCAAATGATTAGACAGTCACTGTAACTTGCTTTTTATGGGACCAGTTAGTTGGTTATTGGTTTGTTTTGACCAATTTACAGGACCAGTTTGTTGGTTTCTGCTAATACCATAAACCACTTGGCCACAATAGTAACCATATTTCTTCTATTAGGTGGGAAACCACTCGATCTTCTCTTTGTCTGTTTTTTTGTTTACATTGAAGTATCAGAGGGGAAACCCACTGACAGCTGATGAGTCATTGGTTGTTATGGACACAGCAGCCAGCTGTTCTTCACACAAAATTTGGATTGGTTGATCAATTTTCAATTTATTCAAAATCTAACAGTTCTAAAATTTTGGAATTCATTAGAAAATGAATAATCACTAATAAGTCACTGTAGCTTGAGCTATCCAGATTCCATCAACCCTTGGAAAGTGGCAGGCATGATGTTTAGCCCAAAGGGCATCCTTTTGACTTGGCACAACCCTAGCAGACAGTCTTGGAGTCAGGGATCTGCCAATACTCCACCCTTGCCCATCTCAGAGGTAGCACTTGTTACTGCAAAGGGGGTGCCCACTATATGCCCTTCAAAGGAGTATTTCTGTCTGTGCTTCAAAAAAAAAAATTCTTCTGCTTATATGTCTCTGCTCCTGACATTCTATGGCTGTTGCTAACAGTTCAGGGAACCTCAAATTGTGGTTGATTCTATCTTTTTCTTGCAAGATTTCTCTGGCCAACAGCAACAGTACAAATCCATCCACATAACTTCAACCAGGCCATCCTATGGCCAACCAGGCCATCCTATGTGGTCCCTTCCCCTGCAACATATCTGTGCTGCCATGTTTTGCAGATTTCCGTGCTTTCTGCTAATGAAGTTATTGTTAAGGTCCCCTAATGTTACTACTCTCCATACTCTCCAAAACACCTAACTAAATTAACTATCTTTTCAAGTAATTCCTGGTCTTCCATGTGGAGGTGCAGGATTAATACCTTAAGTATTAGTCATCTGTGTCATTTGTAATGGCAGTATCACACAACACATCTTGAAAAATGCATGCAAAGTGTACCCTGCTCTGCCTTCCTTTCCTAAATTTGCTCCGCAAAATCCCACTGAATGTGGGAATGTGCTCACTCTCTACTGTTTGCTCCTAACATAATGCCTAAATGCCTGTTTGTGTCTAAATGCCTGTTTGTGTTTAGGCACATCTATATGTGCCTAAGCGCTAGGCACATTTAGAGCTTTAGCGTTATACATTCAGTTAAATAAATGAATGCCCAAATACTTGACACGCTTAATCACATTTGTAAAACGTGGCTTTAGGCAAGTTTGTAACTCCTTCTAGGAGAAAAGGCATTCAGAAGAGTTGGGCAAACGTCCAGTGTGCAGGAAGCCTTAACCTTCTTGTTTTGCCCTCTATGGCATTAATGGCCAGTTCTCCCTGTTGAGCAAACAGAGTCCAATATGATTGGTTCAGTTTCTGCAATTTTATGACCAAATCACCCAAGTCCCCTGACCTGGCCTGTGTACTAGGATCATAATTGCAGCAGGAATCTAGTAATAGGGGGTCGTTATTGCAGAGGTGGTAGTTTGCCTGCTTGCCTTCTAGAGTAGTACTGTTGGGCACCACTGTCATACCACTTCCAACACCATTGTCTGACATGATTATCCTGTTTGTTTAACAACTGAATGGCTGAATTATACGACAGGAAGTAACTGTAACTTGCAGTTTTTCAAATGGGTACAAAGTAATAAGGCAAAATGGGTTCAGGATGGCAAACACATGCATACTTTGCATCACAAGTGTGATTATGAAACCTGCATAAACATGACTCGATAGTCTGTATAAATCTCTATGTAACACACTGCATTGTTGTTGATTGCAGGATGTAAATTAACCACAGGATGGCAGTGTTCTGCAGATTAGTTATTATAGACTTCTATACAGCCAAGCAAAGCATTGTTGAACTTGTGTGCTAATAGCAGGACTTCTGTATCCGGACAAGCTGGGAACAGACTACATTTTCCAGAAGAGCTGACAAAGGGGTGGGATCCTATATAATCAGAAGCCCAGCAACTGCTTGAGAAGAAGCTGCAGGGAGAGGCATGACCTGTGTTAGGATGGAGAACCGGTCCAGTTGGCCTCAGGCTGGATCAGTCTGAAGCGGAGAATGGAGAGAGAGTTTCCTGACTGCTGATTGCCATGAGATGCAGGACAGTCGGTCCTGGAGGCAGAAGAACAAGGTCACTGCCAGAGACACCACTATCTCCATGGCAGGACCAAGAGAAAAAGGGGGCCCCCCACCAGCGACAAAGCTATCAATTTCAATACTATTTCTGAGAACTGAGTGAGAAGTTTCTTAACCCACACCACATTACTACCTAGTACAACTTCATTAGTTATTGGTGCTAGTTATTGAGGCCCAGGATTTCTGCAATACAGACTGCCACTTAGAAATATGGACTCTGTTATCCCAATCAGTACCACAGCCTTCCTGCATCAGACATTTATGTCAGTACTGCATACAGTATATCAGCTCTACTAGTTCTACTCACCTGATTAGCAGGAACTGTTACAAAGTACAGTATATTACAAAAGGACACCCTACTGGAACTGGAGTACTCTGGTAACAATTGGTGAGGTGCTCCCCACATTAGCTAGGTCTTCTGAATCTGCTGTGTGCTATTAGTGTCTGGCCTGGCAGACTGGTTCTGACACCCAGCTACATGCTCTCACCTGGATACAGATCACTTACCCAGCTACCTCTGCTTCATCAGGTGTGGCCTCTCTGAGCTTCCATGTAGGGATGAGGTTCAGATTCAGGCCAATGCAGGGTTCTACTTAAACTATGGATTTTCACAATTGCAGAAGCAGCAGGAAGTAAATCATTTATTGGCAGTATTACTATTGCCACTAAAGAAATTCTTTTTACTGTGCAGGCTGCATAATGTCATTGGTTTCTAAGTCGCCAGCAGGCACAAGCTGGCACATTCTTGGCAACTGTTATCTCATATCTGTCTTTAACCACTTCACACTCGGAGTACAAATATATGCAGCCTTTTGGTGGGTAGGCCTTAATGTTGAGCATAAATGTGGCCCTGTGTAAACAATTTACCGTGCTGAAAGCATGCTCCCAGCACTGTAGCCAGTGGGAGATCGGTAAGCCCCCGATGCATACTTGCAATCGGAAGCTTTCTGATCATGTGATCACTGTGACAGTCAATCACAGCAGTCACATGACCTGAATTCCCACCTCTGCTTCCTGGCTTTTAGAAATCTTAAAGGGCTGGGAGGCATTCAACGGGAAGGGTCAAAAAGTTTCTATCTGCTGGCTCCTTGATGACATCATTATGATGAAAGGCCTAGGGGCATAGCCGGGGCATTGCTTCACAGCACTGAGAGAGAGAAAGACAACAATACAGGTTTACATTGAAGGATCCAATTCATTTCCATTTGCCCTGACTGTTGCAGATGGGAATTTTTTAAAGCTATGTATGCTCATGTCTGGTCTTACTAAATGTGAGTGGCTTTCTATTTTTATCCTTTTTGTAAATAAAATAACAGTGAGCACTATATAGGTTTTCATTGTCTTTTAAGATGTAAATACACCCTGAATCATCCATCCACCCACCTGAGCTGCTGAGGTCTTCCAAGAGTCAGAGTCCGTGCTGATTAAGAAGGAAAGGAATTCATCTGGTGTTGGAGCACATATTGACCTTTGTTGTGGGGGTTAATACAGAGATGTGAGAGTTGCTTGGTAATAAGGGATTCACTGTGGTGGAGGTGTTTTTTATTTCCACGTTCTTGCATTACTTGCTTGGGAATTATATGGTATCACCCAGGGGATCCATCTTCTTTTTTTATACATCCAACGGCAAACAGTCATCTGGAGAGTATTGTGTGGTCATTTGGCAGTTTGTTTGTTTTTTAACAGGTTGGCAGTTGTCTGTATCACTGGACAACATGCTTGACAGCGGATGTATATTGTGGGACATTTAATAGATACTGGGCATTACTGTGGCACCATCCCCGAAGGAGCCGCTCATTTAGTTGGATCCTCTGTTGATGGCCTTCACCATTTTAACACCTTGACTACTCTGACACACCCAGTTGAATTCATAATCTCTAAATTTTACCAATAGCTTACCCATGGCACATTAAAATTTGGTGCAATGCTGCCCCCAAAGAGCAGACAACAGTCCATTAGTAAAAGTAAACCTTATATATTGAGTTTAGATAAACGTGTAGAATCAACATACAAGAAGAAGAGAAAAAGATTGAATTAGGTACACTGGGTTAACCCATGCGATAAAGTAGTGCACTAAATGCGTCTATGCATAAATATGTACAGGGTTACTCATAACCAGCAGTTGATCATAGCATAGGGCCCATACCATGTTGTGCTCAAACATTTACATACCCTGGCAGAAATCGTGACGTTTTGACATATTAAAAATATAACTGATCATGTCAAAAAACTCTCTTTTATTCAGGCATAGTGATCATAAGAAGTCATTTATTATCACATAGCTATTTGGCTCCTTTTTAAATCATAATGACAGAAATCACCCAAATGGCCTGATCAAAAGTTTACATACCTTGGAATGTTTGGCCTTGGTACAGACACACAAGGTGACACACACAGTTAAAATGCAGTTAAAGGTTAATTTCCCATATATGTGGCTTTAAATTGATATTAGTGTCTGTGTATAAAAAGTCAATGAGCTGTTAGCTCTCACATGGATGCACTGAGCAGACTAGATACTGAGGCACAGGGAGCAGAAAAGAACTGTCAAAATACCTGCATAACAAGGTAATGGAACTTTCTTTATGAAGATGGAAAATGATATAGAAAGATATCCAAAGCCTTGAATATGCCAGTCAGTAATGTTCAATCATTTATTAACCACTTGCCTACCAGGCACTTATACCCCCTTCCTTACCAGGCCAATTTTCAGCTTTCAGCGCTGCCGCACTTTGATTGACAATTGCGCGGTCATGCAACATTGTACCCATATGAAATTTTGATCATTTTTTTCTCACAAATAGAGCTTTCTTTTGGTGGTATTTAATCGCCACTGGGCGCTTTACTTTTTGCGCTATAAATTTAAAAAAGTGCAAAAAATTTGAAAAAAAAAAAAAAGTTTATTTGTTTCTTTTATAAAATTTTTCAAACAGGTATTTTTTCTCCTTCACTGATTTGCGTTGATGAGGCGGCACTGATGGGCACTGATAGGCGGCACTGATGGGCACTGATAGGCAGCACTAAAGGGCACTGATAGGCAGTACTAATGAGGTGGCACGGATAGGCGGCACTGATAGACAGCACTAATTAGGGGTCACGGATAGGCGGCACTGATATGCAGCACTGATAGGCGGCACTGATAGGTGACACTGATGATGGGTACTGATAGACGGCACTGACTGGCATCACTTCTGGGCACTGACTGGCGGCACTGACTGGCACAACCCCTGGGCACTGACTGGTGGCACTGACTGGCAGCACTGGTGGGTGGCACTGGTGGGTGGCACTGGTGGACAGCACTGGTGGGTGGGCACAGGTGGGTGGCACTGGTGGGCACAGGTGGGTGGGCACAGGTGGGTGGCACTGCTGGGCACATGTAGGTGGCACTGCTGGGCACAGGTAGGTGGCACTGCAGAGTGGCACAGGTGGGGGCACTGCTGGGCACAGGTGGGGGCACTGCTGGGCACAGGTGGGGGCACTGCTGGGAATGGGTGGGCGGGGCTAGTGGGCGCACAGCTGATCGGAACTTGCGGGGGTCACTGCTGGGCACCGATCATCAGGGCACTGATCATCAGTGCCCTGATGATCGGTGCCGATCCCCGCTCTGACAACTGCCGGTTCTCGGCAGTACTTTCCTCACGATCTGACAGCGTGAGGAAAGTGCAGCCGAGAACCGGGACTTGCATTTTCCTGTGATCAGCGTGTCATTGGACACCGCTGATCACGTGGTAAAAGGCCGGTGGGATCGGCCTTTCACCACATCTCGTGATCAGCTGTGTCCGTAGGACACAGCGATCACGGAGATCGCCGGGTGCGCGCCCCCTGGGGCGCGCAGGAGAGCGCGTTCTGGGAGGACGTCATATGACGTCCACTCAGAACTGGCCGGCCGCGGTGAAGCCGTCATTCGGCTATGCGCGGTCGGCAAGTGGTTAAGAAATTTAAAATTTGGGGATCTCTTGATACCAAGCCAAGGTCAAGTCGAGTAGCCATTAGGAAGCCTTTACTGCACCACTGCCACAAAAAAGCCTGGTTACAGTAAGATGACAACACCTTAACATGCCTCTCCGGTCTCTTTTGTGGTATTGAAACAATAAGGGCTTCTTTCTAGCAACTCGACTATGCAGATCATTTTTGTTAAAGTATCGTCGTATTGTGCTCCTTCAAAACAACCACAGCATCTTTTTCCAGAGCAACCTGTATTTCTCCTGAGGTTACCTGTGGATTTTTCTTTGTATCCTGACAATTCTTCTGGCAGTTGTGGCTGCAATCTTTCTTGGTCTACCTGATCTTGGTTTGGTATTAAGAGATCCGTGAATTTTCCACTTCCTAATGATTGAACAGTACTGACTGGCATATTCAAGGCTTTTAAAATCTTTTTATATCATTTTCCATCCATTACTTTGCTACGCAGGTCTTTTGACGGTTCTTTTCTGCTCCTCATCTAGCCTTCTCCATCTCCTCATCTAGCCTCATAGCCATCTCCTCATCTAGCCTCAGTATCTAGCCTTCTCAGTGCATCCACATGAGCACTAAGAAATTTATTGACTATTTATACACAAAAATTGAAACTTAACCCGTTCACGCCTAAGGGTAAAACAAATCTAAATGCCTAAGCACAATTTTGCACCGTTGACATGTGTTAGTAAAACCGTACATATCATCACAACTACTTTGTACATCCAGGTGGATTATACCACGTTTATTTTCAGCACAAATAGGATTTTCATTTGGTGGTAAATGGTAATGGATATCTCCTGATTTAATTTATTATCAAAGGAAAACTGGCCCAAAATAGTAAAAAAAAATTTTTTTTTTATTTAGCTGTGTGTTTCTTGTTACTACCATAACCTACCACCAAAGAACAACCCAAAATAAACTCTTCAGCTCTTGATGATCGCAGTGATTTGACCTTGACCTTTGACCCTGACCCAAACAATAACCCTGGCACTCAACTAGATCAAACCTTGATCTAGGTATTTTGTCTTTATTTTTTATTTTATTTTTTAATATTTATCTTTTTTTTTTTTTTTACAAAAATGTTATTTCTCTCTATGCCAGGAGAAAGAGATACAATGTATCTCTCTTCTCCATTCATAGAGAGAGAAAAAAGCAAGGGGGCCGGGCTGCACAGTGACTAATCACTGTGATAGCCAATCAGAGGCTATCACAGCGATCATGTGACCCGGAATCGGGAGTCCCGGGTCCCGATCGTTAGAAGGGGACCCGGGGCTCTCAGTGATACTGCGGTCTTTGTACTGGGAGCGTGAAGTGCGGCGCGCTGCCAGCACAAAGACAGGTGCACAAATATGCGGCCCCACGGAAAAAAGCCCAGTTTCGTGAGGCCGCATATTTGTGTGACATTGGAGTCAAGGGGTTAAAAAGCAACAGATATGGGAAATTAACCTTTATTTGCCATTTTAGGCTGTGTGTGTCACCTTGCGTGTCTGTACCAAGGCCAAACATTCCAGACTATGTAAACTTTTGATCAGGGCCATTTGGGTGATTTATGTTATCATTGTGATTTAACTATCACTATTCTTGAATACAAGAGAGTTTTTTGGCATGATCAGTCATATTTTTAACATCAGTGTTAAAATTTCACAATTTCTGCCAGGGTATGCACACTTTTGAGCACAGCTGTACCTTTACCAGCCACTTAGGTCATCTTAAACAGTAACAATGTCCCACAAGGTGCAGCAAGGGGCAGTCATAAATTGGATACATCTAAGCCCCCCGAGCTATACTGCCCACTATTGCACTGGGGTGGTCATGCTAGGTCTAAGGCTGCCTGCAGGAATTTACCAAGCAAGCACTGACAGAGATAGGTCACATCAGATGGGACTTAGGCAAATTATGTAGAAGAGGCAGTCTTTAAATGGTTTCTTCTGCTGGTTACACTGTTCAACAGGTAAAAAGTTTTGGGCATAAAATTAGCTAATCTTACATAATTTTGGGGTGCTGAAAACGAAAATGACCCTAAAAAATGTTGATTGGCTCTAGTTTCCATGATATATTCACCCATCTAATGACGTAAGCCATTCAAAATTATGATGCAACTTCAGCTGCATATTGCGCAATTGATACTGGTGACCAATAGAAAATTGCATGTATACTGAGATGATGCAATATTAGCCTTTAATTGCATCACTTCACTGCATAAAAGCTGCAGTATCTGTAGCTGATTGTAGTTGGACAGCGTCTTTACATTTCGTTTTATGCTTATATAGGCTACTCAGTAATGCCTCGAACTTGTGTGAATAAAGCAGATAATTTCTGCTATATCTGCGGTGAAATAACTTTTATCTCACAAAAAAGGAGGATAACAGGAATGATTAAGAAAGCCTACAACTTGTATTTTGGCTGCAAGATAGGAGACCAGGACAAGAGCTGGGCACCACATATATGCTGCAATTCTTGTGGGACGGCACTGGAGCAATGGTTGAATGGAAAAAAAGCAACTATGCCTTTCGCTGTGCCAATGATTTGGAGAGAGCCAACAGATCATGTTAGTAATTGTTAATTTTGTATGGTGCCTCCAATTGTAAAAGGGCTAAATAAGAAGAAAAAGTTATCTGTGCACTATCCAAATATTCCATCAGCAATACGTCCAGTTCCTCATGGAGAGGGGCTACCAATTCCTAAAGCACCAGAATCCTTCGTGGTTGAGTCAAGTGAGGAAGAACCTGAAGCGTGTAGTCACGTGCAGTTGTAAGAGATAGCCCTTTCCTCGAATACAAGAGAAAAGCCAAGAGAAGCAAAACCGACACAAACTGAAGACAAAACTAGTGAGAATCCTAAGTATTAAAATGATTCAACTTAGTTTATGGCTATAATTTTTCTTGGTAATCCTATGCAATATATTATGCCATTTAGGCTTTGTTATGTAGTCAATATCACTTGCTTTATATTTGTGGAAAGACATCTATCTATATAATTATTGTGCATTATGTAGTCATTACGCCTATAGTAGAAAACTTTCCGTTTACAGAAAAACTAGAGCCAATTGACAAATTTCATTGTTATATTTGAACTCAGAATGTAAAATTCATTAAGAAATGGATCCTTTTGTTTCCAAAACTGGCAAAAAATAAAAATTTGTTGAACAGTGTTATCGTTGGGGCCCTTTGACAGTGATGCACTTGCAGTGTGGTGTGGGAAATAAAACCTGCACTCAGTTATGGTAATGTTTGAACAGGAGGGCAAAAGGAAGATGGTAGGAAATCCAATATAGAGTCTGTTCAAAGAAGCAGAATTATCTCAAAAAGAGAGTCAGGTAAAAGACTAGGTAGGCTGTTTGTGGTAGTTATTATATTGTAGATTGAGATACTATTGCCACAATGAGTGGTTACAAGACTCATTTTGGGTCATATGGTGTGGACAATGAGTTAATAACCCTCTCACCAGTCCTACACCTCAGAGTTAGATACTAATGGAGGAGGGGCCTCTTTATGGATCATTGCCTTGAGTTCCAGTGAACAGCACTAGGAATGATGAAGCTGATGATGATGAGCGATCCCCATTGTCCCTATCTCAGTTAAGCTGAAACCAGTGAAGCGGTGAGCACAATTATGCCCCGATTCTGGCTGACGACAGCTGAAATGCAGGGTTTGTTTGCAGCTGAGACCCCAGACAGCTGGACATGCCATTCCCAGAGGTCTGCACTCTTCTTTGTCGTGGTGCCTACTGCCTGGAACATTTCCAAACAGTACACTATGAATTCCTTGGCTCCTCCCTCCTTTCCTGTTGCCTCCTGGGAACTGTGGTCTTTTCAGTATTAAAACAACATCTGCAGTGGGACTACATCTCCAATCATGCCCTCCCCAACAGCAGCATCCCTTCTCTCAGCAGGTTACCGCCCAATGGGAGAAGGAGGGTTGTATAGTTACACTTTATGGTTTGATGGCTCATTAAACTATCCTCACACTGATCAGTGTCTGTATTTGGATAAAGATTACTTCACAAGGGTGCAATAAAATAATTTTGCAAGAATGCTATATTTACCAGTTACCATTTTGTATGTGGAAAAGTCATATTAGAAAATATGGATGCTGTGCTGCAAAGTGATGGGGTTTGGCTCTTCCTTTTTAGTATCAATCTGCTCAGTTTGACTGAAGACAATACAGGTGAATTATACTGGGGTCTCCTTAGTAGTTCAGCAAGAGTAATTATTGTCTGTCCAAAATATGAAAATATGGAACAGCAAATATATATATATATATATATATATATATAGGAAACATGAAGGAAAAGCTGGCAGTTCAGTTCAAAGGTATTGTCCTCATTTAAACTTTACTGGTAAGAAAGTTGCTTTTATATGAATCCTTTTTATAGTGCTCATCACATTAGGATTCTAGATTGCACTGGCTCACAATAATTATACTTATATTATGAATTGCTATCAATTCAGCATATTTACATTTCTTTTATCATCGCTCATATAATATAGATCAACCAGCCAATAACACATTAAAATGTGCTTTTTATTTTATTTACAGCTTTAGCATTAGCTACAAGAGAAGCTACTTGCTATTAGGCTGCAGCCTGGCTGCCCATACACCAGTTCTGAAAATTCAGGACTGCTTATCTGGCTGTAGATCACTTTTCCAAGCTACCCCTGCCTCATCATGTGTCATTTATGAGCTGCTGAGGATGGAAAGCTGAGGAACGTATCCTAAAGTTAGCGGGAGGTGTGCGCTACCCCGGGTGACACCTATTGCATGGGGTGACACCTGACCCGCTCCACGAAAAGGTAAGTTTTAAAGCAAGCCGACGATCCCCGCAGTCGGCTTGCTTTAAAACTTACTTTTTCATGGAGCTTGTGGAGAGATCAGTTAACCCCGTCTAGGTTGCAAGCCGACGATCCCCACAGGACGGATCGGATCTGCAGATTGGGGAGGATAATGGATCGGACTCCGATCCATTATGCTCAACCTGCAAATCCGGTCCATCCTGCGGGGATCATCAGAGGGGATGTCACTAAGTGTTTCACACCGGGTGACACCAACCCTAGAGACGCCTCTGTCAGGGGTCCCATCTTTCCTGATAAGAGGTGATGCATTTCTACCCTCAGGCACAAGATTCGAATCAGAGGGCTCTAAAGTGGGAGCATGGACCTGAGCTGGGTGACTATTAGCTGTGTAGTACTGTCAGGATCAATGGCTTCTCCTGAAAGCATTAGAGAAAATGTTGGAAAAGCAGGTTACAGCCACCATTCAAACTCTAGTGGCAGAAATGTTTGTGGCTCAGAAACTTTGGCAGGTTATTCAAGAACCAGCTTATGGGCCTCTCTGTGGGTTTCAATGGGGTTGAGGAGTTTACAATGTAGGGTGCTATCAGCAGTCGGTTCCTGGTTAGGTACTGCCACTGCAATTTTGGTAAAGTGATCCACCATGACTAGAATTTGATGGCATAAATCTTCTGACATGTTGAGTGTAAGAAAGTTGATGGTCAGTACTTCCAACAATACAGACGTGCTATATCAAAGGGGGAATTTAGTCCTCAGCCCCCAAAAAAGGAATGGTGTCCCCCCAATTCATACCAGTCCCTTCAGTTCTGGTATGAATTTTTAAGGACGAACCCCAAGCAAAATAAAAAAGTCATGAGGTTCCCCCCAAAAAATAATTTTCACACCAGACCATTATCTGATCATGTAGCCTGGAAGGCCAAGAAAGGAGGGTTATGAGCTTATTGGAATCTGGAAGACCCCTTTAACAATATGGGGGTATCCATATACCAGCCCCCATTATGTGGATGAGTAAACAGGATCTGAATGATATCATTGATCGCATATGATCAGTGACATTACCTGGGATACCCCATTCCTTTGTTAAGTGACAGGAACAGATGGGTATCAGCGGATCCACGGGCATCAGGCATTGTGATTGACATGAATCTACATAGCTGCTCTAAATGGGGTTATTATTTTTATTTAATGGGTATGCAAAAAACTGACTCTGTCTTTATTTACACTTTTTTTCGTTACTGAGTAGAGGCACTATGTACCCCTTACTCATTCACATGAGGGGGCTGGTATCTGGGTGCCCCCTTGTTGTTAAAGGGAACTTCCAGATTTTGATAAGAACCCTGCCTGCAGATCCCCACAACCACCAGGCCAGGGTTGTGGGGAGGAGGTCCATGCATGGACACAAGTGAGACTGTACATCCAATCTGTCACTTGTATCCCTCTTTCCCAATATCCTATGCTTCTACTGTTTATCTCTGAGAAATGGCCTCCTAAAACCTTTGGGACACTAACGTAGTCCAACCACAACTGTGTACACATTTGCCTTCCAGCAGCTAGGAGATGCATCATGAGAAAATGGAGTTTGGATGTTAAATCTGAAATTCATTATATATTCTCCAAATACAAATTGGACATGGAACTAAATATTGATTTTAGAACCTTGAATATTTGACAAAGAGGCTGTGTGTAAGAGAATTCCTTTGAGACGGCTGGCTAATAGAAATGCGCTTGCGCACAAAAATCTACGCAGAATAGTGACCAAACGTGTGCATGCGCACAGAAATGCGTGATCCCGCACAAGCACGCGCACACGCACAGTGAATATTGGCACCAGATGGACTATTTAAATGATGCTTCTGCATGTAATTAGTGCTGACTGGTCTTCAGCTGTTTCCCTGTGTCCTGCTGTATTCTTGTATGATCCCCTTGTTTCTGACCCGGCTTGTTCCTGACCTGACTTCGGATTCCGCTCCTGCCTTGTTGCTCATTCCTGATCCCGGCTCTGTTCCTGACTTCAGCTTGCTTATGATTTGGTACCTCATTGCCCGCCCGTTGATGACCTTGGCTATTCCTGTGACCTTGCTCCTGTCTCCAATCCTAGCTTCCTGTCCTGCTTGAGTGCCTGCCTGGCTGTCTATTATACTAGCTCTGCACACCATAAACTGTTCCTGCTTCAAGTCAGCTGGGAGATCTAATACATCACTTACTGTATCCTGTTGTGCAAGCGGAGTGCCCTTTTAACCCGGGTGGGATTCCGAAAAACATTGCTACCGTTCCTGTACAGGTGGTTCGCCAGTCTCTTCAGGATTCCAACTGCAAGCTCTTCAGGCAACACCTGCTGGCACTTTTGTTTCCCTGAACCCTCGGCACCCTCTGTTCCACTTCCAGTGGGATCAGGGCTAGTGACCCAAGTGAGGCCGACCTCGTCATTTCATTCTCCTGTTAGGTACGTGACACTGTGCTTTGAAATGTAATCTTGGAGACCAGAGATGCTTCTGGCTGCTTGGAACTTGATGTGTGGTAGGCAACTTCCGGCTTTACAGTGACACACTTTTGATCTGCTCGCTCTGGAGTGGAAATTTTGAAGGTCCAAAGAGTTTTGGGTGGGAAGAACCTCCAAACTCTGACTACTCGGACTTTGGTGCTCAAATGCTTAAGCCTCAGGCAAGGGAGACTTGAAAGGCAGCAGAGTGAAATCTGTACCTGTATCAGTGAGGCAGTGTGGAGGAGTTTATGAGCTGTGAGCTAGGTGAATGCTCTGGGAAGCAAGACACTTGTTTCTGAACCCCTGTGGCCTCTATGGCACCCTGAAACCTGGAGGAGCCTAGGAACCTACCCCAGTGTGGGACTACGAGAGTGGCGGTGAGCCAGTTGTATGGTTTCTTTGTATACTTTCTGTAAACTGTTTATTCGACTTTTTGCTGAAGAATATATATATATACAGAGAGAGAGAGAGAGAGAACCTATAATGATGTCCCACAGTAGACTTTTCCCTGTCCCAGTAAAAGAAAGAGTATTAAGCCAAGGCTCTAGAAAGAAAAGAAAATGAATAAAGTTTATTCAATGGCTTCTTTGTAGGGAAAGGAAAATAAATGATCGTGCAATGCCTCATTATCAGGAACAAGATTTCTTTAGAGCTCACTGTGATTTGTTAGACAAAATGTCTCCAAGTTAAGTTTACACATCAATATACTAGTCACATTTAAGACTTAAGCACAGTCAGTGAAAAAAAAATGGCTGAGATAACTGGGAATTATACTTCAAAATTATGTCACCATTACCTAAGAGTAAATGTGTCTGTGGTGTTTTGTTGCTAGCTAAATAGGTTTTTTGTACTGCCAGAGTTTAAGCCCCGCTGGAACTCAGTCAATTCCTGACACTGTTTTTTTATTCATGTGTAAGTAAGGAAACTCACAGCTGATTGTAAGGGCTCTCTGTTACCATCACAATAGAGTCCCTTTCTTTGGAAGAAAAGCTGAATTTCCGCTATGAGATCATCGGATTCAAGTAAAACAGTTTTTCTTTTTTTCTCTCCTCTTTTTTAATATGAGACACTGGAGCGGGGAAATTTTGGCTCCGATAAAAGATGTCAGTCACAGCAAGGCACAGGGAGAACTGCTGCTTGACAACTGCTGAGAACTGGATAGATTAAGCAGGAGGCATTTTATCACAAATGCTAGGGGAAGCCACAGCTTTCCATAAGTTTCCTGAAAGTTTTTTATCTGTTGTCATTTACAGGGCTACTAAATGGTAACTCTGCAGCAAAATGTATAAGAGGTGATAAGATAAACTAGTCTGTGCAGAGTACTTACATGTCCTGTCATCCCTTCCCTCTTTGCTGAGTGTTGAGGCCATTTAAATCAATGTGAAATCTTCTTCAATCCAGAGGGTTATCTCACATTTAACATTATTTACTAAGTCAAAACCACTGAATGAAGGGATATTTTAAAATTCATAATCCATACCTCAAAGGTTCATTACACATTAATATGACTTGCCTTGTAGATAGTGCTTGAATGGTATCATATCTCATCATGAGATCACTTACAGTATTATACAAAACATTCAAGCAAAAGGAAACCTATTTCTTATAGAAACAAGACCATTTTTTTTAGAAAAATGAGACATTGCATCTTTTACATTTTTATATAATCAACAATGAAAAGGCTTAAACACTGTTTGGTAGCCTAATAGCCATATTTATGCAAGATTTAGCAATATACCAAATACAGTATACTAACTGAATTCACCTTTCATGGATCTGACTAAATAAAGTCAAATCTACTTGGATATTTTGGTATACTTTTTTATTATTTAATATTGTTCTTTGTGTTACTTTATTGAATAAATGTTATTTTTGCATGTAAAAATATACCGTATAACCACAAGCACATAAGAGTTGCAAAATTGTAATGCACTGTGAATTAAGATCTTTGATTATAATATTCTTGATCGTGATTAGCTTTTATTCACTTTTTATCTTAAAGCAAAATTAACCCCAAAACCGAAAATGTAATATATTGCAGCTTACCAATCATTAGATGTGGCGGTTGAATTAGTTTTCTTTTTTTTTAGGCTTTCCCTCCTCTGCTTTCACCTGGTGATCTGTCCATTAACACACCTCCTGTATTAGAGTGTTCCCACTCTGGATGGGGGAGCACAGGGGCACAGAAGAAAGCAGCATAGTCAGTCTAGGGGGAGAAGAGTGTTAGCTGTACTTGCAGATTTAGTTAAACTAACAAACTGAAGTCACGCTGCAGTTACACAAGCAGTTATAGCAACAGTTTTTTGGGGGGAATAAAGATTTTACATGAGCAAGTAAAATCTGATCATTGTAAGCACCCCTGTCAGTGGTAAATGGTTTGTCTCAACAATGTTAACTGCTACATCTGCAGGAGAGCTTGTTTTTTTTAAAAACAACTTACTTACTGGCCAGATCACCAGATAAAAATAAAGAAAAGAAAGCCTAAAAAAGAAAATGAATGCAGTCATCACATCTAATGATTGGTAAGCTGCAGTCTATTACTTTTTTGGTTTTAGGTTTAATACTGCTGATGTCCTTCAACCTCCTTACAGCCAATCCTTACCCCCTACAGTGACAACAGGCTGCATGTGTTTTTTCACAAGTCATATTCTCTAATTGTTGCTGGCTGCAATTGTTTTTTCAAAGACCTTAACCTTAACTTGAAAATTGAAGGTCTGCTCTGTTGAAACCTCCCAAGTCAAATTACTTGCAAAGTCAACTTTTTCTCTGACATGACGGTTGGAGCATGGCAGACTAGTAACTTTAAGTGGAAGAGATCCTTTAATAACTATATAACTATTCTTAAAAATGTTCCCTCACCTCTCCTCCTACCTATCCTGACTAACCTGTATAAAAAGTTCTGTATACTCACCTATTCTCAATCTTAGTCTGGTCATATGATCCTGCAGCTCAACAACAGCTTTAAATTCCAGAAGCCGTGACATCATCTATAGGCTTTCATGGCCCAGTTATTGTAAGCACTCCCTTCTCACTCCTTCAGCTGCCATTTACTAACACAAGGGAGCAAGAGTTATACGATCACATGACCAGACTGGAGCAGAATGAAAATAGGAAAGTACACAGATCTTTTTTTATACAGGGAAGGCAGGATAGGTATGAGACAAGGGAGAGGACATTTTTGAGAATAGTTATAGTATGGCTTTTCTTCCCATTTAAGCACATTTTGGGCCTTATCTAGCCAATGGCACATCCTTGGCACCCAACAGTCCATTGGAATGAACACTTACAAACATTTTATTTACAGCACCTAGCTTGTTTTTTTTACAATACCCTGCCTATTAGAATTTAGTATAAAGATTACACCCCCCCCCCCCCCCCCGAGAGCAATGGGGTTAACAGCTAAATTCAGGTTTCACATATCTCAAGCAGGATGCCCCCCTCCTCCCCTGCAAATCAAAACCCAGGAAAATTTGCTCAAATTACTGTTGAACAAATAGACTTGTATCAGTAATAACTGTTGGCAAATTTAGTTTTTGACACCTCCTGCAGTCAAGGGAGCAGTGATTGTTTGCTTTGGTCTGTTGAGGGTTTCACAGACTGAGAGTTTGACTGGTTTCCCTTGCTTCTAGAAGTTTCCAGAATATGGGGCTGAGAGAGTCAAATGACCAGTGTGAATATTTATCATACTCCAGTCAATCCATGGAGAGGAGTGTCCAGAGGGTGGCTGAGGATGTGATATATAGTCTGAAGACCTGGAGAGATTGTTCTGTTTTAAGCAAGGAGGGTTCCAAAACCTCTGGAGCTGCTGTCCCCTGAGGCAGTCTGTAGACTATGCTGCTGTTCCTGGAATTCTTAGCTGTGGCAAAGTTGGGAGCCTGGGCAGGGGCAGACTGACAACTCATGGGGCCCCCGTATCCTTGCCCAAACTCAAAAAAGCCTATGAAAAAGGTTCCAGGGGCATCTCATGGGGCCCCCTACTGACCCGGAGCCCTCGGGCAGTGCCCAAGTTTCCAAATGGTCAGTCCGCCGCTGAGCCTGGGGTAATCTTCTGAGGATCTGTCTGTAAGACATCACCATAAGGGATCTGGTCTGGAGAAGGATTGTCTCCCTCACTGGTCTGTGTCCAGAGGAAGCTGGAATGTGTGCAGCTGTCATGGGAATTGTGATTTTGGTAACTGTGTTTTGGGGGTTTAAGTGCCAGAGTTAGCTCTGAACTGAGACAGCTCTCAAAGAATCGCAGAGTACTGGCCATTAACCTGTGTCTCCAGTGGAACTTGCATATGTGGGCCTAGAGAAGAGAGTTCTCCTGTTACTGTGTGAGTGTATTGGAGTATCCCATGCCACAACCACCCTCCTGTTTAAAGTTCTTCAAGCAAGAAATATCAAAACAACATACCCTAGACTGGAGCCGATGTGCATGAACTGGTGCTCGTAGGGATGGGCATCTTCTATACTATTTGGAAAGGACAAGCTATTACTAGGGGCCCCTATGCATGTAGAGCTACACGATTTTCTTTAAATATAAAAATAGGACTTATCTGAAAGGTGCCTATGTATGCATGTGAAGTGTGAATTTCAATGATAGGACCAGTAAAGACTTTGCTGACATAGCTGTAACACTTCATTTCAGTTCTGTGTGACAACAAAACACTAAACTGAAGCTTCAAAACAAGGACACATAGCCCAGGCATTAGTTGATATTATGACTTCAGCTTTGATTGCCTCAACAATAGAATCAGACAGGAAACAAAACATGGAAATGTGTATTTTGTTTCTTTTGCTGTTTGCTGATAGTCATATTTGGGTAATACATCTTGGTCTTACCTTAATAGGATCTATCCTGAACTATATCCTTCCTGCTATTGTGATGAATTTTCAAGCAAACACTATACCTAGCTTGAATTATGGGTGACTAACTATCCTCATTCATTGTCTTTATATTTACAAACAAGGCCCTCACATACACATGGAAGTTTGTTTTTGTTTTCAATCATAGTATTTGCAGGAATAGTTTTAATATAAATATGTTATAATGTAGGAAAGTATTTTAACATAAGTGTTTGGTCGTAGAATCCGTGACCACTGCTGCAGAACTATGTAGGTATACTACATTAAATCCAGTGAACAAAGCAAAGTCCCATTGTAGGGGCCCCTGAGGATGATGCAGCATATGTCTTTGTGTTGGAGACCTTTGTATTGGAGACCTGAAGACAAGATCTGGGGTGATGAGGAGACCCTGCAGCCATTACCCAACCAGTCTGGAATGAAGTCCTAGTTATCTGGCAATAATCATCTTTTCTGATCTGGTATTGGTAGCATGTACAGGACATATGGCAGAGACCTCTTCCTCCACTTCCTCTATCCAGGATCCTTTCCCAACCACACCAAAGTCAGGAAGTAACATTCATTTTATATTACAGTGTAAAACTAGCAGCAGAAAATAGTGGGCAGTGGATCCCTACACGTGTGTAGTACTTTTGATACTGCCAGTTAGTTCCAATTCCTGTTATGAAATATGGTAAATATTTTATGGATGCCTGAACTTGTTAATAAACAATGATATAACTACTCAGGGTAACAACTGACCAGATAAGCTGATATCAATATCAGATGAGCAAGTGCAACATCATAGGGTAAGTGGGAGTGTAGTGGAGGATAAGCAAGTGGTAACCTCCTGTTGAGAAAATGTAGTGCCAGAGGAGTAGGACAATGCAGAGATTGGTAGAAAAAAACAAAGAATTCGGGTTCAGATAGTTAGCCAGGTGCTGGCATCTAATGGAAGAAAGCAAACATAACTAGGATTGTAACATTGGGGCAATCAAATTTCTCTCAGGAGTCAAGTGAGACAGCGCCTCTAAAGAAGATCAAGGCATACAATAGATGGCTAGGTGATGTGCTGTGTACTCCTGATGTCATGCATTCATGCATGTGCTGACCTGGGAGGAGAGGATAGCTTGAGAGGAAGGGAAAAGGTACAGTATCCACAGACAGGTAAGCAGATGCTTTCCAAGCAGCAGGATCAGCAGATAACTGGGCATAATGTGGGTGGGGCCTACCACGCACATGCTCTGGGGGTACCTTTGCCAGAGGACATGCTCACCAATGCCCAGGACCAGGGGGGGGGGGGGGCTGCAGTCATGTGAAAGGTCTAACATTAAGGCAGTTCCCTGACTTAGAGATGAGCCTTCACTGCATGTAGTAATGAAGCAGAATTTCTCTGTTAACTGGTGTCCCATAGCTCTACAAACTGTGACTTCTTCTTGCATTAAGAGTGGTGGCAAAGCCACACCTCCTCCACCAGCCAGTGTGTGACAGACCCAGCCAGGACAAGGCTTTTGGAGGAGACTGCAGGCTAGCCTCTTGCCTACTGATCATGGCCCTGGCATCTGAGGGGCTCTATTCTTCAGTCAGTGTCTGGGGGGACCTTTGGAGTAATTTACTTTGGATTCAAGTCCATGTCTCCCCTAAACACACAGACTCTGAGAACTTGAGGACCAGGATACAGATTTGGAGTCTCTGTGCCCAAACTAGCATTGACTGCTTCAATCCACCTCCTTCCTAGACTCAGAGACTCAAGATGCTGATATAATTAGCTCAAAACACCCTCATGCTGAGACCTCTTGCTATAATCTGTTTATTAAGGTGTCATGTGTTTATTATCTTCTCTCATTGTGTGCCTCCTAGGTGTGCATTTCCACTGTAATTGAGTTAATTGAGTCACCTATTATTTGTCTGTTGGCATGTCCTTCTAGAGATGCTTACATGATAGGATTCGACTAATATCAGCTTCACCTCGTTATCTAATCAGTGTGGAATGTTTTTATCTCAATGTGTAATAATTGTTTTGTTGTGAGGACTGCCCCTATTTCTGGAGTGTATAAAAACTGTATTTCTGTTCAATAAAGTAGTTCCAGTTTTGTCATCTATGCTAGTTTTGTCTAGTCTTGGGTGCTGTGCCCGGCTATAATACCTTGGTCTTGTGTCCCAGTGGCAAGGAAGCCATTCTCTGACGGAGTCACCCAATTAGGGTGACAGGTGTTCCATCACACAGTGTACCTCTGTTACCTCGCTCCCAGTAACAGAAAGTGATCCCGCCAGGCACGTAACGCAGCTCTCATACATCTTTTATGTTAACTCTTTTTCACTCATACTGAGGGCCTCTGTAATGCTGGTCTGCTCCTATGGAGATTACACCTTTAGGCTTGTCTGAGCCTTCTTCCTATGCAGCAGCTCCCTGTGTGCAGAGCCTTTCCCCCTTTTATTTACAGTACAGAGGAGGGGAGCAGAACCCAGAAAAGACCAGGAACTGCATTAATCCTTCCCTAACCTGGGCCACCGCTATCTTTCTTAACCCAGCAATTCAACCTGCTTACAAACAACTGAGCAACTAGGTTGACTAGTAGATGGCCAACCAAAAGTAAATTGTAGCTAAATAACCTCTAGACCACTGTGTGAGTGATGAGAAACGCGTAAGAGGCTTGACTCTGAGCAGACATGAATAGATAGAAATGTGTGACCTCCATCACCCTTAAAGGGATCGATCCCTGGCTCTGGTTTGACAATCTATTGAAAGCTCAAAGGTGTCTGATTACTATCACAAGGTTGTGGATTAAAAAAGTGAAGAATCCTTTTGTCTATTTGATACTATAAAGCGCATTTCCATGTGCTCTGAGGTGAGAGTTCTCTGAGCACTGAGGTGGCACTATATGTTATGTGCACTGTTTCACTTGATGGTGTTTGGGATACCAGCACAAGAAGAAAACACATGAATTATGGAAGAATCTTTATTACATATTACTTGATTGATTTTACATTTATGGACTCATTATGGATGTTTTATTCAGTTATGTCATTTTTTTCATTTTTTGTAGCTATTATATAGCAGCACTACATCACTACATCACTTATTTATTTTTAATTTGATCAAATTGTGTGCTGTGTACTGTTTCACTATGTGGGCTGTGTGTGTGTTTCACTGTAAGCACACTGCTTTGTAAGGCTCTGCTATGCAGAGCCATACAAAGCAGTGTGCAGGAGCTGACAGGGGAGAGATCTGGTCTCTCCCCCGTCGGAGATACTCAGTGATCTTTGGGTGTCGGTGAGTAATCACCGGCCATGACCCAGTGATTGACAGCCAACCCCTACTCAGAACTGCAAAATCGCGTAAACGTATGTGATTTTTCGCAGTATTTCTGCTATAGGGCGGCGGGGAAGAGGTTAAGATATCTTTCACATGGGTGGTTGTTCTACCACATGTCAATGCATTGTTTTATTGTGAAAGTCCGACACTCCTGACACATCAATCACTTGCTTTTGTACATTGCATTTAGACCCCTTTCACACTGACGATCAGATTGGGTCCTCCTGTCAGTGTTTCAGGCGGACCCTATCAGACCATCTATAGACCTCTATGGACCAGCTGGTGTCAGCAGACAAGTGTCCGCTGACCCCCGCCAGCATCTGATCCTGTACTCCAAAAACAGACAGATGGAGATCCATTCCCCATCTGTCCAGTTGATCAGATAGGATGACATTTGGGTGGGAACAGACAGGCGGTCCATTTCCATATAACCGCCCCATAGAACAAGCAGCCTGTGTCTGTGTCCGCTCTGCAGCGGCGGAGCAAGCACAGATCTATCATCCGCCTGCTCAGCTGGGATAATCAAAAAGATCCCCCGCTGAGCAAATCGATCCGTTGGCGGGTTCATCCCATCTGAAAGGGGCCTAATATACATTTACGTTTGTATGCATGTGGCTATGTTTAGCTCTGGCAGTAAATTCTTGCCTTTTCTATAGCAGTGAAATTGTTGTGCTTAACTGTGTTTATGTACAGATTGCTGTGATACATCACTCCTGCATGCTGTCAACTTTATTTTTTCTAAAGGCACAAAACCATTTGCTTTGTAATCGTTGCTAAAGGCAATGTGTGAAGGGAGCTATTGGAATGCATTGTCTGCATTTAGTTGCGGAAAGTACGTTTCTCTATCCACAACTAAAAGCTGAATTATAACGGCCCTTGTGAAAGGGGCCTAATAGATATATTCTTGACTCTGGTTCACAACTCACTATCTAATGTAATTATAACTTGTACTTTTTAAAGTAAGATATGGTTTTAGGCCTGTTTCACACAGGCTTCAGCTTGTTTAAGTGCAGTGTGAACAGCAAGCTCTGACAAAACATGTGCAGACCTTTCAGCAAGTTTTGTTGAAGCGTTTAAAGTACCAACTCCAGTTTGTAAATGTTTGTAAATGTTAAACACAGATCTTAATGAGAGTGTTGACTGTCACTTTAAGCAACCTGTTAGCAGCTTTAGCAGGCTGAATAATACTTCAAAAGTTTCAACAAAGTTTGCTGTGTAGCACCCTAGGGGTAGGTAGGGGGAGCTAGACTCCAATGGTTAGACAGTGGCTGAGCAGAAGCCAAGGTGTAATAGCCAGAGAGGGGTCAAATTGTTCTCAGGATTGAGAGGCTCTGCAGGCCAGCGTCTCTAGAATTTACCCCTGCACTGGAACTTTGGAGGAAGGCCCTAGAGGTGGTGGGTGGATATGAGGAGTGGCTGGTTGCACTTTTGAGGGATCCTAGCCAATCCCCAACAGGAGATTGGCAAGGGGCTGGGCACCCTTACAATTGTTGGATCCTTCTCAGTTGGGAGAGAGTTGGAGGGAGAGTTCAGGTGGTGAGGCTGAAGGAAGGAGGCCCAGTGGGATGGGGCCTACCTGCAGGTCTAGAGCTGGAATGGAGGAAAGCTCAGAGCTCTCCGGCCCCCTGAGAGAGGACAACCTGTATGGCAGGGAATGAGTGGCCCAGCTGATAGGCTTGGTAGCAGCCACTAACCCACAAGCGGTACAGGAGAAGATCTGAGTAAGTACACCCACACCCTGTGGGCAGATAGGGGAAGGAGCACTTTGGTGGGAAACCAGGTTAGCCACCTGCCAGCGACTGTTCATCTCTTAAAGTGAAAGGAACCGGATCCCTTGTTCAGGGATACCTCCAGATTGCTGGGTGAAGAGGAGAGGTTCATCTAGGGTCTGGGGTGGTAAACTAAGGAGACGCTGGCTAGCTTTCCAACAGAGACTGCTGCAGAGAAAGCTTTTAAATAGTTCCAGGAAGCTGTCCTCAGTTTATCAGTACCCTTGGGCATCCTGTACACCCCTTACCTTATCCCAGTTTGAAATCCCCTAAAAAAAAACAACAAAACCAAAGCTCAAGGACTGATTTCTGACTATTGATGCAAGATTTTGTGAAGATGTGTGATGCCTGGCTGTGCAGGACTACAGGGGGTCCCAAATCTTCTAGCAACTCCTAAAGGGGTAGTGCTACAGCTGAAACCTCTGCAAATGCTTTGTCAAAGCTTGCTGTTCACACTGCACTTATACAAGCTGAAGCCTGTATGAAACAGGCCTTAGGGTCTGTGTTTATGGGCTTTTGCTCACTTTAAGTGGAGTTTTTATTTCCATACCAGTCTATGAGAATGCAAAACCAATTTGAAGCAGGTCTAATGCAGATCAGAAGGAAATCAGCTGTTGATAAAATGCAACTGTCTGTATTTCTACTGATCTCAGAAGCATCTCAAAATGACACCATTGACTCAAACCCAAACCTTGTTGACACTGGTCCTAAATGTGTCACAGATGCCTAGTAAAATAATGTTTGTTGTCACTATATCATGTTTCTCTTCAATATCCCCAATTTACAATGAAGGAAAGCAAAAGGTAAAAGAAGAGCTAGATGTCTGTAAAGAAAACAATTTGTTACTCCTCTGGGTGTCTGTGATGCGTCGATAGTGTACAACCAATCAACATTCACGATGATTTTTAGCTAAGCTTTAACTGAGAACTGTAACCTGGAGGGAACTACCGTATTTTTCGCTCCATAAGATGCACTTTTTTTTACCCAAAAAAATGGGGGAAAATGTCTGTGTGTCTTATGGAGTGAATATGGAGTGGCCAGCCCGGTATTCCCGCCACCGCCGTGTTAGAATACCGGGCCGGCCACTCGGCTCTTCTGTGCAGAAGAACCTGCTCCTACCTGTTCCTCGGTCCAGCAGTGTCCTCTCCCACTGGCATCTTTAGTGGGGAACCTGGCTGTGACAGCTTGTGGCTTCACAGCCAGGTGCCCACTGCGCATGCGCGAGAAGTGCTGCACTTTGTGAATGGTCCCGCAGTCTTATGGGACCTGTCAAGTGTCGCAGAAGATGGGGAGGGAGGACAACTCCACGGAAGTGGGAGCGGGTACCTGTCAAATTTGGGTACTCACCCCCCTCAGCTCCCCAAAGGTCTGCAGTCTCTGGTCACCTCCTGTACTATGTCCGCAGTCTCTGGTCATCTCCTGTACTATGTCCACAGTATCTGGTCATCTCCTGTTGTATGTCCGCAGTCTCTGGTCATCCCCTGTACTGTGTCCACAGTCTCTGGTCATCTCCTGTGCTATGTCCGTAGTCTCTGGTCATCTCCTGTAGTATGTCCGCAGTCTCTGGTCATCTCCTGTGCTATGTCTGTAATCTCTGGTCATCTCCTGTACTATGTCTGCAGTCTTTGGTCATCTCCTGTAGTATGTCCGCAGTCTCTGGTCATCTCCTGTACTGTGTCCGCAGTCTCTGGTCATCTCCTGTACTGTGTCCGCAGTCTCTGGTCATCTCCTGTACTATGTCCGCAGTCTCTGGTCATCTCCTGTACTATGACCGCAGTCTCTGGTCATCTCCTGTACTGTGTCCGCAGTCTCTGTTCATTTCCTGTACTATGTCTGCAGTCTCTGGTCATCTCCTGTACTATGTCCGCAGTCTTTGGTCATCTCCTGTAGTATGTCCGCAGTCTCTGGTCATCTCCTGTACTGTGTCCGCAGTCTCTGGTCATCTCCTGTACTATGTCCGCAGTCTCTGGTCATCTCCTGTACTGTGTCCGCAGTCTCTGGTCATCTCCTGTACTATGTCCGCAGTCTCTGGTCATCTCCTGTACTATGTCTGCAGTCTCTGGTCATTTCCTGTACTAAGTCCATTGGTTCAGAATATTTTTTTTCTTGTTTTCCTCCTCTAAAACCTAGGTGCGTCTTATGAAGCGAAAAATACGGTAATCATCTAAGTGAAATTATAGGTTTTATTTCTCAGACATACTCATGTATCGTCCATGAGTACAGAATGATTTCTTTAGAAGGATGTTTTTGTTGTATCAGAAATATTCTAAAATCTGCAAACTGATTTGGTTTGGACATTTCAACATAGTTATGTAAAGTCGTATGAACAACATGTAGCACTTCTACTGAAGTGTGAGCCCATCTAAAATGCACATAATTGCAACTAGTCAAAATACTTCATTGCAGATTTGGATCTAACAGCAATATAGCAAACAAACACTTAGGCTGTTGGCTCCGGCACAGGTTTATGTTCTTTTTGAACAAATATAGTATACATTTTCTCTGACCTGTATACCAGTATACACTGTTTAGTATGGACAATACTATTTTCCAAGCTGTTTGTTGAATTCCCTGCAGTGTTAGGCAATGTGCTTGGTTTCATGATTGATATAGCTCTGGTCATTTTTATAAGATTACTTTGATGGTTTCACTATGTTCCCTCATCTGTCAGATGTTCAGCCAAGCACAGACTGAGCACATGCTATGGTACAACAAAAACAACAACACAGACGTGACTCTTATTATTCTTTATAAGTATATGCTGAAACAGGCCTAAGTCCTTATGGTTAAATTGTGCTAAAAAATGACTCCACAACTGGTGTTTGTGAGTGTGTTTAGATGGAATCTGGGCGAGGTGAAGAGGTACAAATCTGACTTATCTCTATACCTGTGTATGTTGAGTGCTGAGAACTTGTCAAATCATAAATTAACCCCTTGAAGCTCAGGTTTCACAGCTAATCGACACAGTAGTTGCTTAGCAGTTCATATCAGGTTTACATCAGGTTCAGGACAGGATTAGGTCAGGATTTTATCCTGTTCACACATATGCGGTTTAGAAACGTTTCCCATAGGGGGGCGTGTCCAAGATGGCGACCGGAGCGGCCGCATAATCCGGAGCTCCGGTGCCAAGCTTCTAAATCCGCTGCCATCCGTGCGGCAGCGGATCACGGAGTGACGGCGGAGGACCCGGGTAGTATCCCCGATCCCGGGGAGTCGGAGCCCGGGTGATATTTCCGCCCTTCGTGGCGGCTGACGTCCGCGGCCTGGTGCGGCCGCGTGGGCCGGGGCTCCGGTGCCACCCATCAGCTCTCCCATCCGCACCTGCTGCCATCCGGGCTGTGGGAGATCGCCTGGGGACATCTGCGGCGCCCTCTGCATTGCTGGGACTGGGGGAGAGACGCCGCTGAGCCTTGCTGCTTCCCGCGGTGGCATCTGCGACCTACATCATCTGCCTGGAGCCTCCATCTGGTCACAGTGAGTGGGGGATGCGGGTGCCCTCTTGTCATTAGCTCCCCCCACAGTGACTTGGGGAGTGGGCCTCACGTTGCTGACCCCGGAGCCTGCCATCTCCCGTAACCACAGCCCCTGTTGGGCTCAGAGGCCTACTGGGGCCTTAATATTTCCCCGTGGAGTGTCTCCCTGGAGGGCCCTGTGCTTGGTGTTGGAGGTCCTCTGCTTCCCACTTGTCCCTCTTGTGTCCTAGGTTGGGATCTGGTGCCATCATCCTGCTCCGGTGTGCTATATCTGCGTGTCACTGTGATCTATGTCCTCTCTACCCTTCCATGGCTTGCTAAATATCTTTACAATATAATGTTCTCGCAGATGGATCTAACCGCATTCATGTAACTACAATCCTAAACCTATTATGGGCGTTATAGGTCCCCTGGGGTTATAATCTCCATTCATTATCCTATTTTCAGTTGATCACCCCCAGGAGACTCCCTGTATGCCGTCCACAAAGAAAAAAAAGGGACAAGCCCAGAAGTCCCTCACGACATACCTACTTAAGGCACACGAGCTTTGTAACATGTCTCCAGTCAATACAGAGCGAGCATCCCTGTCCGATCCCACACAGGATACCACCGTTCCCTTATCGGCCTTGGTCAGTGAAAATACACAGCAACTTACAAAAGGAGACTTGGAGTCCTGCTTGGAATCTATGTACGCCAAACTAGCCGCCAAATTTCAATCAGAATTGCATAAAAGCACTAATGTTCTCTCTCAGGAAATAGCCACATTAGGTTCCAGGACAGACCGCTTAGAAACCAAACACGATGAACTTAGCCTGGCCTATGGTGAACTTTCCAGAGAGCATGATCATTTACAAACGGCCTTTTTTCAACTACAGGCGCAGGTAGAGGACCTTGATAATCGCAATCGCAGGAATAATCTGCGAATCAGGGGAATCCCGGAGTCTATGTCTGACCTCTCCTTAATCGTGACCAAATTATTTCAATCACTCCTCCCGGATCGTGACCCTGGGTCTTTTGCCTGTGACCGCATCCATAGAGCCCTGCGTCCTAAACCTCCTACTGACAAGCCACCTAGGGATATTGTCCTGTGCATGAGGGACTTTTTGACCAAAGAGGAAATACTCAGAGCTGCTCGCAATACCCCTACGATCTCCTTTGAAGGCTCGGTCGTACAAATCTTTCCGGATGTTTCCCCGGCCACGTTGGAGAAGCGTAGAAAAATGAAAGAAGTCACAACGGTCCTGTTCTCAGCTCGTATCCGCTACAAATGGGGCTTTCCCTTTAAGTTGATTGTGCCACATAATGGGAGCACATATATAGCTACATCCCCTTCTGAAGGTAGAGCAATCTTGGCCAAACTGGGCCTAGCGGATGCCCCATCACCTCAACGTCCACCCTCCACCCCTCGTGTCTCTCCCATTTGGCATACCCCATCTCCACGGAGAGATAGAAGGAGAGTCAGATAGGATCCGGGTTGACAGGTCCATTCTCACTTGCCTATCACCTATTGTTTGACAATCCTTGGTCTTGCCTATTGTCTTTTATGACTTTACCGAGAATTGAGACACAGGGATTTTGTTTCTTACATCTTACGCTGTCAGGATGTGTATTTCTATGGTTACTGCTATGTTAATTTTATAATCCTGAGTAATGTGTGTGCCTTGCATTGATAGCTGGACGAATCAAGGTATAACAAGGGTCTTTGGTCCCTCTTAATTGCGCCCATTGGTTTATGGTTTCACAACTCTTTGACACGTTACCCCACCCTGCCTCCTGACATGGCCGGAAGTGTCGCCGCCCGATTGAGGGGTGGCAGTTCCGTTTTCCATGTTTTAGGGAGACAGGGTTTGGGCCCATTTGGCCCCTTAATATTTGAACTTTTTGTTTTATCAGGTATGACAAATTTTCAGCCTGATCCATGTTCTTCAGTTACCCTTTTATTTGTAGGAGCTCTTCAACTCTCCTCTCTATTGTTTTTGTCTTCTTTTTTTTCAACACTTTAGTGCATGGGGATGGTGTTGTGTCGGTCTGTGGACATCATGGCCCCCATGTTGGGGCCGGGGGTCCCCTGGGCTGGTTCTGCCACCTGTACGTCTGTCTGCTATAGACCTGCGGATTTCTATATCTAGCCAATTAATTTTAAGGGATATTCTTGTAATGTGTACTTTTATGATGATAGTAATAAGCTCTGTTTACTATGGTAATTCAATGTATTTCGCATAATGTCCAGGGTTTCAATTCGCCAAACAAGCGCAAAACGGCCTTTCTTCAATATAAACGACTGGGAGCCAAGATTATCTTATTACAGGAAACACATTTTGCAGCTGCAAAACACCCGACATATTTTCATAGATCTTATAGGCAGGGGTATTATACCCTGCATTCCTCCAAGAGTAGGGGCGTAGCCATCTTTCTACATAACTCTCAACTCATTCCCCTTTGAGGTTCAACATGTGTATCGTGATCCGGACAGTAGGTTTATCATTCTTAAAGGCACCCTTTCAGGTCGAGAACTTACTATTGCTAATGTATATGCACCGAATTCAGCACAAGCTACCTTTTTTTCAAAATTTTTTGGTATTCTGGATAGGTTTTTGTCTCCTCATCTCTTGGTGGGTGGGGATTTTAATCCAGTGGCAAATCCTCTTTTGGACCGTAGTTCCCCTTCGCATTCTTCCCAGGCTTTCCCAAAATCCCTTACTAAGAAATTAGATACCCTCCAGTTGGTGGATGCCTGGAGAGCGCACAACACCGGAGCCAGGGATTACACATTTTATTCCCACCCACGTGACTCTTATGCTAGATTAGACTATATGTATTGTACCCCGATTTTACTAGCTAATTCTAGGGTAGCTTGCATTCATTTGAGCCCCTGGTCGGATCACAGCATTGTGGCCTTATCTATCACATTTGTGGCATTGGCACCTACTCCCTTCTCTTGGAGACTTAATGACTCTATGCTAACCGATATTGACTCTCGCCGGGAAGTGGTTACATCTATTCAGGAATATTTTCAATCTAATTTAACCCCTGATATTTCCCCAGCCACACTCTGGGTAGCCCACAAGGCGGTCCTACGAGGCCGACTTATCTCCATGGCCTCATCCAGAAATAGAAAACGTTGGCAGCAAATACTACTTCTAACCCGAGAATTAGAAGCACACTATAGAAGCCATGTCGCTAATCCATCTCTATTTAATAAACAGCTACTGTCCCAAAAGCGCTTGGAACTGAATGCCCTGCTTTCTCAAAAAACTGAAAAGGCCCTTCGCTGGTCGAAGGCCTCATTCCTATTACATAGTAACTCGGCATCTACCATGTTCGCAAGGAAGTTGAACCACTCTCTGCGCCCCCCACACGTGTATAAATTACGCACAAATTCGGGTGCTATCTCATCTCTACCTCAGGAAGTCTTGGGTATTTTCGAACATTTTTATTCTAAACTACTAGCTCCTCCGCAGTCGGATTCTGTCCCTCTGTCAGACTCTTGGCTGGACTCTATACCCCTCCCTGCCCTTACACCCTCTCAGATTGTCACTCTTAATGCCCCCTGTACTTTAGAGGAAATAACATGTGCGATAGGCGCGCTCAAGCGCTCTACTGCGCCGGGTCCTGACGGATTTACCGCTAGCTATTATAAACATTTTGCCTCTACATTGGCTCCATACTTGATAACTTTATTTAATGATGTTTTGCAGGGGGGTAAGTTCCCTGAGGAGATGTTATTGGCTAACATGTCTCTAATACCCAAGCCACAGAAGGACCACTGTTTGCCACAAAACTATAGACCAATCTCAGTCATGAATAATGATCTAAAGATATTTAGCCGTATTTTGGCGGACCGGTTGGCCCCTATCCTCTCCTCTTTGGTTTCTCCAGACCAGTCGGGTTTTATTCCCGATAGATTTATTACTGATAACATTCGTCTCACTCTAAATGTTATTCAAGACGCCAATTTACATTCCAAAGAGGTTCTGTTGATGAGTTTGGATATAAACAAGGCCTTTGATAGTGTTCTTTGGCCCTACTTGTTCTCCTTGCTACAGAAAATGGGCTTCAGTGAGGGGTTTTTGGCAGGCATACATGCCCTGTATGACTCTCCTAAAACGAGAATTAGGCTTCCTGGCTGTAACTCTGACTTCTTTACATTGAGTAGAGGTACCCGTCAGGGCTGTCCTCTTTCACCCCTTTTATTTGCGCTGGTGTTGGAACCTTTGGCATTGGCGATTAAATCACATTCGGATATTTCTGGCTATTCATTATTAGTTTCGCATTTTAAGCTGAGCATGTATGCTGATGATGTTATGCTTTTTATTACTAACCCGCTGACTTCTTTACCTAACTTGTGTGCTGTATTGAACGATTTTGCCAAAGTGTCAGGTCTCACCGTTAATTTTACCAAATCTGTGGTCATGCCTGTTAATGTTCCTGACTCCCTAAGTGCATCTCTCCGTAGTTCTTTCCCATTTCGCTGGGTCAAGGACAGGATATCCTATCTGGGGATTAACCTCACTCCCAGATACTCGGATATATTTGCGGCTAATTATCCACCATGTGTATCGCGTCTCTCTACTCTACTGAAGATCTGGCACGGTTATCATATCTCCTTTCTGGGTAGAGTCACGGCGGTTAAAATGAATATTTTGCCCAAATTGCTTTATCTTTTTAGAGCACTTCCAGTTCCGGTCTCAAAAACGTTTTTGGATCATTTTCAGCGGACTATTAATAATTTTATTTGGGGAAATAAACATCCACGTTTTGCCTCATCCATTTTGTATCGCTCACAACGGTCGGGTGGTCTCGGTCTTCCTAACTTTTGGCTATATTATCTCTCGGCTCATTTTGCGCAATTGTCACAATGGGCTACTATTAACTCTCAAATCCCGTGGATCAAGTTTGAGTCTCAGTCGATACGTCCTTTTTATTTACCGGAATTTTATGGTCTAACATCTCCCCCCGATCGACTGTTTTTCATAACTCCATAGTGACTCACTCACTGACGCTTTGGTCCAAACACAAATCTAAATTGGGTTTAGTCTCTCCTATTCCCCCAGGTGTGTCATTTTTTGGGGATCCTACTTTTGTTGTAGCCTTTTCTTCCCCTCATATGTTTCGTTGGTGGTATGATCGATCTTTTATCAGATTATCTGATTTCCAAAGAGGAGGATCTTATATTACCTTTGATATGCTGCGCGTGTTATTTGATGTTCCTCTTCGTGAGTACCTTCGTTATAGACAGATTAGGCACTTTTTTAAGGCGCACTTTGGCCTTACCCCATCCTCTCCGATTTCCTTTTTTGAACGTATCAGCCGTGACTCTCCCAGGGGTAGGGGTCTTATCTCAAATCTTTATCACCAATTTTTGATCTGTCTTTTTCATGCTCCCCCTTTGTACAGACGAAAATGGGAGGAGAATTGTGGCGTCACTTTTTCGGATGAGGATTGGGATTCCATGGTGGATAATATATGCAAGAGCTCTAGATCTCTTTCGGTTCGTGAGACGGCCCTTAAAGTTCTAACCAGATGGTATTATACCCCGTCAAGACTACATGTACTGTTTCCGCAAATGTCCCCTCTATGTTTTCGGGGCTGTGACTGCACGGGTACTTTGATTCATATATTTTGGGATTGCCCGACCATATCTTTGATCTGGCGTAGGATTTCTGAGGTTGCTGCCTTATTGTCGGGTGCCCCGATACGATTGTCCATGCAGACCTGTTTATTGGGGGCCCATATCCCAGGGGTCTCTGATGCCAATCTGAGATTGATACACACATTATGTATTGCCACTTTATGGTCTATTGCCCTACATTGGAGGTCCAATGTTGTACCCTTGGACTCCGTTTTACACAGAATTGACACTGTAATGCTTATGGAACGCATTCATTATACCCTACTGGATAAGATGCACTTATACGATAAAAAATGGGAGTCATGGAGAGATTGCAGACACTTATTACATGCTTAATAACATCCCCAGTAAAAGTTGGCTGGCATGTGCTATTGACAGGTGTATCACCTAACCTACTTTGTCGTTTACGTACTTCATGCACTTGTAACTTCCTCTTTTTTTCTTATCTTCTTTGTTATGTTAATATACTTTTATGTATTGTACTTTTCAAAAGTGCCTTGTTTTTGCTGACAATATCACTTTTAAAGTGTGCTGTTGTTTTACTGTCTACTCATGTACAATAAAATCGTTTGTAAACAAAAAAAAAAAGAAACGTTTCCCATAGAAATCAATAGCTTCTAATCCGCACCTGAAGGCACTACTCCGAAACTCAGAAATTGTACATGACTCTCTTTCAAACCACACTGAATTTGCACTGCCAGTGCACCAGACATATGTGAACAGGCACCATAGGGATCAATGTTATTTCACATGTCATGCAGATTGGATGCAGTTAAAACCGCATCTAATCTGCATATATGTGAACCGACACTTACTTAAAAAGCTGTCAACCCAAAACCTTTTCTTAAATAATTTATAATACACAAATTACTTATACTACAATCTAATAGTTGTACTGTAACTCTAATAAACCTTTACGTTTTGTTTTTGTGTTTTTTTTTAATGTTGGCAACTATGAAGATTTAGTATTAAAAGTATAAGTGCACATAAAACAGTCGGTTCCCCAGTCCCCCAGGTCCTTCTCATCACATTTAGCTTCCTCAGGGCTAGTCAATACTTTACAGGTTATAGCTCCAGCTTTTTCCTCACTGTGTTCTAGTTACTATAGTTCAACCTGTATGCCAGTTCACCCACAAAAGCAGGGACACCATTTAGAGCTTGTGCATTGTGTTTTCTTTCTTTAAAGCAAACATCTGTTTCAGGGGCAGACTGACAACTCATGGGGCCCCCGGGCAATAGGGGATTATGGGGCCCCTGTGTCCTTGTCCAAACTCAAAAAAGCCTATGAAAAAGGTACCAGGGGCATCTCATGGGGCCTTCTACTGACCCCGGCCCTCGGGCAGTGCCCGAGTTTCCAAATGGTAGGACAAAGCAACAGGTGCCTTTAATCCCCACTCCCTAGCAATGCACATTCCCTTTTATTTTGCTCTCTTGCAACTGGTAGCAGGTAATAAAGTGTGAATAAGTAGTCCGCAATGGCAGTCAATACAATGCTGTGCCCTACTTAGGGAAAATCTGGCATGTTTCGGCAGACAAACCCCCTTCTTCAGAGCTAAAAAACAGGAAGAAGGGGGTTCGTCTCCCGAAATGCATCAGTTTTCAATAATTAGGGCACAGCATTGTATTGACTGCTATTGCGGACTACAAATTCTGCTTTTAATCTCCTTTGGTTTGTGAGCATATATCTATTTGATTACATAATAAACACGTGGTGTACCATGGTAATGCACGATGAGAGTGTGCCCTTGTTTGCTTTTGTTCATCAGTATCCAGATTTCCCGATCTTTGAAGGGCTGCATCTCCCCGTTTGGCATTCTGAATTCCTTCTAGTCTACATGAAGATTTGAGTGCTGGTTTTGTTTGTTTGTTAAAAGAGTGTGAGTATACAGAAGCATGTGACTCAATGGCATACAGGGGTCGCAGAGGTCTCAATTGCGATCCGACCCCTGCTCCAGGGGGGCCCGTGTGGCCTCCCTGTTACATTATGTTTTGCAGCGGGGGGCAAGTAGAGGAACCGATCCTCTGTATGCAGCAAACATAAGCCAGCATCACCCCCTCTTCCTCCTGCTGGTTTTTGCTGCTGCCCCACACACACACACACACACACACTGATCACTGTTTCTGTGCCTCCTGCCCATTTGTGTGCCTGTGCGCACAGGTGCCTGGTGGGATGGGTCCGCTGAGTGGAGGAGGAAGGTCAGGTGCTGAGAGGGAAAGATAAGAGAGTAGTAGAGAAGTGACAAGGAAACTTTCCTCCTTCCTGTCTAATCTCCTGTTTCTCCTCTGCTGCTAACCAGCCTCGTGTCCTCCCTGTCCCTGTCACTCTGTGAGCTGGTCTCACCTCCTCCTCCCTTGTCTCTTCCCCTCACCTCTCTATCTCTCAGTCTCCGCAGGTGTCTCCCCACCTCCCTCATCTCTTATTACCCCGCTGACCTGCCCTCAGTCCATACTTTCTACCTGGAGCCAGCCCGGGTGCCAGAGAGCCTGCAAGCAAGTTCATCAAGTGGTGAGAGAGGAGCATGGGGGGGAGGAAAGGGAATGTGCAGGAAATGAGAACATTATACAGTCCAAGACAGTGACAGGGCTGGGGGACATTAATTCATCTGGTGGGACTGAGATTTCCTTCCACTATATCTTTTAGCTGCTTAATTCCAACTCTGGCCCATACATATGCACACTTTTAGTGAAGGGTGTAGTTGTAAGTAATATGGTGTGCGTGTGTTTGCTGTGTTTTTTTTCTCCATTTTCCCACTGTTGTAAACAGATTGCATATTTGTTTTATTATTGATGTACATTGTATTTTTTTGTTTTTGTACATTTTTGTATATAGTTCTCTGTGAATACTTGAGTATATATGGTATGGTGTTTTCACTAATTATTTGTCTCTGTAGAGTGATATCATGGCACAGTGAAGATTTGAATTACGCTTCCAAGTCCTGAAGAAGCAGTTGTCCCGCGAAACACGTTGGCAAAACACATTGATGTTAGAACGTATATCTCTCTTTCGTATGTCACAATTTGTTGATTTTACTTGTGTACTAAGAGTTGGTGTGTTCTAATACTTTTAAAGAGTATCATAATAACAAATAGCTATTGTGCTTTTACTTATATGATTGGTTAATGACTCATTATGCATGGTTTCCTGGGGAGCATAAATAAAAGTCCTTTTTGATTTCCTATTGATGTTTTATGATTTGGGATGATGCCCCAGGATATTATGATATAAATATCATCATACGTCCACCTTTTTAATTTCAAAGTAGTTGCAAAGCTCAGAAATGAAATATTAACAAAGCATATCCCTCCATATTGTGTACTTGTCTGGATTAAGAGCACTAAGTGTAATTTCTACCTGCTGCGTCTTTCCTCTGCTATCAGCATGAATCACTTCTGGCAAGTTTTCCTGACACCAAGAGAAAAAAGGTAATGGGGAGGGACCTCCAGCAGACTGAGAGCCTTAGCTCTGCTTCTGTGAGTTGTGTGGAGGGAGGTGTTTCTCTTCCCCCTGCAATATGTGATTTCAGCTCTCTGCCCCTTTTTTTCTGAACTCACAGATACACTTTATAAATTTAGCACTTTGAATGGAGAAGACTGCAGATAAACAGGTACAACTTATGTAGGAAGATTTGTTTAATCTCTGTATATCACCTGAGGATAGTCACATCACTGGGTATGTGTAAGGGTTTAGAACCGTTTTAATTTTGTGATTGCCTCTAAAGGACTATAGGTTCCCCCTTTCCATCATAGCTTACTTCTTGATCATAGAGTCTTTCTATTTTAAAAACCCAGCAGGCAAAGGGATTGTCTCATGTAATGACTGTAATAGGTCATTGAGCTGAGAACTCAGGTTCTATTTCACTGTGTATCTGACTTCTAATAAAAAAACTAAATGTAAGTTCTATTCCTATTTTAATCTTTACGTCCTGTTAAGATATAGCACCTACTTGCCAGAACAAAAGCATTTTTATTAAATGTATCAGTCAGCTGACAGATTTTCGATAAAAAAAAAATGCTAGCAGCTAGCGTTAAACATCCTGTTCCTTGACCCCATCTGTTTCTTGTTGACAATAAAATCAATTTTCATAAAAAGTGGCGTCATAACCGTTATATTTAAAGGCATCTGTCAACATTTATAGAGGGAGGTCAGCTATTCGGGAAACAAACATTGCATGTATTTTCTATTTGATGCTCATAAACAGTCATATTTATATTTGATGAATTGTGTCACAAATCTATGCTCCAGCTCAGATTGATCACAGGGTCATTAACTTTTGGAAACAGGAAATTGCTTGTACTTATTTTTAAATAGGGAAGTATTGATTGAGCAGTTTTAAAACTAGAACAGGAAGCAGGAAGTTAAACATGTTCCACAGAAGAAAATACAGTCCCAAAAGATACTGTCATTTCCTTGTTTACATCACCATCATACAAATTAGGTTTCGTAGTATTTGGATACGGCTTGGAGCTGTGTCTCGTCAGCGCTAGAAGAAGTCACAGAATTTGCAGGAGATTCAGGTTTTAGATATAAACGGTGCACAATGGAATAGCATGGACAGTTTTAGCTTCCTATAGGAAATGTAATTTTATATAAGTGAAGAGTAGCATAGACCCCAGATTGGGCTGGCTATTTGATCCCATGTTCCATTCCCTGATAGGCACATGGCAGCCAGGCACACGATAGTTCCCAGTCACTGCAGTCAGAAAACAGGCCATGCATGAAGGCCCCTTGGCCCCCTTCCCTCCTTCTAGGGAAAGGGAGCCTTGACTGCTGGAAGCCTTGCAGCTACATTTATTTCTTTCTTTCAGGTACTTATATAGCGCTGTCAATTTACACAGCGCTTTACATATATATTGTACATTCACATCAGTCCCTAACCCTCAAACAGTGTACAATCAAAAGGCCCTAACTCACATTCATATACTAGGGCCAATTTAGACATGGGAGTAAACCTAAAACCGGGATGTTAAGTGGCTCCGATAGGATTGACCACCAAGACGTGAGGTGACTGGCTGGAGCCTGAACTAGCGAAAAAGGCTACGCAGGGGCACGTCCCACTGCTCTGAGGAGATTCAGATGTCACAAGAGTTGCCCACCCTCCCACTTGTGAGCTCCATCACAGCTTTATTGGCAGTTTTACCTTGCCAGTGGTTGATATTGCTTTATGGGCTATGCCCTCCAGTTTAATTCTGGGGTCAGTTTACTGCCTGTCTGGCACTGATGGTGAAGACAGGCCTCTAAGACTATCTGTGTTTTTGTTATGGATGCTCACAGTATAACCGTGACTGGCATTGTTACAGTGAGGAACAGAAGTATTTGAACACCCTGCGATTTTGCAAGTTCTCCCACTTAGAAATCATGGAGGGGTCTGAAATTCACATTGTAGGTGCATTCCCACTCTGAGAGACAGAATTAAAAAAAAAAAAATCAGGAAATCACATTGTATGATTTTTAAAGAATGTATTTGCCTTGCACTGCTGAACATAAGTATTTGAACACCTAAGAAACAGCAAAATTTCTGGCTCTCAAAGACCTGTTACTGTGCCTTTAAAAAGTCCACCTCTACTCCACTCATTAATCTAACTTAGTAGCACCTGTCTGAGCTCTTTAACCACTAGCCTACAGGGCACTTATACCCCCTTCCTGCCCAGGCCAATTTCCAGCTTTCAGCGCTGTCACACTTTGAATGACAATTGCACGGTCATGCAACACTGTACCCATATGAAATTTTTATCATTTTTTGAGACAGATAGAGCTTTCTTTTGGTGGTATTTAATCACCTCTGGGATTTTTATTTTTTCTTAAACAAACCAAAAACCACTGAAAATTTTGAAAAAAAAATGTTTTTTATTAGTTTTTGTTATACAATTTTGTAAATAAGTGATTTTTCTCCTTCACTGATGTGCGCTAATGAGGCTGCAGTGATGGCCACTGATAGGCTTCACTGATGGACACTGATAGGTGGCACTGATGAGGAGGCACTGGTAGGTTGCACTGATGGGCATTGACAGGCATCACTGATGGGCACTGAAAGGCAGCACTGATACATGACACTGATACATGACACTGATATATGGCACTGATAGGCGGCACTGACTGGCACTGTTAGGCAGCACTGACTGGCACTGTAAGGTGGCACTGACTGGCACTGATAGACGGCACTGACTGGCACTGATAGGCAGCACTGATTGGCAGCACTGATAGGTGGCACTGATTGGCATTGATGGGTGACAAAGGCAGCTCAGATGGGCACTGATATGTGGCATTGATGTGCACTGGTATGCACTGATATGTGGCATTGATGTGGCACTGATGGGCACTGGCACGTGGCACTGATGGGCACTGGCACTGATGGACACTGACAGGTGGCACTTCTGGGGCCACACTGATCATCAGGGCACACTGATCATCAGTGCCCTGATGATCAGTGTACATGTCTCCTCCGCGGAAAGCCTATTACCGTCTCTCCTCTCGAGCTGTCAGCGTGACAGCTCGAGAGGAGAGAAATGCCGATAACCGGCATTTCCGTGTTTACATGTGATCAGCTGTGATTGGACACAGCTGATCACATGACCGAGCCAACATCTTCGGCTCTTTCCGTGATCCGCTGTGTCTGAGGGACACAGCGGACTGGTGATCGCTACGCATGCGCAGTGAGAATGGTAGGACGTCATATGACGTCCTATCGGAACGAGAGAACCACCTTGCGCCCGTCATTGTACTATAGGGCGGGCGGAAGGTGGTTAAAGACACCTGTCCACCCCACAGTCAGTCAGACACCAACTACTACCATGGGCAAGAGCAAAGAGCTGTCAAAATACACCAGAGACAAAATTGTGGACCTAGGCTGGAAAGGGCTACGGGGCAATTGCCAAGCAGCTTGGTGAAAATAGATCAACTGTTGGAGCAATTGTTAGAAAATGGAAGAGGCTAAAGACGACTGTCAGTCTCCCTCGGACTGGGGCTCCATGCAAGATTTCACCTCGTGGGGTATCACTGATGATAAGAAAGGTGAGGAATCAGCCCAGAACTACAAGGGAGGAGCTGGTCAATGACATGAAGAGAGCTTGGACCACAGTTTCAAAGGTCACTGTCGATAGAACATCATGGATTCAAATCATGCATTGCACGGAAGGTTCCCCTGCTCAAGTCATCACATATTCAGGCCCGTCTGAAGTTTGCCTATGACCATCTGGATGATCCAGTGGAGGCATGGGAGAAAGTCATGTGGTCAGATGAGACCAAAGTAGAACTTTTTGGTCTAAACTTCACTCGTCGTGTTTGGAGGAAAAAGAAGGATGAGTTGCATCCCAAGAACACCATCCGTACTGTGAAGCATGGGGGTGGTAACATCATGCTTTGGGGGTGCTTTTCTGCGAAGGGGACAGGACGACTGCACTGTATTAAGGAGAGGATGAATGGGGCCATTTATTGTGAGATTTTGAGCAACAACCTCCTTCCCTCAGTCAGAGCATTGAAGATGGGTCATGGCTGGGTCTTCCAACATGACAACGACCCGAAGCACACAGCCAGGATAGCCAAGGAGTGGCTCCGTAAGAAGCATATCAAGGTTCTGGAGTGACCTAGCCAGTCTCCAGACCTAAATCCAATAGAACATCTTCGGAGGGAGCTGAAACTCCGTGTTGCTCAGCGACAGCCCCGAAATCTGACAGATCTAGAGGAGATCTGTGTGGAGGAGTGGGCCAAAATCCCTGTTGCAGTGTGTGCAAACCTGGTCAAGAACTACAGAAAACGTTTGACCTCTGTAATTGCAAACAAAGGCTTCTGTTCCAAATATTAACACTGATTTTCTCAGGTGTTCAAATACTTATGTTCAGCAGTGCAAGACAAATAAATTCTTTAAAAATCATACAATGTGATTTTCTGAATTTTTTTTTTAATTCTGTCTCTCAGAGTGGGAATGCACCTACAATGTGAATTTCAGACCCCTCCATGATTTCTAAGTGGGAGAACTTGCAAATCGCAGGGTGTTCAAATACTTCTGTTCCTCATGGTATATGGTTTCTTTGAATGTTGTTACATTTTGGAAAGTTCAATAAAGCTGTGGCCTTGTCCTAATTCCAACTTAATCAGTCTCTGTGTCTTTTTGGGGGCAAGGATTTTTGTTACGTTAGTGGTCAAAACGTACTTAGGCTTCTCAGCAGTCATGTCTTTTTTTCAGTTTATTTGCTGATTTAATTTGGATGGGGTGGGATGAGCCTTGGGATACTGTGAAAACTAGCAGAAATGCAACCGAAGACACTGATACTGCTTCGCTCCTTCACTACCATCTTGAACGTGGAGTTTTAATGAACTTCAATGCAGGAAACCCCTCAGCAGGGATATGGCCTGGAGTCAAAACTGTAGCGAGCACTCCCAAAGGTGGCAAATACAGTATTTAGGATCCCTGAGGCTAGTACTCACTCTTCCCTGTGTACTGTAATGTCTCCTGTAGTACTAGCCAGTCTCTTTACTTAATGCTGGCATCTTGAATCCTCTGCAAAGCTTCCTGCACTACTTCAGGGTACTTTGGGTCGAGGTCCCCTAGCTTGGGGAGGAGCTGGGACCCCAGAAAGGATTCCTTCTTCCTGCAGATGGCAGCCCAGGGATGGCTCAGCCCCCAAACTTGGTCTTACTACCTCAGGAACAAGAGAGTGCTGTTTTAGGCTCCAGTCAATTTATATTCCCCTCTACACCTGCTGGTGAATCACTTTCTTGACCAGGGATTAGCTGAGGCATTATGAATATGCAGGCCAGGGTACGACTCTTCCACCTACTATATCCCAGAATTCAGTGGGGTGCAGGGGAAAGTGGTTGTGCCTGCACCAGAAGCATCCAGAACAGCCAAAAGCAACTGAACACTGCTCCCCTGTTACAGGGAAGCCAAAAACTAAATTTATTCAAACTTTAGCAGCCTAACTAGGCGGGTGCTACAGAAGCACAGATAGTATCCTACTAATTTTTTTTCATTTATTCTTTATTGACATTTTTTCAAAAATACTGAGACAAAATCCTGCTAATTTCTTAGTATAGAAAATTACCTACCTTGCAGCAATAAAGGAAACATTTACTGGAAGAAATATGGAGGTTGCCATTTCTGTCCTCCTACTGAGAATGTTAATTGCTTTGCAGTCATGCTGGCCATCTGCCTCTGCTTTACTGAAATCCCAAGCACTGTTTTTAGCCCTACCCAGTTCTTCTCTGCTGGACTACAGAACAACCCTCTCCTTATGTTAAGCAGATGAGGAGATGGGAGACCTCTGTAATCCAGAAGAGGAAAACTAAGGCAGAGTTGACAACACTATTCAGGTATTTTAGTGCAGCAGAGGCAGAGTTGTCAGCTCAAGCAGAAACTTAGGAGCTCCTTGGATTTCTGGCAGTGCTTTGCATTCACATTAGTACCTGCCCCCAAATAGTCTATAATCTAAGGTTTCTATCTCATAAGCACACATACAGGCCAATTAAGACATGCACAAGGTTTCTATCTCATAAGCACACATACAGGCCAATTAAGACATGCACAGGGGAAACATGCAAACTTTATTCAGGTGTCCTGGTTGGGATTCAGACTGATGATCCTAGTACTGCAAAGCAGAAGTCCTGACCACTAAGCCCATACATACACTTTAAAGGAGGCGTGTGGGAAATGAAAAAAACAAACAAACATACTTATATGGCAGCAGCATTGGTCAGCTGCTGCAGGTGTCCAATGCCAGGTCTAAGCCTGAGAACTGTGTGATCATGTGACATCTGATCTCTCAGTTCTCAGGTCCTCTCTGAGTGGTGACTATAAGTCACTGCAATATGCTCTGCACCTTCAATGCTGTGGAGGGGGCGGAAGTGGCTGGCTCAGGCTCTCTGCAGTGCACTGAGAGACTGAGACAGCAGCCGATCAGGCATCAGGGTGGATTCCAACTGTTGATTATGTGTTATAGAAGACACTGGTAGTGATAGCAGAATTCAGGCTTTACTTGTGTGGCTTAAGTTACAGACATATAGAGCACATTGCAGCAGACTGTATAACAGCAGACATGTTACAGACTCATTACTTCCTGAAGAGATGATAGAGAAGAAGAAAGAACCAACAAGTTTCAGATATACACAACTAGTAACCTTTAGTGTATAGAGCCATCTACTGGTCAAGTGATATTACCACAGAATACTGTATATAGTACATTATAGTACATGCTGTTGTATTCCCAACACCAACATTATTGTCAGGATACATCCAAAGACTGGAGTGACTCTGTGATGTCAGTCGATAGCAGACTTTAGTAAGTGCATTCCTGCGACCCACATGAGAAGTATAACCAAGCAATCTTTGGCTGCTCTTCTCTTTTAAGATGGCCATTCAATATCCCTAATTTGCCACAACAATAATGTTTATGCTATCAAATGAACAGATTTGCTGCACTGAATTAAGCCATGTTTTTTGCTCTGTCAAAGAACATTATCATATTGGAGCACCACCTGTTGGACATCTTTGATTTACTTTCCTAATGTATGTGATCACTCACTGTACACATTTTATTCAACTGTTGTAGAGGAAGTTGGAATTTATGTTGTCAAGAGTCATTATCTATGTACATTTAGGTAAAAGGTAAGTATACTTATAAAATAATCCATGATGGGGCAGTCTATAGGTGAGATTCCTATCAGAGCAATTCAGAGCAGTGCTGAGGTCATCACAGAGGACAAGGGGGCACTCTTTACGTCTGGAGGAAAATAAATTTAATCTCCAAACACGGAAAGGATTGTTCACAGTGAGAGCCGAGAAAATGTTAGACTCCCTCAAGAGTTGGTTCTGGCAGCTCAGTGGATTGCTTTAAAAAAATCCTGGATTCTATATAACTAGATACTAACATTTCTAGGTAAAGTTGATCCCAGGAATATCTGATTGCCTCTCAGGGGATCAGGAAGGAATTTTTTTCCCTGCAGGAGCAAACTGGATCAGGCTTTGCTGGGTGTTTTTTTTGCCTTCTTCTGGATCAACTGTGGGTATAGGATTATAACTTTTTTTTTTTTTTTAATGGTTGAACTGGATGGACTTTTGTCTTTTTTCAGCCAGACTAACTATTGATAAGTGCTCTTGGGAAAATTTTGGGCAATTCTGTTCTTTCCTGCATACAAAGATAAGAGCTAGCATGGGTCAAAGGCACCTAAAACAGATGTATACCTTCAAGATACAAGTTTGGATATGTAATGGAAATATGTGTCAGAGTGGAAAACCAAGCCTTTTAGCAATCAGATTGTTCAGCGACACCTTTGAGTGCATTTAGCATCTTTGATGGTTGTTTTTTAACACCAAATTCTGAGAATCCTTCAGGAAGAGCTGCTTTTGAACTTGTCCAGAAGTCTACTGAAGTACTTGAACTGAAAGCCTGTTGACAGGAATAGAATAGTGGAAATAAAGTTGTTAAACACGGGAAAAACAATAGCATACCATCGTGCAGTCAGCTTCCTCACACTTCCTGTAATAAAATTATGCAATTCCCCAAATCCCCGAGGAGACAGATAAGGCAAACACTATTTTCATTAAAGCAGACAGAACCAACACTTTTCCTGTTTTTCTGCAAAGAGGTCACCTGGAAAAAAACATGTGAGGACATTCATGCATTTTATTTTGCTATCATAATTGTTGTTAGAACAGGAACTGGAATGTGTAATAAATAAATGAATAACATTAGGTAGGAAATATTATTTTAGTGACTAGAGACAATAAAAGACACATAAAACAGTCTGCACTTATGTACATGCATGGTATAGGAAATATTGTAAGTATGACTCAATTAAGAATTTTATATGCATAAGGATCGTACACATTTATTTATGATTTTCTACAACCATCATAACTGATATATACCGTGCACATCAGCTTTTGGAGGGTGGAAGGGGAGCGGGCCTGTGCACATCAGATTTGGGCCTGATAAAATCTCATAGTGGGCTGTATGTGACCTTTGAGCCACAGTTTGGAAACCCCTGCTTTAGATCAGTGTTTTCCAAATGTGGCCCTTTGCTTGCCTTTTCCTCCCACTGATACAAGACACTGTTCCTTCCACTGACACCAACAATGGGGAATAATTCCCAGTACTGATATCAACAACATGCACTATTCTTCCCACTGACACCAACGCTGGGGCACAATACCTCCCACTGACACCAATGATGGGGCACAATACCTCCCACTGACACCAACGATGGGGCACTATTCCTCCCATTGACACCAACATTGGGGCACAATTCCTTCAATTGACACCAACAATGGGGCACTATACCTCTCACTGACACCAATGATGGGGCACAATTCCTCCCACTGACACCAGTAATGGGGCACTATTCCTTCCACTAATACCAACAATGGGGCACTATACCTCCTTCTGACACTAACGATGGGGCACTATTCCTCTCACTGACTCCAACGATGGGGCACAATTCATCCCACTGACACCAACAATGGGGTACTATTCCTCGCACTGACATCAATAATGGGGCACTATTCCTCCCATTGACACTAACGATGGGGCACTATTCCTCCCACTGACACTAACGATGGGTCACTATTACTCTCAGTGACTCCAACTATGGGGCACAATTCCTCCCACTGACACCAATGATGGGGCACTATTCCTCCCACTGACACCAACGATGGGGCACTATTCCTCCCACTGACTTCAACAATGGGGCACTATTCCTCGCACTGACATCAATAATGGGGCACTATTCCTCCCACTGACACTAACGATGGGGCACTATTCCTCCCACTGACACTAACGATGGGTCACTATTACTCTCAGTGACTCCAACTATGGGGCACAATTCCTCCCACTGACACCAATGATGGGGCACTATTCCTCCCACTGACACCAACGATGGGGCACTATTCCTCCCACTGACTTCAACAATGGGGCACTATTCCTCGCACTGACATCAATAATGGGGCACTATTCCTTCCACTGAGACCAACAATGGGCCACTATTCCTCCCACTGACACCAATATTGGGACATTTTTCCTTTCATTGACACAAACAATGGGGCACTCTTCCTCCCACTGACACCAATGATGGGGCACTATTTCTCTCACTGACACCAACATTGGGTCACTATTCCTCCCACTGGCAGCAACAATGAGACACAATTCCTCCCATTGACACCAATGATTGGGCACAATTCCTTCCATTGACACCAGTAATGGGACAATATTCCCTCCACTTACACCAATAATGGGGCACTATTCCTCCCACTGACACCAACGATGGGGCACAATTCTTCCCACTGACACCTGTGATGGCGAACTACTTCCCCCTGCTGACACCAACAATGAGGCGCTACTCCTCCCCCTAATACTAAAGATACATAGCAGGCACCAGGACAATTTCTACTCACAGTGGCCGCAGTCCAGCCTCCCTAAAGTCTGAAGGCTAGTAAACTGTCTCTTTGTTTAGAAAGTTTGGAGACCCCCCTACTTTAGATCAATGAGATCTCCCTTCTCCCTAGACATGTGCAATTTGATTCGTTCTGAAACTAAATTCAGACAAAATTTTCTTCATTTGGAGATTCTGATGTATCCGAATGTCCAAATCACAATATTAATGAATTTCAATGAATCCAAAATTAATGATACCAAAAACAACAAATTAATTTGTGTTCATTATTTCATGATACGAGAGTTTGGGTCTTGTGTCAATGTTTGAAGCATCCAAAATGACATACAATATAACAAATGATCTGAATAGATTTGGATCCTTTTGTTTTATTCGGATGAGAGCGGCATAGCAGTCTTTGTCACTTGAATAATTCTTTTTACATTAAAGTGTTACTAACTCCAGGACCCTGCATTCAGTATATCTGGTCTCCCACAGTACACAGAACATGGAAATGTAATTATTTTAGTAAACATAACTTGCTAAATACCTTTTCTCATTAGCAGTATATGAGACTTCTATCAGTGCCTGGCCGAGCATTGGTTAATCTTCTAGGAGGAGTTTTCATTCCCATCTGACTGTCCTATGAAACTCCATGACCCCTGATCCTCTGTCCGGACAGCGCTGATTGGCCCTGTGTTGATCATGTGCACCCTTCCAACAAAAAACTCTCTAGCAATACACTCTAAACTGAGCATGTGCTGAGTGACTCCTAGAGCTCTGTACTATCAGCTGATGGATTGTGGACAGTAGAAGGGGAGGATCAGAGAAGATGGGATCAAAGGGCCTTTTTACACAATGAGGAGGATTAACCCATTAGGTTCCACAGTGAGTATAACAAGCATGCTTTACTGCATATACAGACTGATTTTACTGTTATGGGTTTAGTAACACTTTAACATTTTTCACTATTATTAAAAATGCACTACATATGAAATGGAAACATATTGCAATAAATACAGTAAGGTATAAAAGTGAAATAAGATGATTCCAAGTTATTGTATTTGGGTTGGTCAGAGGAGGATCCATCAGAATAATAACATAACGAATTAATCTGAAATTACTTTCTTTACTCCAGTTAATATCATCCAATCAGTTAATTTTATTTCTTTTTGTGGGTTGGACTAGCGGGGATGACTCAGAGTGCATAAGTAATTAAAATGTTTAAACGAATATTGGCAGTCTCCAGAAATTACAAAATGATTCAGAACAACAAACATACAAAAGGAATCAGAATACACGAAACAAATGCCAAAAATGAATCATTCTAACATAATGAATATGATTGCATTTGCATAGTTAGGTTAAGCACAGCTGTGTTTCTCTGCTTACCTGAGAGGCTGGTAAATTCAGTGTGGTATTCTGCCTAACAGAGCGCTGTGATTGATTCATCAGGTCTGCTCATGATGCTCTGATGTTGTTTGGGTTTGTTGAGTTTGTTAAGTTCTGCCCGCCTTCAGGAAGCTTTGAGAGCCTTCCAGAATATGGGTAGGGGCTAGGCATATGAACAGCATAAATATGGATACAGCCCTGGCCAACTGCAGGGTAAGGTGGCCCCACTGCATGCTGGGAGTGATATTTATGTTCTGGGAGCACATGAGCTTTGGGTCTTTCCCGGGAGTGGATTGCACAAAACCAGGCTGGATGCAGGTTGCCTCACCTAGCACTTGATGCCATGTTGCCTCAGGTGGGTTGACCTGAGGGCCTGAGGTTAGAGAGAGTGACCCTGGTTCTACAATAAGCTGACTGCGGGGAGCTGTCTGCTAAAGATCTGTCTGGTATCACTGGAGAGAGTCGCTTGGATGATTGGAAGGAGGCAGCCATTCTGTCCTTGGGCCTTGTGAGTACAGACTCTGAGAGTCTTGGGGACTCTATAAGCTTTGCTACTCCTCTGGTGCTTGACAGTTAGCATGGGTCTTAGAAAGACTGGCTAGTGTTTTGAAGAGCTTGCCCAATTGATGCTACTGCAAAGGAATTTGCTCAGTTGCTATTACTTCTAGACTGTCGCAGTCTGCCATAACGGGCATGTATCTGAGGAGCTCAATTCTGTTACTATATTACAGCTAAAGGGACTTGGCTCACTCCTAAAACAACTTGCTGCTATATATTACAAGGAAGTCTTCTATCTGTTATTGACTTCTACATTGCTCCACTGAGAGATAAGTTCAGATGTCCTCAATGTAAATAGTTCTAATTTTGGAGTATCCTACTGCAATTCCCCATCCCTATCCCCAGTTCTGCAATAAAACTCCAAAACAAAACTTCCCCTAGACTGGTCATTGAAGACAATGAGCCAAAGTGTGTGTGCGTCTTGCTGTGGGTCGAAGCAAAGGTGAAACTGGGGCAACACACAAGCGGCCCTCACAAGGGTAGCACTACATGATGAAACAAAATGATTTACTTAACCACTTCCAGTCCAGCCCATGTATATAAAAGGCTGGACGGGATTAGTGCAGGGTCAGGGTGGCCGTTTATAAATGTCCTCCCGCTTCCCTGCCTGTGCACACTCCCTGGGATTGCACAGCACCGTGATCTGGTGCCCACTGTGTCTGGAGGACACAGCGGAACACTGATCGCTGTACAGGACCTCTGTGTGAGGTCAAGATCATGTGATCACTGATTGGCCAATCAGTGATCACATGAATAGTAGTAAGCAAGATGTCACTTCCTGACATCATTGCTTACTACTTGTGAAATCTGTGAATGATCAGAGAGGTCACATGGTACAAGGCTATTCACAACAGTCTTGTACCATGTGACAAGCTGTGACCAATCACAGCTCTCACAGTAGAGAGAAAGAGAAATGATTGCTTTTACAGCCTTTATGGGTGTAAAAGCAATCCGTGTAATAAAAAAAAAATCTTCATCACCCCCCACAAGTAATACAGTGTCACTATGGTGACACTGTACTGCTAGGGTGACAGTATGTTAAAAAAAAATAATAATAATATAAAAAATAAATAAAAATGTAAAAATTATTTTTGAAAAATTATAATTTTTGGTTATAAACTAATTTGGGTTATTTTTTTTTACTAAAAAGATAGCTAAATAAATTTTGGCCAAGATTTACGTAGAAATATTATTTATTTGCAAAATTGTATAAGAAAAACACTTTTTTTTCAAAATGTTTGGACTTTTTCATATATATAGCATAAAAATGTAAATCCCAGTGGTGAATAAATACCACCAAAATAAAGTTTTATCTGTCTCAAAAACATACCAAAAAATTCATTTGGGTACAGTGTTGCATGACCGCGCAATTGTCATTCAAAGTGTGATAGCACTGAAAGCTGAAAATTGGCCTGGACAGCAAGGGGGTGAACGTGTCCGGACTTGAAGTGGTTAACAATTGAATATGAAACAAAACACATTTTTTTGTTGTGCACATCTCTAGTATGCTTGTTTCACAAACCTGGAGCCAACAAACTACAAGCTAGTCCCTGTGTTTTCCCACAATTAATCTCAGGGCAATAACATTATTTCAAAAACCATCTATGCTGAAGGATGTGGAGCATAAGGGAAATGGGGCCAGCAGGTGATGAGAAAATTCTATGTCAGCTGTCTTTAATGCTGTGTGATTTAAATTACAATTCCACCTCACAGGAGGTATGTCCTTAATATATAGTTGTACTCATCACAGTAATTGCAGAAAGAGGCAATAAATAATGAACACATTAGTAAACAATGTCTGCATTGTCTTGTCTGCTGTATATATATATGTACACACGAAGAAAGACCAACATTTTATATATGCTTCATTCATAGCATTTTTTTTTTGTCTCGGGCAAGGTAAAATTCTGCCTCCCATCTATCAAGGCCACCAACTCATTCAGCAGCTGGTATGTGTCCATAATTAGTGAAATTAATTAGCCTTAAAAACTAGGCCATGTGACCTGAATATGCACTATGTGCTAGTTGTCATGACAGCATCATTCAGAGCATTAAAGAACAGGCCAGTGCTTTCCCCCCTATTAAAAATGAAGAAACATTTTATCTCTAAACGAGAAACACACATATATGTAAAAAAAATGATGGGTAGCTACTTACTCCCACCTTTGCTGTACTTCATTTCTCTGACAGATCCTTCAATACTTAACCAGTTTGGCTCCAGAGCAATTTTTAAAATTTTTCGCACATGTAAAAATCTTCATTTTTGGCAATAAAATTGCTTAACCCCCCAGAACTTTATATCTGAAAGCAAAGACCCTGTAGAATAGAAAGGTGATATTTGCACATTTTTATGTCACATAATATTTGTGCAACTGTTTATTAAACGCAAAATTTCTGAAAAAATATATACTATTTTTTGTAAAATATAAAAGATGATATTGCATTGAGTAAATAGATACCAAACATGCCATGTCTTAAAATTGCGTGTGACCGTGATATCACAAAAAACTATGGTGCCTCAAAATCACCATAGGTGATGTTTTAAAAGCCTTTACAGCTTATCCATTTCGAGTTAACTAGGAGTTCTTCTTGTGCTAAAATTTGTTCTCACTCTGACGTTCATGGTGATATGTCACACGTGTGGTGCGGCCACGGTATACATATGCACTTGCGCAGAGCAACAGGGGTTATGGTAATTTTTTTAATAATATATTTTATTCTATTTTTATTTTTTAAAACCTTTTTCTTTTATTTGTTTTTACTTGATTGTGATCATAAGGAGTCAATAAACCCTGATGTGTTAGCATTGGGCAGGTGACAGGTACTCTTTGTGGAGATATTAGGGGACTCATAGACACCAATGTCTCCCCTGTCCATCACAGCATCTAACCAAGCACAGATAAGCTTGGTTAGATGTGTTCCCTGACTGTACTGGCCAGAAAATTGTGTATCTGAAACCAGAAGTGACTAAATCATCATCACTTGCAGTTTCATTGTTTACATGTGAAATTGAGGCATGAATATGCCTTGGTCTCACGTCACTCTTCCTCCTCTAGCCAGCTTTTGTGGTCTCGTGGTTCCCGGTAAAATCGGAAGAGCCTGAGAACCACGGGAGAAGGAGGGCTGCTGTTGGAGCAGGAGTACCGTGTGGCCGGCTCTTTGAAAGTGATCAGTGGCTATGGAGCTGCCGAATCACTTTCACTTTCAAGCCGAGAGCCAGCTAAAGAAAAAACACATATGCTAATAGCTGCTACAGCAACCATCAGCTTGTGATTAATGGTTCACTCTAGACCAGGGGCGGAATGACCATTTGGGAACTCAGGCACTGCCCGAGGGCCTGGGGTCAGTAGGGGGCCCCATGAGATGCCCCTGGTACCTTTCATAGGCTTTTTTGGGTGTGGTTTAAGTGTGGCTGAGGACACAGGGGCCCCATGATCCCCTATTGCCCAGGGGCCCCATGAATTGTCAGTCTGCCCCTGCTCTAGACATACTACGTATGTTCAAAGAGCAGAACTGGTTAAGGACAAGTTAACACCAGAAACCTCTTCAAATCAAAATTCCTGAAGTGGTCCCCCCGCAGTGTGATATTTCAGCCCATTTATTTGAAAGGGCTGAAATGCAGCAGATCGCACAAAAAGCAGTGCATGCATTACTTTTGAAAAATACACCACACAAAACTGCATGGTACTGTGATACCATGGGATCTGGTGCCTGCAAATGCACTGAATTTACCATCTACATTTGGGGTGCCATTAACAATGCATTGCCCCCCACAGCAGTTCGCAAAGTGTTTTGTGGGAACACACCTTTTCCTGCTTCGCATTCTGGTGTGAGCTGACCCTAAAACAATTAGAACAAGCAATAATATTAGTTGCTATAAAAGGTTTGCTTTAGTTTGCTTTGCTTGTATTAAAGTGGTTGTAAAGGCTCAAGGTTTATTTTACCTTCATGCATTCTATACATGAAGGTAAAAAAACCTTCTGTGTACAGCAGCCCAACCCCCATAATACTTACAGAGCCCCATCGTGATCCAGCAATGTGCACGAGAGCCTCGGCTGTCCAGGGACTGTCCCTCCTCATTGGCTGAGACAGCATTCACTCCCGTGAGAAGGGAGAGGAGGTGGGGCTGAGCTGAGGCTCTGTGTGAAAATGGACTCACAGAGCAATGGCTCAGGAACAAGCCTCCTTGGGTGGCCCTATAGCAAGCTTCTTGCTTTGGGGGCACTCGGCTGGAGGGGCCTGGAGTGGGAGACCTGAGAAGAAGAGGCTCAAAGCTGCTCTGTACAAAACCACTACACAGAGCAGGTAAGTATAACATGTTTCTTTTTAAAGAATTGCCTTTTATCCAGTTCCTGTACGCGATATAGCCAAAAAATGGCTACAGCGCAGTCGGCTAGTTCTGGGAGGGCATCCATGAATGTCCTCCTAGAACCACACCCCCCTGTGCCCCCTGGGGAGTGCACCGTGCTTGAGCTGTATCCTTTGGACACAGCTGATCACATGTTCAGGTAAAGGGCCAATCAGAACCACCTATTACCATGTGATCAGCTGTATCCAAGCACACAGCTGATCATAGTGCGAATAGGAAACCCTGGTTATTGGCAGTCCTCTCCTCACACTGACAGCACGTGAGGAGAGCCAGTAAGCTTCATTTCTCAAAGGAGATGATCAGTGTAGCCCCGTGAGTGCGGCTAATAGTGCCCATAAGTGCCCATCAGTGCTGCCTATCAGTGCCAATCACTGCTGCCTATCAATGTCCATCAGTGCTGCCTATCAGTGCCCATCAGTGCCACCTATCAATGCCCAGCAGTGCCACCTATCAATGCCCAGCAGTGCCGTATATCGGTGCAGCCTCATCGGTGCCTCCTCATCAGTGCCCATCAGTGCAGCCTCATCAGCACACATCAGTGAAGGAGAAACATTTGCAAAACTTTATAACAGAATAACATTTTTTTTTCAACATTTTTGGTCATTTTTTGTTTGTTCAGCAAAAAAAAAAAAAAACAGTGGTGATTAAATACAACCAAAAGAAAGCTCTATTTGTCTCATAAAATGATAACAGATTTAGTTTGGACACAGTGCTGCATGACCACACAATTGTAATTCAATGCATAATAGTGCTAAAAGCTGAAAATTGGCCTGGGCACAAAGGGGGTAAAGTGTGCAGTAAGCAAGTGGTTAATATTACTTTAAGAATCATCTGATGTAACTTGCAGTAATTGGTTTCACCTAAAAAAGTGCTGTTTTGCTGATTGTGTTCTAAGCGTATAATTATTAGAGAGTCAGTGCATTTACTGAGTGCTAGGAGAGCAGGTTCACTTTGACTTAGTGATGAATGGAATATAAACAAAGCAGCACAGTGGCTAAATGGTTAGCACTTCCACCTGGCAATACTAGGGTCGCTGGTTCGAATCCCAACCCTGGCACCACCTGCCTGGAGTTTGCATGTTCTCCCTGCATGGGTTTTCTCTGGGTACTCTGATTTCCTCCCACACTCCAAAGACATGCTGGTAGGTTAATTGGATCCTGTCAAAATTGGCCCCAGTATGTGTATGAATGAATGTGAGTTAGGGACTTTAGATTATATGCTCCTTGAGGGTTAGGGACTGATGTGAATGTACAATATATGTATGTAAAGTGCTGCGTAAATTGATGGTGCTATAGAAGTACCTGAAATAAAAATACATTTCCACTCTACCCCTAGCTGGCCACAGTCAACCCAAGACACATCTATGGCAATGTGTAAAAGAGCCCTCTTCCACAAGGAAGAAATGCAATCATCTGGGTAACTGGGTAATCTTTATTACAGCACCATAGGCATGACATTTAAGGAGCAAACCAGTCTGTGGTCTAACCACCAGCATTGGAAATTGGAAGCCCATGCATAAGGTTTCTTTATGTGCAAATGCTTTATATAACCTGAACTAACCCAGGATGAGTGGGAACATCAGATGTCTTCCCATGGAGTTGTTGTAATAGAAATTCTAGGTGTGCATCCAGATATCAAGGTCCAAGGTACATTTCCCAATGCAGACCCCAAAAACTGTTGATTAATTTAGCCCTCAATATAAACCGTCACTTTATAGCATGAAATATTATCAGGCAGATATAGCTAATAAGCTGTTTTCTCTTTACTTTGGTCCTCGCCTTTACATAAGACCCTCAGATGGAGTCAGAAACAATATTTTCTGAAGTAAAAGGTACATATTTCAATAGTCTTTTTTGCATTTTAAGGAGTATGGTGGCTTGTAAATTTTGTAGAGGTTCACTTACAGTAGAACCAAAAGGCAAAACTTTTTTTTGTATTTTGGATAGAGTAATGAAGGGTTATAACCCCTGCCAGATTTTTTTTAGTCATCTGTGCATAATTGGGAGATGTCCCTTCTCTTCATGTCCCATAGCCAAAACAGGATGTGAGAAGAAATCCCTCTAAAGTGAGGCTGTGCATACACCATTATGAAACCCACAGCATCTCTCGGAAACCCACCAGATCCCCATGCCACATGTGTTCCTTCTTCCAAGGGGCAGTGCTGCCCCCCCCCCCCCACCCCCTGAAAAATTCTGCCCTAAGCAAATTCCTTGTTTGCCTTGTGGTAAATACACCCCCATCTCTCCCACTCTAAATCACTCCCAATCTAAAACAAAAAAAGTTGTGCCTTTAGTTATACTTTAAAGTGGTTCTTCAGTATATTCGGTTAAAATTAAAAACTGCTGACAGTCACCTGTCTAAGGATCCAATGCTGTGATCACGAGAGCCTGTTTCTGCACCGGTCTTCGGTTCCCGGCAACTTAACTGTGGGTAGTGGGCTGCGACTCTTTGCAGTATCATAGCCTGCTGCCCACTGCGCCTGCAGGAGCCATGGTGCACTTAGTGAATGGTCCTGCAGCCTTCTGTGATGTGTCCCAGAAGGATGCAGGCAGGGAAGGAGGAGAAGAACCTCTGTTGGATTGCCGAGGTGATCCAAGAGGAAGTGGAAGCAAGTACCTGTCAAAAGGTAAAGCTGGGGGGGGGGGGGGAGGAACTTCCCCTTTTGGGTGAAGTTCCACTTTAAGGGAAGTAAAATTGGTCACATATTGAACTGAAACATCTATTTTACAAAAAGGGGTTCAGGTTTCTATACTTAATTTCTGAGAAAACTGTTGAGACTATGACAATGAGTGAGGGACAATCTATGTAAAAGAGCCCCAGATTGTAATCCCTCTCTACTCCACCTAAGCAAGTTTTGGCTGGACCTACACCTTTAAGCGGAGCTCCACTTAAAAGGGGAAGTTCCCTTATAAGGACTCCCCCACTCCCCGATAAGGAATGGCACTTTTGGGGAGTGAGTATCCAATTTTGACAGGTACCAGCTCCCACTTCCACTCTGACCACCTAGGCAATCAGAAGTGGAAGTTCTCCTCCCCTCCCACCGCAGTCTTCTGGGACACATGACAGGTCCCAGAAGTCTGCAGGACCACTAACAATGTGCAGCGCTATTTGCGTATGTGCAAGCTGTCACAGCTGGGTGCCCACACCTAAGATGTCAGAGGGTTGTGGTGAACACACCACTGGATCGAGGGACGGATGAGTGGCTGTTTTTTAAAAGTCAGCAGTTACAGTTTTTGTAACTGCTGGATTTTATTTTTTTCACTGGAGACTGGAGCTCCGCTTTACTACAAACCCATGCACCCCTCAGCACTGTGGAAAACCTATACATCAAAATGGGGTTGCCTTCACAAAAAAAACTCTTTTATGTAATTTGTGTCCCAAGAATGTAATTCGAGAATGCTTGTTTGCATCCTACCTGGGACATATCACTTTCAATAAAATGCTTTTTACCAACTACATAACTTTAGAGTATTTATTTAAATTGTATATTAAAAGTGCCATGATGAATTGCAATAACATCAGTATAATCACAACAATAAATACACTAAAAAGATAATAAGGTCATGCAATTGTTGAAAGTGTGTTAATACCTTAGATTGTATGCCCCTTGAGGGTTAGGGACTGATGTGAATGGACAATATATATGTAAAGCACTGTGTAAATTGACAGCACTATATAAGTACCTGTAATACATAAATAAATAAATTCACATGTCCAAGTTTAACCAGACAAACAAAAAAATAAATGATCCCCAGAAACTTAAATCTGCATTTGATGCAAAAAAAAAAAAAAACCTTTTACTGGGCTGTATAAACCTGCAATGCTCTTTGGAGGGCGATCCACAGATATTGCTGTCTCCTGAGTGCCAAATGGGGTTTTTTTCTGCCAGAAAGCTCGGCTCATAAAAGCAAACCCGAGGGGATTCTTCTGCCTCTAAATGTCCTAATGTGCATAGACACATAGGATAACTTTGAGCTGCTTCTATAGGCAAAACTCCTGTAGAAGCAGCATGGACCTTTACATAGGCTTCAGCTTGTATAAGCGCAGTGTGTATAGCAAGCTTTGACAAAGCATATGCCGAGCTGTCAGTAAGCTTTGTTGAAGCTTTGAAAGTACCATTCAGCTTCAGTTTGTAAATTGAACGCTGATCCTAATGGGAGTGTTGCTTGCCATTTAACCGCTTCCCCGCTGCCCTATAGCAGATATGCTGCCACAGGGCGGCAGCGGTGCACAAAATCACGTGTATATATACATGATTTTGCATTTCTGGGTAGGGGGCGCGTGAGCCGTGTGCACATCCTACCTGCGCCGCCATTTGCGTCCCTCAATCACTGAGCATCTCCAACGGGACTGCTTTGCTTACTAACAGTCCTCCTCCCTGTCAGCTCGGGCACACTGCTTTGGATGGTTGTGCACAGCACAGCCATCCAGAGCAGTGTGCGTACAGTGAAGCATCAACACACCGCCCCCCCCCCCCAGTAAAACACTCCCAGCACACAGGTAACCCTTTGTTCGCACCTCATGTTAACCGCTTCCTGCCCAGTGCCATTAGTGCAGTGTCAGTGCTTTAACATTGATCACTGTATTGGTGTCAATGGGGATGTCAGTGACACCAAGTCAGTTCCCCCCCAGTGTCAGAATGCCCACCAGTCCAACAGTCCCACTATAAGTCGCTGATCACCGCCATTATTAGTAAAACAATTTTTAAAAAATTACAGTATCTATACCACTATTTGTGACCATTTGTGTGTATAACTTTCACGTAAACCAATTAATTTACACGTATTGGGATTTTTTTTAGCAAAGACCAACATTTATGACAAAATTCGATTTTTTTAAATTTTTTTACTGGACCTGTTTAATATCAAAAAGTCAAAAATATTGTTTTTTCCCAAAATCAAAATCAGTCTTTTTTTATAGCGCAAAAAATTAAAAACGCACAGGAGATCAAATACCACAGAAAGCTCAATTCGTGAGAAGAAAAGGACGTAAATTTAATTTGGGTGTAGTGTTGCATGACCGCTCAATTGTCAGTTAAAGTAACGTAGCCCCGTAACGCAAAAAATGGCCTGATCAGGAAGGGGGATAAGTCCTCTGGAGGGAAGTGGTTAAGCAAGCTTCAGCAAGCTTTCAACAAGCTTCAAGAATTGCTGGGGCCTGCTAGCAGCTTGCTTAAAGTGGCAATCAACACTCCCATTAGGATCTGTGTTCAATTTACAAACTGCAGTTGAATGGTACTTTAAAGCTTCAACAAAGCATGCTGAAAGCTCTGCAAATGCTTTGTCAAAGCTTACTGTTCACACTGCTCATATGCAGGGATGATGCGGGAGACCATGAAAGTATTATTTACAGACTTTTATTTCTTATAAGTGTGTCTCACTTTCTGCAAAACACCTTTAAAGCATAAGTTAATCTTTTGACCAAAAATAATAAATGCACTTTTTTTTGCAGGTAAAAAAAAAAAGTGCATTTATTATTTTTGGTTGCAGGAGTCTGTCAAGTATTGCACCAGTGATCACTGTTGCCATGCAGGTCTCCTGCAGATCTTTCAGTATATCTGCTTGCCCGTATGGGATGTATGGGCAAGCAGATATACTGACAGGAAGATTCAATGAACTACCACAATGCTCCACAGTGCCGTGGTAGTTAATTGAGAAGAATCCCAACCACGGCAACACCTGCCTGGAGTTTGCATGTTCTCCCTGTGCCTGCGTGGGTTTCCTCCCACACTCCAAAGACATGAAGGTAGGTTATTTGGATCCTGTCTAAATTGGCCCTAGTATGTGTATGTATGAATGTGAGTTAGGGACTTTAGATTGTACGCCCCTTGAGGGTTAGGGACTGATGTGAATGTACAATAAATATATATATATATATGGAAAATAAAACACGCCCTTGGGCGGAGCCTCCCTCTGACATCATCATGCTGTCCACTGTTTTGGAAACTGACTATGAATGCTGGTATTCCTCTTTACACCTATAAGTAGGATTTCATATTTGCACAATAAAGGCACATTGGTTTTACTGCACTATGAGAGGCATGTTTTATTTTCCATGATACTGTCCCCACAACGCCAAGGGAATGGCCTACTAATCTAAGGGGAACCTGGATTCAGATTTGACAAGTCTGGATGGCATTATATTGACACAAAGCGTTTAATGATCCCCTGTAGTTAAGGGGTCTCTTCATCTGGTAAGCCTCCATTTTGTCCACATGGTGGTGGTTTGTTCATGTTGGTGACTAGTTGGACGGAAAGAAGATTTGTACATATATACCATTGTACATATATATACCATTGCACTTTAGAAACGCAAGTTCTTTTCACCAATTGTTTTCTTTATATTATACACATGGACTTTAAAAATTATTATATCGTTCTTTATATAGACCATATATGATATCACTTTTAATACTATTTGTATATATTATGTTCACAGTTGTTTTCACGATTTATATGCATGTTTTTTACACATAGGTCAACATTTATTTGTCATTTATTGTTTTTTTAAGAGAGGATTTCCTTTTAAAGTGTTTGCATCTTTGTGCACTGTATTAGTGGGGAATTTGCGCAGTCGAATTTGTTTGTAAATATATATATTTATGTAAAGTGCTGTGTAAATTTACATTGCTATATAAGTACCTGAAATAAATAAATAAATTAAAACTACAAGCCGACAGCTGCTAAGGATGTCAGGACTTGTAGTTCATTCATTCACAGAATAAATGAAAGATTCAGCCTTGTGGGTTGCCGTGCGTTCTGTTTTTAAAAAGTGACAGCTTTTCCTTGTACTTCTGGCACAGGGAGGGAGCTGCTTCAGCATCAGGAACATGTTACATGTTGCACTCTAAAAATAGGTGGAACCATGTTCCCAAAGGTGAACTCATCCTTTAAAAACTTCTAACAGAAATGTTTTTTAAAATGTATAGGTTTGGAATATCCTTTTCATTTTGAAAACATATTGGGCTGGTGCATTCATGTCATCTTTGATCACTTAAATATTCATGAAATTTTGCTGAGAACTTTCTATACTGAACTCTTTCAATCTTTACTTTCTGATATACGTCAACATGACGAACTGACAATCGATAACCAGGTATGCGAAGACTGAAAAAAAGAATTCCAAGCTATAGAAAGCATTAAGTAATGTGATATTAATCTGAGCTCTGGTTCATTTGTGCAGGAAATCACAATTACATAAAACGACAATGCGTGCCTGGACTGCTGACACCATTTCCTGAAATTGCTTACTCATGCTGAGTATTTGTAGAAGGCAAGATACAGGTTTGTTGTGATCACATGCCAGTAATTACTACTGGCAACCCATTATCTTAATCAAACTCCTTAGAGAGAAATGTGTGTGTTTGTGTTTTTTGGTTAGCATAACAACATTGTACCTGCTCCGGATTCCTACTCACTCTTCCTACTCTATCACCTTCTGTCTGGTTCTCAGCAATTCCAATCTGTCATTTATTTTCTTATTAGTGGCCCCATTCTTTTGGTAATATATAGATTTAAATATGTTACTGAAACTGCTTAACATTCACATTTATATATGCACAAATATGCACTTTGTAGTTTTGAATAGAGTGGAGATGCGCTGGAACCTCTGTTAGGCTTGTATTTCTGTCTATGTGTCATGACTTGGCTGGTAGTGTGCTGTACATACCTTCCTGAAAACTCTTTTGGCAGCACAGTGGCTAAATGGTTAGCACTTCTGCCTGGCAGTACTAGGGGCATTGGTTCAAATCCCTCCCACTGCACCACCTGCCTGGAGTTTGCATGTTCTGGCTGTGTGGGTTTTCTCTGGATACTCTGGTTTCCTTCCACACTCCAAAGCAGGGGTGGACTGACAGCTCATGTGGTCCCCAGGCAATGGGGATCATGGGGCACCTGTGTCCTTGCCCAAACTAAACAAAAGCCTATGAAAAAGGTACCAGGGGCATCTCATGGGGTCCCCTACTGACCCTGGGCCCTCAGGCAGTGCCCGAGTTTCCAAATGGTCAGTCTGCCCCTGCTCCAAAGACATGCTGGTAGATTAATTGATTACTGTCTGAATTGACCCTAGTATATGTATGCATGTAAATTAGGGACCTTAGATTGCATGCACCTTGAGCCCTGGTTCACAATGATGGGGTACAGAATTTGCAGCATTTTCAGACCACATCACAATCGCACCCCGTTCGTATGAACTGATGCAAGTGTGTATGTTAAGTTAACAACACCCCGACATCGGTCCGCAAAACACGGTGCAATGTGCAGAATTGGATAGCATAGGTGTGAATACCTATGCGATTTGATTCTAGTGTGGACCAAAAAAGGGTCCTGCACGTTTTTGGTGGGAATAGAGCCATACAAAATGTATGGCTCTGATCACACTGCATACAAATTGCATATGATTTGTACAGGAATGTGGTGCGGTTCCTGTGCGAATCACATGGGATTTCCTCACCGCTGTAGTGTGAACCTAGGTTGAGGGTTAGGGACTGATATGAATGTACAATATATATGTAAAAGTGCTGCGCAAATTGATGGTGCTATATAAGGCTAGGTTCACACCTGTGCAGGATGCATTTTGCATTTTTCTCCTTTGTGCTAGGCAGATTTAAAATGCAAAACGCATTGAAAACACTGCAAAAACGCACTACATGCTTTTCTGCAGCGTTTCCATTGAAGTCTATAGAACCAATAACGCAAGTCCCTGAACCTTTCCAAAAAACGCACTGGGTGAAAATGTGGAGATGTGACCATGTCCCACAGGACATCTTATTAAATGGACTGTACTGCGTTTCTGCAAAATGCAAAACGCTGCGGAAAAGACTAATGCAGGCCATAGACAGCTCGAAAACCGTGCGTTTTTTCGACCGATAAATGAAAAATCGGTTGTTCGTTAAACCAACGTAACCACCAACGATTATGAAAATCGGCCGACCAAGTCATAAAGTTCACCCCATATAACAGGCAAAAACTTCTGTTCCTTCCAGGTCACGGCTCATGTGCATATTTTTTTTCGTAAAAACGATTGTACGATTTGGCCATCATTGATGTGAAAATCAGTCGTTTTCTATAAATTTTCCAACATGACCGATAGTCCAAAAGTGGAAAAAACACGAAAACCGGCCGACGAATTAACCCACTAATAATGCGAAAATCGGCTGATTAATCTTTCGGACGAAAAATCGGCCGATTTTTGAACCGTCTATGGCCGGCATAAGTACCTGTAATAAATAAAACAAACAGCCTTCCACAGTACTCCCTACAAGAGCCTGCATTGGTGATGAAAGCAGTGGGCTGGCTCTTGGGAGACTTTATGCAAATATCAAAATGCCTTGATGGATGGGCATTCCTAGACAGACTGTATATGTATGCAGACTGCCCTAGGTAACACCCGCACATGTTGCTGAGCCGCTATGATAAGAGACAACAACATACATTCATTCCTGGAAAAAAGGAAACACAATGGCTATGTAGGTCCTACTTTCTGGACATCTTAGTACCTATTTTCCTCTTTCCACTTTCATACCAGTTCTTATCTCTCCCTTCCACTCTCTCTGGGTCACCCCCCTCGGATCAGAATACCAAATAATTATTCCTTTTACCTGACACACAAGACAACCAAAGCCTAAAGCAGAGGGTGTACCCACATTCTCTGGACAATACTGCGGGCCACAAGGAAAAATGCCTAGTACACACAATGAGAATATCAGACGAAAGATCATCCGGTTTTTTTTGCTTGCTAGTCTCATATCAAAAACAAATAGGTTACTAAATATGCAAAAAATTCCCATACAACATAATACAAGTTCCCACATTCGTAACTACATTTTAGCGTGTAATTGAAAGTGATGTAATGTACATGTGACCCCTCTTCTAAACACGCCAGCAGTCGCAGGCCTATCAACATGATAACAAAGGGATTTCTTACTTTATTATAATGACAAATTGTGATTTTTTTCATATTACACAACATTTTTTGTATTGTGCGAGATTTGTTTGCATTGACTCTTTTATTCGGGTTCATTCTTTCGTTTCTGATCATGTGCAGTCTTTGTCCCTCGACTATTTTCATATAAATACTATACTAGTCACACAAAAATCGTTAGTTCTTGCCAAACGAGAAAAATTGTCGTTCATGTTCCTTCGAAAACTTTCATCTGAACTGTCATGATTGGACATCGGAAGCTGCGTACTAACAATTGGATTATCGAATGATCACTGTGATTGAGGTTATTTTCATCTGATTTTCTCATCTTGTGAACTAGGCATTAGGCATTCTGGAGGTTATGTGTTTTTTCCCCATCTTTCTTATTATCCGCTCCCTTTCATTTTTTTCCCTTCTTGTACTCTTAAACTCTATTGAACAGTCTTTGAATAATTTTGTCTCTGTACCACTACAGGGTTTGCAGAATTGAGTACATTGGAGCTTTCCTCCCTACAATTAATACTTTTTTCTGCATCTTATCAAATGCTTAATATTTTCTAACATGCTTAAGAAATAAGAGATAAGAGATCTCGTATTGTTACCATAGCTTTTCATATTCATGTGTACAATATCTGTCTTAATTGAACTTTCGGTGATGTTCCTTCATGTACAGTATATGAGCAGTATTATTTCTGCTATTTTTCATCAAAACATTAAAAAAAAAAAAAGAATGTTTTAAAAAATGTATATCTGAAAAGTTATAGTAGATGGTAATCCTAAGACCCCAATCAGATCTTGCTTAGTGGTAATAAGCATTTCTGCTTGTGTTGGGCTCCTGCTCCTTTTTGGCCAACAAGCTTTGTGCATTTTGTAAAGGTACATTTTGCCATGATTTCTGCAGGAATCTGTTGTATGACTCGCACTGCAAAATTGCACCACAGTTGGGGTGCTATTAGAAATGAATGGCACTCAAATGTGTGTTGCGCATTTTACAGCTATTTTACTGAGATTTGGCATTGCGGGCAGTAAGGTTGTGATTCTGTTGGTAATTCCAAATGGCCAAGTGTGAATAAGGCCTAAATGGATAATGTTTAGTTTACTCTGCGCACTGCGTATCATAAAGAAGAAAAGAAAAGAAAAAATTAACACCAAAAAAAATCTCATAATGCTTTTTAAAGATATGCATGAGTAAAGGTTTTTTTTCGGTTGATGTCACAGAGCAGCTCCAGACTCTGGAAGGATTCTGACCATATTGTCAGGATCCACCCAGTTGCCTGATGAACAGCTGGCTTTGTCTCTCAGTGCTCAGCTGGGAGCTGAAGCCAGCTGCGCCAGCCCCTGGGTGTGTCCAGAAGTCATGACGTCACCACGCATGCATGCATTAGAACAGCATTCGGGGTATTGCAGTGCCTTGTTGCAGATTGCTCTATATTCCTGTACTGGTGTTTTTACTTGAAAAAAGCACTACTTGAATATTTTACACTATGAGAGCTTGGCTCTCTTGTCTTCTTTCTTTCCTGAGCATTGGCCTGTGCAAGCAAGTCTGAATAGGGAGTGGCGAGTTCCATTGTACAGTGGTTCTTTTACCATTATACACAAGTGTTTTTTTACTCTTTTTCCATACTAAGAGTCACAGGCCATCTGGTAAGCTAACAAAGTTGATGTGTCTTCATGAAGCATTGGGTATTTTTTCTTTTATCATCTGACACAGTCACGGTGATGTTCCTGGAGAGGAAGAACTTCTATGGTGTTAGACTTTATCTTTTGACATCTTTTTTTTTTTTATATACATATTTGTTTGCACTGTGGTTTACAAAGCACTCATTTTTTTAGTTCACAGTATTGAAAGATTGATGATGTTACTTGATATCTAACATTCGTATACTGGCGTAGTTTTATGCTTTTATATTTTGTTGTGTGTCTATCCTGCACATCTATTTTGCTGCTGCTCACCTAATTTAGAGTTACCATTTGCTCAGTAATTTTTTGCATGTTTAATTCAATAATATGTCACACTGTATCGTTATGATTGGCCAAAGTTAAAGTCGCAAAATATAAAAGTCGCATGAAAGTTGCATTGAAGTTGCATCAAGCCACAATGCAAAGTCACCCTGAAAGTCGCACTACTTTGGGGTTGCAGCAGTGTCAACCGAGCCTTAAAAATAGGTGACTAATGCTAACAACTGTTGGGAGGAATTAAGTCAGCAAGAAAATTATACATATATAAACCCACATAATATAAATACTACCGTATCTTCTGGCGTATAAGACGACTGGGCGTATAAGACGACCCCCTACTTTTCCTGTTAAAATGTAGTGTTTGGGCTATACTCGCCGTATAAGACTACCCCTCTTCCAATGCACACCAGTGGGAAGAATCGTGCCCCATCATTGGTGTCAGCGGGAGGAATAGTGTCCCATCATTGGTGTCAGTGGGAGGAATAGTATACCATCATTGGTATTAGTGGGAGGAATAGTGCCCCATCTTTGGTGTCAGTGGGAGGAATCGTGCCCCATCATTGGTGTCAGTGGGAGGAATAGTGCCTCATCATTGGTGTCAGTGGGAGGAATAGTGCCTCATCATTGGTGTCAGTGGGAGGAATAGTGCCTCATCATTGGTGTCAGTGGGAGGAATAGTGTCCCAACATTGGTTTCAGTGGGAGGAATAGTGTCCCAACATTGGTGTCAGTGGGGGGTGGAATAGTGCCCCATCATTGGTGTCAGTGGGGGGAGGAAAAGTGCCCCATTGTAGGTGTCAATGGGAGGAATAATGCCCCATCATTGGTATCAGTGACACCAATGATGGGGCACTATTCCTCCCACTGACACCAATTACACTTGCTGACCCCTGTTCTAGTATGGTGCTGCTGCAGCCAGCATATGTGGTTGCAGTAGCACCTCTGCACGGCACACTTACCGGCCGCTCCTTCACTCAATTTTTGCGGGGCCCGTCGGCTCCGCCTCCTCGCCGGTGATTGGCCACCTGTGTGCCTTTCCTGAGCTACAGTTCTGGCGGCCAATCACCGGTGAGGAGGCGGAGCCGAGCAGCCGCGTGAACATCCAGGGGCCGAACCGAATGAAGGAGCAGCCGCGCTTCCTGGACCGGATCATCGTGGGACCTGAGCCAGGTATGAGACAGCAGCCCCTGCCCACCCCTGTACTTAGTGTCCCTTCCGTTGGAAGGGGGGGCGGCGGCACCGCACCGCCGCGCCGCCCCCCTAAAAAGTGTCAGCATGCCGTATACCGGCGTATAATATGACCCCCGACTTTTGAGAAGATTTTCAAGGGGTAAAAAGTCATCTTATACGCCGGAAAATACGGTAACTGTGTCTCTATGTCAGAAGTAGATGTGAGCATTACAATAAAGAACAACGTATTTGTGCTTCTCATAGTTATTAATAAATATCTATACAGAGTATTTGGGGTTGGTAGTCTCTCCTGATCCTAACAGTATATTTCTCAATCTTTTACCTCTACTCCATCAGCAGAAATTGAAGTGTAACAGTTGGTGCAAACTCCCTCTGTTGATGGTGGGTAGGGTAAATTTAATTAAAATGATTTGGGACCCGCAGCTTCTTTATATCTTTCAAAATTCTCCCATATGGATTCCTAAGAAATGGTTTCATCGCGTAGAGACCCAGTTTAGGAGTCTTATTTGGAAAAAACAGGCAGCTAGGATAAAATTGTCCACGTTGCAATATGGCAAGGAGTCGGGGCTGGCGGTTCCTGAGCCTAGACTTTATTTTCTGGTGGCCCAATTGCAGCAATTGGTTGGTTGGAATTCACCTGATAATACTGATCCCATTATAAGTTTGATTTCCCTTCCTGATTCCACCATTTCGGCTCTTTCTCATCTTGAGATGGCTCTACCGGTCCTCCTTCCATCCACGGCTCCAACCGCGGAGCTCTTGAGGCACGTATGGAGTACGGTAAAAGCATCCTTTCATATTACCGGCTTTCTTTCTTGTACTCCCTCGTGGACCAGTTCACAATATATAGAACTATCTAAACTGGAGGGTTTTCACAAAATTTATGAAATGAAATTTATATCTCAGCTGTATTCAGGGGTAATCCTAAAGTCCTTTTAACAACTGCAAATGGAATTTACATTTACACATAAGCATTTTAATCGATATCTTCAGCTACGCCATGTGGTACAGGCTCAGTCTTCACTCTCTAATCTCACATTGACAGACTCAGTTTTTCTTAAGGATGTCACTTAGGCAACCCATAAGAAGGGCATGATTTCTCATGTATACTCCCAGCTGTTGTCCACAGTACAGGATCAACCTAGTCTCCGGGGTAGGGTGCACTGGTCCCAGGATATTGGAGAGTTTGCTGAAGATGTTTGGGATGCTGCCCTGGAATCTGTTCTGGTGATTTCTCTTTCTCCCACTCATAAATTGTCTCAATTATTTATTCTCCATCGAGTGTATAGGACTCCTGTGCAACTGTATCGGTGGGGCAGGCGTGATCCATCTGATTGTCCGAGGTGTAGGGCCCAACAGGGCGATTTCATTCATATGCTCTGGCACTGCCCCAAGTTACACAGACATTGGAGTGAGGTTCTCCAGTTTATTTCCCCAGTATCACAATATACTATTTCCCAGGATCCCTTGCAATGTCTGCTGGGGGCACTGGACCAAGAACTGTTCCAACCAGGAGTGTATATTATGGTATCTAGACTTTTATATCTGGCTAGAAAGTTGATAGTAAGGTACTGGTTATCGTCGGCTCCCCCCGACTAGTAAGCAATAGATAGATTATGTCAATTCGTTACTCCCGAGGGAAAAATTCACAAACCAACATCGCAATGCTTATCGTAAATTCCAGCAGGTACGGCAGGGTTGGCTGGATACACCTGAGCTCGACCCTCCTCAATTGATAGCGGACCGATTTTTGCAGGTGTCACATTTTATATCATGTCTGTGGCTCCACTCCTTCCCTTAGGGGAGTTCATGTGCATCCCCTATTTTCTCTGATGAGATGTCTCGGGTGAACCAAATGTTGTTGTTGATGTGTTTTTTTTTTTTTGTTTGTTTGAAGGCATGTTTTGGGCTTTGTTCCTTTCCCCCATTTATGTTTACATCTGACAGGAAGGAATAAAAGGTAAAAAGGAAAAATCAAGGTATTGTCAAGAAGGCTTTGGATCCTTGTGGTCTCTGTTTTGTTTGATTACTATTTCTGTTATTCTGTCCATTACGGGATCTGCGTATCCACATTGTTCTATGTATGTGTAATCCTGTTGATGCAGTAATGTCACTGTGGATTCTGTAAGTACTGTTCCATATTCTTTATTATCTTGACAATAAAAGTTGTTTGGATTTAAAAAAAAAATATCTATACAGATTAGATATACATGTACACATATAGTAGTGTGCTGTTCACAGTTTCTCAGTGCGGCTGTAAAAAGGCCATGCTGTCCTGGTTGACTTTTCATCCAGAGTATCTCGACAATTTCTTTTCATTGAAGTACGCAGTGCAGAACAACTTAGCATTGGATCTATTTGTTATAGCTGTCAAAGAAATGAGTATCCTGTAATAGAATACAGTTTACAGGGCAGTATGACCACATAGGACGCTGGCACCTTTCCAGGGTTATACAAATACCAAGTGGGAAAGCTTTTCGTTAAAACTACACTATGTGAATAAAATCTAACATTATAATACACCATTGCACAATAACCATTTACAAGCTGTTACCCAGGATGTGATAAAACAAACACCCAATTGTTAATTCTTTCGCTTTTAAAGGGTCATTTAATATAGTATTGCCAAATAACCCATAAAGTGGACAAAATCTAGTTTTCTTCTATATTATTGAGGAATGCCAGATTTGTTCTGTTGTTTTTTGCATCTGTTTTGAATAGCTAGGGAAGGAAGGATTAAAATCTCTGTTGGGATTTTTTGTTTTCTGTGTTGGGGCGACCTCTCTTCACCAGGTTCCCTTACAGTAATTTAAACTATAATTCTATGTTCACTTTAAATAGTTTGTTTGGGCCAAATTGGCCCAAATAAACAATGTGGATTACAGAATGATGTGGCTGCTGAGTGTTTTGTAATGGACTGTAGTAGTATTAGCTATATACAGTAAGCAGCGCTGGGTTCCTCCAGCACTGCACGTGACTTCCTGATATAAGAAGAGTCGGGCTTACTGCTTCTCTGTTGTTCAGTTGATGCCATGCTTTTTTGTCAATGAATACAAGGCTTCTCTTGGCCAAGGTGGAGAGGAGGGCAGATAATGTACATTACAGCTAATCAGAAGCCTTGAGCATCTTGGAAAAAATGCAAGACTATTCCTGAATAATCAAGAAGCACTAAGCAGCAGCAGACAGTACAGCATAGACAGTAAACAGAGAAGCAGTAGACTGATGAGCTTTTCTCTTAGTCATTCTGCATTCTCCTCCTATCAGCAAGCTCTTTGCACCCCAGCACAACTGATTAGCTCCCTGCGCTGCTACTCCTTCTACCAATGAAAGTCAATTCTATGTACTTGCATTGAAACACACACAGATCCGTTGCTCCACTCAAGACTGGCCACTCATATACATAGACAGTCTAGGTGCTGGCCACTATAGTCCATTTCTACTCTCCATTAAAAATTTGAAAGAATATCAACCGCACTCTGCTCCTCTTAGTGTATTTTTAAATAGTCAATTAATTGACTGCATACAGCAATGTTTCCACTCAAGAATCAACCTTCCTTGAAACGGTTCACCACTCCTGGCTGGCCCCCCAAGGATTGGGAAAGTCCTTGTGACAAGTCCTTGTATTTGCTGACACTACTTGCAATAAAAATTTGTTAAATTATGTGTTTATGAATACAGAGCTTTATTATTTTGTGTCTTTTATATCTGCTTAGAGTTCAGCTTTAAATTGCAATCGATAACATTTTGTTACATGGTAGGTACCCATACTTCAAGAGTTAAATGATCATTTATAACTAAGGGACAAGAAAAACAGTTTTACTTACCCAATCTTCTACTCCCTCAGCAAAAAGCACTCCCCTACGCTCAGCATCCCCAGGTCTAATCCAAGGTATGAGCCCTGTGTCAGTCTAGATGATGTCAGAGGGCATCCGACTGCAGGAGTACAGGGGAGGAGACTGTAGGGAAGGTCTTGCGGCATAAAGGAACTTGCAGGATCAGGTATGGAAAAAACGCTGTTCTCGGTCCCCTAGACATAAACAAGCATTTAACCCTTGCAGTGTGGAAAAGTTTTACTTTTCCTGGAGTTCAGCTTTAAAGTGGTTGTAAACCTCTGACATGAAATTTGAACAAGACATATCTGTCTATAGTGTGTACTTGTGTAGCACCCTCTAGTGTGCTACTAGAATAGTTTAGTGTATTGCAGGTAAAATCATTATGTATGACCCATGGTAACTGTGTAAGTCTGTGATTGAGGTTGGGTTATTGCATGTCAGCTGGATGAATTCACAGGTTGTGGCTCTATCACCTCCTCCTGACTCTGGAGGACCAGAGAACCTTCCAGAAGTCTGTAAGCAGGAAGGGGTGGAGGCCTAATCTGCATGTTTATGGTAGTCTGGCTAATCCCAGGTTTGGAGGCCCTGGTAGAGTGATGGACTGGCCCATAAATATGGGAGAGTCAGGCTGACAGGGGAGTCAGGTGGAAGATGGAGTGCTGAGGAGGGGGGAGGGGGCAGCGGCCTCCAGGCTGGGGTCGGGGCTGACTCAGGAGGATACATTCAGCAGTGCAGCGTGAATGGGATCGAGACCTGGAGCAGTGGGAGTAAAGAGGACAAAGTGAGTACATCAGCATCCCCTGGGATCCACAAGGGAAAAGACTGCAACATGTAGCAAGCTCTCTAAGGACAGTGTTGAGCTCTATCCTTTATCCTTGTCCTGGGTGATCTTCCAAGCAGCCAGGAGGACTGGTAGTGTCTGCAGGCTGTGGAACTGGAAGCAGCTTTTCTACAGAGAAGACATCTCTGCAAGTAGTTACAAGCAGCTAAGCTCATATTTGAGGGGCTGCAAATTCCTCACCCATAAAGGGCTGTTGCTACTGATCCGCAAAGACTGATACCTTTCAAGGAAAAGAACAGTCCAGGATCAGTTTTTGTACATAGGAAGGAAGCTGCCCTTCATTGATTCAAGCCAAACTGGCCATCCCATAAGCCCTATTTCCCTCTCCAATTCCCTATTATTTTCCCTAGCAAAATAACAAATCCAAGCCCACGGACTGGTTACTGTGTCTTGGATGCAAGTCTGTCTGAAAAATACCTGGCTGTGCAGAGCTTAGGGGTACCACAGTGGCCCTCACAAAGGTAGCGCTATACTTGTCTCAATCCAGAGCACTAGGTATAATTTTTTTCTGCTGGCTCATTCCTCTTGTATCTGCATGAATCACTTCTGCAAGTTTTCATGACACCAAGAGAAAAAAGGTGATTGGGAGGGAGTTCCAACACACAGCTTGTGATTGACAGCCTCAGTTCTGTCCCTGTGTGTTGTGAGAAGGGGGGTGCATCCCTTCCCTCCAAATAGCTCTCAGAGCTCTCCTCACTGAGCTCTGCAGAGTGTAACTTCAGCGCCCCATCGCCTGCTTTATGTAAGCTCAGACAAGCTATATAAATTCTGCACTTTAAATGGATGTAAGAACGAGAAGATTGCAGACAGACAGGTACATATACGATGTAAGAGTATTTGTATCATCTCTGTGTATCATCTGAGGCCAGTCACCATCACAGTGTATATGTAGGGGTTTAGAAACACTTTAAGGGATGTCAGGACAAGCCAAAACAGCATACTTGCCAACAGTCACTAATTGCCCGGGACAGTCACTGTCTCGCTGGAAGCTCGTCCCGGGCAGAATCCTGAATATTTGAATCTGTCACGGACAGCTGACATGGACTGCATAGACACAACCAGATGGCTCCCCTACTCCACCTCTAGGAAGTCAGGCGGTGCTTTCTTCTTTACATGATTGGTCAGTATTAATGAGGGGTGTGGCCGGACGAGGATGACCATGCCAGCCCACCTTCAGGCTATTACTTCCGGGAGCACGTGAGGAGGCAGAGGAAGCAGTGGAGCAGCGGACAGCATGGACATACTGTCAGAGCGGCTGCAGACCAGTCAGATGCCACACAATAGTGCAGCAGAGGTGAGCGGTGAGAATGAGAGAGAAAGTTGTGTGTGTGTGTGTGTGTGTGTGTGTGTGAGTGAGGGGGGGGGGGGTGTCTGTGATATTTGTGGTGGAGCACACTGTACTCTGACCATCCCTTGTGCCATGTCTGCAGCCTCTGACCATCCCTTGTGCCATGATGCAGCCTCTGACCATCCCTTGTGCCATATATGCAGTCTCTGACCATCCCTTGTACCATATATGCAGTCTCTGACCATCCCTTGTGCCTTGTCCACAGTCTCTGACCATCCCTTGTGCCATGTCTGCAGTCTCTGATCATCTCCTGCACTATGTATGCAGTCTCTGACCATCTCCTGTACTATGTCTGCAGTCTCTGACCATCTCCTGTACTAGTCCTGCAGTCTCTGACCCTACCCTGTACTAATGGCAGTAACCTCTAGCAGCCAATCAGTGAGAGGTAATGTGCTGCAAACTCTAGCAATCAATCACTGAGTGTGGACCAGTTCTTTATGTTTATATTATTAAAGTTTTTTTTAGATAAGTCTATGTGTATCCTGATGAAGTCACGTGACTAAAGTGACGTAACGCGTAGATACGCCAGTGGGAGGAGCTTCAGCTACTGACGACCTGACGTCATATTCGGTGTGGGCGCCATCTTGGTGCTCCTTTTTCCTGAATGCAGTACACCCTTTGAGTGGTGTGACGGCCTGTTTATACTGAAGGAGCATGTGAGTAGGTTTTTGTTCCTTTTTAATTATTTCCTTAATAAAGCGGTTTTACACTATGTAAGTCTCTCTTGCCTTACTGGTGACTACTCTGAAGGGGCATATACCTATACCACCAACGATCCATGATAGAGACAAGAGGAGGGGAGTCCCACCATCATTACCTGAAGGATCCATCCAACTCCAGGAGTGAGACCCATTATATAACAAAAGGCTCATTGGTCCTTAGGGGCCTGGGCAGGAAGGTGAGGGGGCACTATTGAGGATTGGCACTTGCAGTTCACATCCGCATGAAATTTAAATATGCACATGGACACTATTCACTAAATTGTGTTGAAGTCACTATAGTGCATGAGATCCTTGTCTGAGTGTGCAATATCACCAGCCTATATTTTATATATATGTTTATGGATGTCTGGGCTATATAATACATGGTGGCATAAGGAATGATATAAGAGTATATAATCTAATTGTGTATTTATATCCACTGTTTGAGCGCCGCACTGTTTTATATAAAAAAAAATTTTGTTGATTACGTTTGGTGTTGAGGTTGTGGCACCTTTAGTGCTGGCTGCTTAGTAGTATTAGTATACCTAGCGGCGCAGGAGACATCTTTTATTTATTTGTGGATAAGTCTATGTGTTTGTTTATTTGTTTTTTGGGCTGTTGGGGTGGAGAGCAAAATTGTATGGGGGATGAAAGAAACACAAATAAATTGTATTAAATATACAATTCTAAATAATAGCAGTGTGTTGAAAAAAGTGAATAAAGCTCAATATCCTTCTAATAGCTTTTATTTCCATACACACAAATGCATTGGGAACACTACACATTCTATTCCAAATCAAAACATGAAGAAAAATATATCAAATTTGTGTTGTTCCTCTAAAAAATTTGAAGAAAAGTGAATATTAGACTGTTCAAAAAAAATAGCAGTGTTTGTATTCTTCTTTACAAACTCAAACATTCACTATATAAACTGAAAAATGTTTAAAGATTTTGCTTTCCTTTGAATCACTTAATTAATATTTAGTTGTATAAGCACTGTTTCTGAGAACTGCTGTACATCTGTGTTGCATGGAGTCAACCAACTTCTGGCACCTGTGAACAGGTATTCCAGCCCAGGATGATTGGACTACATTCCACAGTTCTTCTCCATTTCTTGGTTTTGCCTCAGAAACTGCATTTTTGATGTCACCCTACAAGTTTTCTATTGGATTAAGATCCGGGGATTGGGCTGGCCACTCCATAACGTCAATCTTGTTGGTCTGGAACCAAGATATTGCACGTTTACTGGTGTGTTTGGGGTCATTGTCTTGTTGGAACACCCATTTCAAGGGCATTTCCTCTTCAGCATAAGGCAGCATGACCTCTTCAAGTATTCTGATGTATTCAAACTGATCCATGATCCCTGGTATGCGATAAATAGGCCCAACACCGTAGTATGAGAAACATCCCCATATCATGATGCTTGTGCAACCATGCTTCACTGTCTTCATAGTGTACTGTGGCTTGAATTCAGTGTTTGGGGGTCGTCTGACAAACTGTCTCCGGCCACTAGACCCAAAAAGAACAATCTTACTTTCATCAGTCCACAAAATGTTGCGCCATTTCTCTTTAGGCCAGTCAATGTGCTCTTTGGCAAATTGTAACCTCTTCAGCACATGTCTTTTTTTCAACAGTGGGACTTTGCGGGGGCTTCTTGCAGATAGCTTGGCTTCACATAGGCATCTTCTAATTGTAACAGTACTCACAGGTAACTTTAGACCTTCTTTGATCTTCCTGGAGCTGATTGTTGGCTGAGTCCTTGCCATTTTGGTTATTCTTCTATCCATTCGAATGGTAGTTTTTCGCTTTCTTCCACGTCTTTCAGGTTTTGGTTGCCATTTTAAAGCATTTGTTATTTTAGCTGAGCAGCCTATCATTTTCTGCACTTCTTTATATGTTTTCCCCTCTCCAATCAACTTTTTAATCAAGGTACGCTGTTCTTCTGGAACGACCCATTTTCCTCAGAATTTCAGAGAGAAATGCACTGTAACCAGCATGTACAACATTTGCTGCCTTCCTTCCTTAAATAAGGGCAATAATTGCCACCTGTTTTTCAAAGAATGACTGACCTCACTAATAGAACTCCACACTGCTATTATTTTGAACATGCCCCTTTCAATTAGTGATTCAATTACACAGAATCAGCAGCATGCATGTCATGACTGTTGGGTCTGTTGGATTTCTATTACTCTACTACACCTGCTAGTAAATTATTTGCCATGTAGAAATATCATTTCTACCAAAAACAGTGATTGATCAGGTTAGTGATGTCTGACTGCTATTATTTTGAACACAACTGTATCTCCACTCCCTTATCCTCATTTTCCTTCATATGTCAACCTTACATCTTAAGTGGTTTAGAAAAAGTATTAAAAGATTCTATATTGTTGGTTAAGAAAGTGTTAACAACCAAGTTTGGGGCCTTTTTATCACCAAAAGAAAAAAAAAAGATTTTCGTGAGATTAATCAGCCTTGCCAATACACTTGTACAGCAATTAGCAAATTACATTTAGTTTCAAAGACTTAGGCCCATATAAAAGAATTATGGACAGAAACATCAAGCATCTGCAGAAATGCTTCTGTTAGCATTACTCTACAATATCCTTTGCAAGGAGAGACAGAGGTAATTCCGATATATTCCATCAATGATTTAGCATTTGCTTACATAGCAAGTCTGTAAACAAACCATTTTTGCTTTAGGGGATTGTAATGTATCAGGGTTCATGACATTTCTAAGTGCCACACATTGTAAACAGATATTTGACCTCACACCTCTGATCTCAATAAAGGACATAATTACCCATGTTTCTGATAACCACGGAATTGCTCAATAATTAAGTTTCCACATGCAGTGGGAATCCAGCAATTTACATATAGACAAGCTTTACAGTGCACATTGTGATCTGAATTACAATAAACCTTGAAGAGCAGTATGTAGGAACAAAATTACTCTTAAAAACAGCTCTTATTGTAAGGTTAGAAAAATATAGGTTTTCTTTATTATTCATATGCAGATATCTAGAATAAATACAAATCAACAGTAAATTACAATTAAAAAGACGTTCAGGAGAATTCATTATTGCATTTGTAGGGTAGGTGGGTGGTACTTTCTCTATGTTTCCCTCCTCGTTGGGTATGAAGTATGGGTCACATGAGAGGCCCACCCTAGGGTGGGTTCTTCCGCGCTACGCTAGATACCTTGAACAGGGTCACTTGCACATGGGATACCTTGACTTGTGCCATGCTCACCAATGCCTTGGGACAAGACAGGGACCCCTTTCAGGAATAACTCAACCTTAAGGGGGACCTTTAACTCAAAGATGGTTGTACTCTGTGTACACTTGAACAATAAACTGTTCTCAAGTTAACTCTCCTGTCCTGTATTAATGTACACCTCCACTATAGCTGGTTGCATTTAAGAGGGACACGCTGAGCCTATGCCCACTCCACATATCCAGCATATCTCTGCTATCTCTCACCCAGAATGGAACACTGAGCACCTAGCGCGGATTCCATGCATGCTGTATTAATTCATCCTCTTCTATACCTAGTGCACAGGCTGGAGACCTCTGAGCTCTCATCTGCTCCTGTTGCTGTGGGAGAAGTACTGTGACAGACCCAGTTGGGACAGGGTTTTGGAGGGGACTACAAACTAGCCTTTTGCCTACTGACCATGGGCCCTGGCATCTGAGGGGGCTCTAATCTTTGGGAGGTGTGTGCTTGGGGAGACCTTTGGAGTAGTTTTACTTCAGATTCAAGTCCATGTCGCCCCAAAACACACATATACATTGAGAACTGGAGGACCAGAATACAGATTTGGGGTCTCTGTGCCCAAACCAGAATTACCTGTTTCAACCCCCTCCTAGACTCAGAGCAGAGGGTAATATAATAATTTCAAAACAAACTGATGCTGAGGTCTCTTGCTGTAATCTTTTGATTAAGGTGTAAATTGTTTACTGTGACTTTGGGCCATTGTTAATTGAGTTAATTGAGTCACCTATTGTTTCTGTCTGTTGGCTAGTCCTCCTGGAAGTTCCTACATAATGCGATTCGTCTTGTGTCAACTTTACCTTGTTACCTAATCAGTGTGGGATGTTTATCATAATGTGTAATAATTGTTTTTATTGTTCATGTGGGGACTGCCCCTATTTTTGAAGTGTATAAAACCCATATTTCTGTTCACTAAAGAGTTCCAGTTTGCACCTAAGCTAGTGTTGTGTAGTTCTTGGGTGCATACTCAGCTTTAATACCTTGTTCCTGGGTTCCAGTGGCGAGGAAGCAGTTCTCTGACGGAAGCACCCAAGAAGGGTGCCAGGCAGTCCGTCACAAGGACCACCAGGGGAGATAATGCCGTAAACGACTCCCTCACTAGAAGAGCTACCCCGAGGAAGTCACATGACCAGTGGCACAACATGTCAGGCGAAGCTGGTGATGTCATCAAAATGAAAATGTTTTTAGACCATTATGGTAATCTGAGAATCACACCCAGTCACAGTCGAGTATGGGTATAGTTTAAGGATAAAATACATTATTTACTGCACATGGTCACACCCCTCCAGCACGTCATAATATATTCTATATAGAGAGTTTTTCAGTGCAAAAAAAAGTACAAAATAATCATAGATACCTTTTGTAGGGATTGTTCAGGATAGCTCTACCAAAATCCCATTCCACCTACTGGATTTCCATTTCAGCAGATCTGACTGATCTGGTTGTCAGCCTTAGGGCCCATGTCTGTTCCTCCACAGACAGTTCTCTCTACATCTGCATACAGTTTTGCTAATACTGCAGCACTTGCTCATCAGCCCTTTACCCCTTGCCTGACTCTAGATTCTAAGACTACAAGCTATATATGTATTATGGACTGAAGAAAAACTGCAGCTTAGTTACAGCTTAAAACCTATAAATCCTAAATATATTTGCTGCGTACCTTGAACACATATTGTATGTCCTTGTACCCACAAAATATGTCTTAAAAAGAAACTGAACTCTAAAGCCTGATCATAAAAAGGCAACCAAATGGTAAAGAACTAGTCACCAAGAGTGTGTCATTTTGTGGAGTTGGTCATCTTGGTAGAGGCAGGGTTTTCTTCCTCATGTCAGAGCCTCCAGCAAGGACAACAGCGAGCAGCACAGTGGTGACATCACCACATCTTACTTCAAATCCTGTGAGACTAGCAGTCACAGGCAACGGAGCCTTAGATCTCACACTACAAATAGACAGCTAAGAGGGGTTAGCCACAGGAGTTCTAAAGCACCTTTACATAGGAATAGCAGTGCAATTCCTATGTAAGCACCCTTACATAGGAATTGCACTGCTATTTTTCAGGAAGAACCCTAAACAAAAATATTTGTTTAGTGTAAAACCTAGGTACAATGAAAATTTCTAAATATTCACTATAACATTGCAAATCTTCACTTTTTTTTTTTTAGCTCAGGCCGGTGTACATTACTGTGTAACAAACAAATGTACAAAATATAGATACATCATTTTGTCAGGGCCTAGTTTAAAGACAACTTAAATTAGTCAGCAACTGTTAAAGCCATTGACCCATTTTGGTCAACAGTAAGTAACATACAAGATAGCATATGGGGTATAGGAGTGTGTTCTGAAATGCACAGAAAAAGCATAAGGAGCACATTGATCAAGAATACAATAGGCAGTGTATAATATAGCAAATAGAAAGCAGAGATTAGGAGTTGGAAATGCATAACATAGCATTTAGCGTGCAGTTATTGTAAGTATGTAAAGTACAATGTAGTGCATTAAGTGTGGGGTCAATCGTATGCAATGTACAGTAAAGCATGTAGATTGCAGGGTCAATGAGTATGTAAGGTATTTGCCACATTGGTGGTTAGTGGGAAGAAAAAATGCCACCTTTCATTTGTGGCCAGTGAGAAGAAGAAATCCCCTCACACTGGTGGAAGAAAATGAACCTCTTATACTGGTTGGCAATGTAAAGGGGTATTTTACAATTTTAAGAAGGCATGTTTACACTGCTGACGCATGCCCTCTTACATTGGTATCAGAGGTTACATACTTGACATAAAGCTCAATGCCCATTGCCAATGCTCTGGCTGTTGAGTGGTGTCAGCATTGGGAACAAGGAGGCACTGTCGTGCAGAAGGTAACTCTGCTAGGGTTGGTCTGAAAACTTTGGAAAATTGCTCCGGTCTTGCAAAAACTGTGCCATGGGATAGGGGGGCATACAGGATTTTTGCCCACTGGAGTATCTTTGCTGGGCCAGATTGACCTGGATTGCATATTTGCCTTTGGGCAAAGTATGCTGTATTGTAATATATACTGTATTTGCTGTTGAGATTAAATTATTTGTATAATAACATAATAATGAACACTTGCAAAAAAGTCAGATTACAAAAAAGAAAAAACCCACATCATCTAGAAGCATTATTATTCCAGCAGTCAAAGTTTGCATAATAAAGCAGTGAAATGTTATATATGTTCTTTTTCATTTGCCTAGTAAATGGAATAGGTTGTGCTCAGTGTAGTGGAGACAGAACAGAAAGAACACAGTGTGAGAAGGCATATTAAGACAAGGACAGCTTGCTTTGATCTCTTTTCTTAGAATTAAGCAAAGAGCATTGTGACATTTTAGAAGAAGGCACAATGATTTAAAGAGAACAGTATAGTTACATGCTGTATCTAATAAAACATAGCAACACTTGACTATTTGTGATGGTGCTATGTTCCAAGCATACTCAAATATATTTGTTGTTGTTGCCCATTAAAAGAACAGCGGGAACTATGCTAAATTAACAACACACTGTTTATAGACATGATAAATTGGTGTACTTTTTGTATATACCATAATAGATAGATAGATAGACAGATAGATAGAAGAGGCATCTAAGTTATACATGGCAGAAAGTCTTGCCAATAACAATTGGACTTTATCAGAAAACTGAATATGTTTATGGGCACACTACAGCCTCTGAACACATTTCCTGGCTGACTGATTATTGTAGAAAAATTGATAATTAGAAATGTTTTTTCCTAGATGATTATTATTTTATAATGACTATAATACAGAATCAATATAATATAGTCAGTACTTGAGATCTTTATTATAGAATCAATATTACTTAGAGTCGATACTTGAGATCTTTGCTCATCACATAAGTATGCACATTCACCTAAAATGATAATTCACATGTTTAGAAAAGTTTTTCTTTTAGAGACTGTATAGTTTTTTGTACATTTTTTGTTTTTGTTCAAGACCCTCCATAATAATATAATGCATATGTCACCCTTTTGTTTTTTTCACTGTGGGTTTCTGCCTGCAGTAACAATTTCTTTGCCAACAGGCATGTGCAGAACCCATAAAAATGTATCTTGCCTTCTCCTGTTTGACCTGCAGTTGCTCTCTCAGTCTCTGCTACAATTCCTGGACTTACCATTTCCATACCCCCCAACTACCAGGACGCATATGTCCCCTTCCCCACCAGCATTGTATCACACTCCTTTCCCTGCCAAAACCACATCACACTCCAACTCCCTATCCACATATACCCCCTCCAGCACTGTCTCTTAAGTGTCCTGCACTCCATCCCCTTTACTGACACCACCACTTTCCAACTCCATGGCACATATGTCCCCCTCCACTCCCATACCATCCAGCAAGTGTCCTGTATGCCTTCCCCTGCCTCAACATCTCCAGACTCCAACTTGTAAATCACATATGTCAACCTCCAGGATCATATTATGAGTGATCCACACTCTTCCTCTTGCCCCAACACCTCCACATTCAAACCCTGTGACCAGCAGGGGGAAAAGCCAGCTCCTGTGCTCTGCAACTGGTTAGGTGGGATCAGACCAAGCCTGTGCTCTGCATTTGAAAGGGATGATCATCCAGCCCAATGTTCTACAGCAGTCAGGAGAGATCAGCTGGCTCTCATGCACACACTGTCTGCCATCATACTCTCTGCACTCCTCTCCTGTGCATACTGCTCACTGTCATACATTTCCTACACCTCTCCTGCTTATAATGCCTGGAGTCATACTCTCCACAATCTTTTTCTGCTCATACTGCCCACTGCCATACCCTAATGTGCTGTTCCCATGCACATACTGCCGGTCATATCCTTTTCAATCTATTACAATCTATTCAAGTATGAGATCAAGTTCCTAGGATACGTCATCCCTAGACAAGGTAAACTCGCCAATTCCAAGAATTTAAAAGCCATATGGGAATGTAAACCACCAATGATTGTGGCAGGAGTCAGGGCTTTTCTAGGGCTGGCAAAATATTATCAGCATTTTATCAACCACTATGCACATCACTCTGCCCTGATTTAAACGCTTCTATACAGGGTAGGCCAGAGTGGGGGTGGCCACAAGAAAGAGGAATGGGGACCAGAACAACAGGATGCATTTGACTTCTTGAAGCTGGAGCTAATTTTGGCTCATGTGCTAGCATTTGGAGACTTCCCCCTTTCATTCTGGTTAAGAAACAACACCAGTACTCAGGAACTAGGGGTTATGCTCTCACAGGTACCTGGTGACCAGGAGAGGCTCACCACCTATGCTGATCAGAGCCTACATGCAGCTGAAAGGAACCCTGTGAACTATAGTTCCTTCAGGTTGGAGCTGTTGGCCTTAGTGCAGACAGCCATCAAACACTCTGCTGAGTACCTGACCAGAGCCAAGTTCAAAGTCTGGATGAATATTAATCCACTGGTGCATCTCCTTGGTGCTCTGGAGTAGTGTTGGACTTGATGTTCGAGTCAAACGTAAGTTTGACAGGTCAGGTGCCAATGCTTTGGCCAATCACAGTGCATGATGAGGTCACAAGGGGCAGGGTGACCCCACCCCCTTGTGACATCATCACAGTATTTAAGAACTTTCATCACAGCACAGCTTTCATCACAGCACAGCCGGGAGACAGCGTAGAGAGCAGAGCAGTTTTTTTCTTTTTTTGGGTCGACGGTGGCGGCGGGCATTGTGAATATTATGGGGACAAGGTGCTTTTGGGGGAGGAGCCACCCCTGTCCCAAAGCACCTCCTCCATGTTGAGGGCATGTGGCCTGGTATGGTTGCGGAAGGGGGGCTCTCACTTGCGCCCCCTTTCCTAACCTGCTGGGCTGCATGCTCGGATAAAGGTCTGGTAAAAATTATGGGGAGACTCCCACACCATTTTTAAAAAAAATTTGTCATGGGGGTTCCCCTCAAAATCCATACCAGAAACGAAGGGCTTGGTATGGATGGGGGGGATGCATTTTTTAAAAAGTTTTAATTGCCAGGCGATGCCGACAGTTCTTTTTACATTCCGCTGTCAAACCCCACTGACAGCTGAAACATTAAAGAATGTTTTCACTTCTAAAATGATTTAATAATATAACTCATGCGTTATTTTAGTATCTGTGCAGTATCTTACTGCATACTCAGACGTGGTAAGATACCGCTTAGTGAATTGTTCCCTCTGTTCAAAGTTCACAGTCGAAATTTCTTTTTTTTTTCAAATGTTCGACCACAAACCAAACGGGGGTGTTCGTCCCATCAATACTCTGGAGCAATGCTGTGCAAAGTCTAAATTCTTGCATTATCACCCCAAAAAGAACAACCAAGCATCAGATGCCCTGTTACAATTCCCACTAGACAGGCCTCACTGAGATGTAGATGATGAAGCCGAAAAGATAGAAGTCCCTGACTTTACTGGAAGAAGTCCTAAAATTAGGCTTTAGGTAAACCTCATACATGTACTTGGAAATTATAACTGGATAGAGACATAGAGAGAGAATTCAATGGTTGCCCCCCCCCCCAATAGAGGCTATACAGTTAATCTGGTGGCTTAGTCCCAGAAAATGATATAAGCTATTACAGAAACCAAGAAACTGCTGAATGAGTGCTACTGTCTCATCCTGAGTTAAACACCGTGAAGTGTCATTTATAACACATCAGCACTACTAGCTTCCACAGTATAACATGGCTGCTAGCGTGAACAAGCCCTTGGGATGATTGTGGATCCTTTGTAACCTTAGCCCAATACCATTTTTATAGATGAAAAGTATTAATTGGTTCATTCATTGGTTCATTAGGTTCATTCAATAAAGCAGTGTAATGATGGTGTGTAAAACACAGCAACTAAAATGTAGTCATGTCTGCTAAGAGATTACCTCTGACTGAATGTTCTGGTTATAGTACCTTTCACATCACCATTATTTTTTCATGGTAACAGAGAAGTACATTTTTTGCAAGAAATTTTGAAAACGATATCCATCTAACTTATTTTCATAGCTTTGGAAATCCCCAAAACCTTACTAGTTCATTTTGAAGGCTGCATTGCTCAGCTCATAAAATGCATGCAAATGTTTATTTTACTATTTAATTAAATATTGACAGGAACACCAGGTTTGATTTAAGCTGCAGATTTTAAAATATTGAAAATGACTTTTGAAATTACATTAAAATGTTGAAGTTTTTATGAGATTTTAGTGAATGGGTTTAGTTCTACATTATATTGCCAAAAGTATTGGGACGCCTGCCTTTACACGCACATAAACTTTAATGGCGTCTCCGTCTTAGTCTGAAGGGTTCAATATTGAGTTGGCCCACCTGCAGCTATAATAACTTAAACACTTCTAAGAAGGCTATCCACAAGGTTTAGGAGTGTGTCTATAGGAATGTTTGACCATTCTTCCAGAAGCACATTCTCCACTCTAAATCATCCCAAAGGTGTTCTATTGGGTTGAGGTCAGACAAGTTCCTCCACCCCAAAGGCACTCATCAATGTCTTTATGGATCTTGCTTTGTGCACTGGTGCACAGTCATGTTGGAACAGGAAGGGGCCATCCCCAAACTGTTCCCACAAAGTTGGGAACATGAAATTGTCCAAAATGTCTTGGTATGCTGACACCTTAACAGTTCCCTTCACTGGAACTAAGTGGCCAAACCCAAATCCTGAAAGACAACCCCACACCATAATCCCCCCTCCACCAAACTGTACACCGTTCTCCTGGCAACCACCAAACCCAGACATGTCCATTAGATTGCCAGACAGAGGAGCGTGATTCATCACTGTAGAGAACAAGTCTTTACTGCTATAGCGTCCAGTGGTGGAATGCTTTACACCACTGCATCTGATGCTTTGCATTGCACTTGGGGATGCAAGGCTTGGATGTAGCTATTCGGCCATGGAAACCCATTCCACAAAGCTCTCTATGCACTATTGTTGTGCTAATCTGAAGGCCACATGGAGTTTGGAGGTCTTTAGCTATTGACTCTGCAAACAGTTGGTGATATCTGTGCACTGTGCGCTTCAGCATGCGTTGATCCCATTCTGTCATTTTACATGGCCTACCAATTGGAGTTGCTGTTGTTCCCAGTTGCTTCCACTTTGTTATAATACATCTAACAGTTGACCGTGGAATATTTAGTAGCAAGAAAATTTCACGGATGGACTTTTGGCTCAGGTGGCAACCTACAGTATCACGGTACCACACCTGAATTCACTGAGCTCCTGAGAGTGATCCATTCTTTCAAAAATGTTTGTAGAAGCAGTCTGCATGCCTAGGTGCTTGATGACAATTTTTGTGTAGTTTAAGTGAAACTAAGCTCAAACTGTTTAATACACAGTTTAAACATATATATACAGTTGCAAGAAAAAGTATGTGAACCCCTTGGGATTACGTGGAGTTTTGCATGAATTGGGCATAAATTGTGCTCTGAACGTCATCTAAGTCACAACAATAGAAGAACACAGTCTCCTGAACATAATACTACACAAACATTAGATGTTGCCATGGTTTAATTGCACATAACATGTAAACATTCACAGTGCAGGGAGGAAAAAGTATGTGAGGCCCTAGCTTAATGACTTCTCCCAGAGCTAATTGGAGCCAGGAGTGAGCCAACCTTGACTCCAATCAGTGTGATGATATTGGATGTGTTGCTGACAGCTGTCCTGCCCTTAAAAAACACACACCTGTTTTGGGTTTACTGGTTTCAAGAAGCACTGTGTGATGTGAACCATGCCTCGCAGAAAAGAGCTCTCAGAAGACCTACGATCAAGAATTGTTGACTTGCATGAAGCTGGAAAGGGTTACAAAAGTATCTCCAAAAGCCTTGATGTTCATGTGTCCACGGTAAGACAGACGGTCTACAAATGGAGAAAGTTTAGCACTGTTGTTACTCTCCCTAGGTGAGGTCGTCCTGTAAAAATGACTGCAAGAGCACAGCGCAGAATGCTGCATGAGGTAAAGAAGAATCCCAGAGTGTCAGCTAAAGACCTACAGAAATCTCTGGCACATGCTAACAGTTTTGTTGACACATCTACAATAAGGAAAACATTAAACAAGAATGGAGTACATGGGAGGACACCACGGAGGAAGCCATTGCTGTCCAAAAAGAATATTGCAGCACGTTTGAAGTTTGCAAAAGAGAACCTGGATGTTCCACAGCACTACTGGCAAAATATACTGTGGACAGATGAAACCAAGATTGAGTTGTTTGGGAAGAACACACACCACTATGTGTGGAGAAAAAAAGGCACAGCACACCATCATCAAAACCTCATCCCCACTGTAAAACATGGCGAAGGGAGCATCATGGTTTGGGGCTGCTTTGCTGCCTCAGGGCCTGGACGGATTGTTGTCATTGATGGGAAAATTAATTCCAGCGTTTATCAAGACATTTTGCAGGAAAACGTACGACCATCTGTCCGCCAACTGAAGCTCCGCAGAGGATGGGTGATGCAACAGGACAATGATCCAAAGCATACAAGTAATTCAACAAAACAATGGCTGCAACAGCACAGAATACGCCTTCTGGAGTGGCCCAGTCAGAGTCCTGACCTCAACCTGATTGAAATGCTGTGGCATGACCTTAAGAGAGCGATTCACACCAGACATCCCAAGAATATTGCTACACTGAAACAGTTTTGTGAAGAGGAGTGCTCCAAAATTACTCCAGATCATTGTGCAGGTCTGATCTGCAACTACAGGAAACGTTTGGTTGAGGTTATTGCTGCCAAAGGAGGGTCAACCAGTTATTAAGTCCAAAGGTTCACATACTTTTTCCTCCCTGCACTGTGAATGTTTACATGTTATGTACAATTAAACCATGGCAAAATCTAATGTTTGTGTAGTATTATGTTCAGCAGACTGTGTTCTTCTATTGTTGTGACTTAGATGACGTTCAGAGCACATTTTATGCCCAATTCATGCAAAACTCCACGTAATCCCAAGGGGTTCACATACTTTTTCTTGCAACTGTATATATTTACTGTTTTACCTGTCAACGTATTTGCAGTTCCTTTCATCCCATGGTTTAATTAAGGTTCTGTGTACATGAGCCTTTTTGGGGCCAGAACTGCTTTTCTCCCTGTACAAATAAACAGGGATGCAAAAACAATCTAAATGCTCATTTACACTAGTGGCAAGGATGAGCACAGATTATTTTCCAGAGGCACTTGACAGTCCATGAGGAGGTGATATGTTACCTCTTCATGGCCTGGTTTAATTTCCTAAATACCACCCTACTGCTCCACAACCAGTTGCATTATGCCCTGTTGCTGGATGGTTCAGCCTCATTCACTTGAATGGGTCACGTTCGGAAGATGGTAGTAGTCACCAAACATGACAGAGGATAGAATTCCTGCCTCGGATGTGGCATGTGCACACCCCTAGCCACTGGCTTTGCAGCTAAAGAAGGAGCAGTTGGGTGGTAAAAATGCAGCTCAACCACATGGTTTTACCACCCTCAACTGCTAGTGTAAAAGAGCCCTAAAGCTACTTGATGCAGTATAGGTGAACTCAAGCACAAGCTGAATATACCTGAAATTATGCTACATTTGCACACCTACCCAAGCCCATAAACAGATTTTTCACAGTCTATATATATATCTGGTGCATTGTCAAGGCATATGGGAATTTTAGGAAACAATTTTGTATCTAAATGGTACTAAAGCATTTAAAGCAAACGTGTGCTGTAGAGATATTTGGTTTGCCATTGCCGACCTCCTTCTAAAAATGCTAGCTAGCGAGTCACTGACCTGGAACTTCTATAGAGCAAGTGAAATCAGCATCCCTGTTCAGGGTCAGAAAGTCAGAGCACCAGCATCCTAGCCAGGCAGCTACCTTTTCTTTAGAAAAGGTCAGCAAAGGCAGCCCATTTATTTTTCTTAACACAGGTTATCTTTTAAACTTTAACAAAAGGATATAGGTTGCAGAATTTTTATGGAGCATAACTTCTGCTAATCTTCAGCCCATTTTCTTTTTCTCAACATGGGTTACCTTTTAAACCTTAACAAAAGGAAATGGGTTTATGCAGCACAACTTCTGCTAGTCTTCAGTTTGCAAAATATGAATGTTTTAATAAATACAAATATTATTCAGTTTATTTGATCATGTTTTATTCTAGATTAAAGTCTAACTAAATGTGATACTTTTTTAGTTTTGGACAGAGTAGAGATAGATTAGAACACATCAGTTTTTATTGCTGTGTGTGCCCTCCTTAAAGGGATTCATCCTCTCTATTTGTCCTGTTTACCTTTATCATTGAAAGTAAAAGAAAACCCCAAATTTTGGGTTGTCCAAAGAACTGTAATAGAGGGGAAATCTTCCAATGAGGATACTAGTTTTGGTGACTTTTGGGGGGGGCAAAGGATTTCTTTAATTTGCAGGGATTTGCTTTTGGCTGAGGGACGTGAAAAAAAACTGACAGTGCTTATAATCTTCCATTACTCTACCCTCTATCCATGACAAACAAGTTTGCCTATAGTTCTATTTTACTGCACTGTGCATATAGGAATTATAAAGTGCAACAAGATTAACATACTCAATAAAATGGTTATAATGGCCTAAGGATTTCTATGCGTAAAAGGTATCAGCTCTCCCAAGATCCCCCATCTTAAATACAAACCTGGCTCCTTTTGCAGCATTGCTACTCTCTCTCCTCACAGGCACAGGCCATTGGTACCCGCTGCTGTCAATCAAATCCTGTGAGAAGGGATCGGGGGGTAGGCCCGAGCCTCACTGTACATGTCTATGGACACACAGAGCCTGGCTTGAGAGCAAGCCTGCACGTCTGCCCCCAAAGCAAGGGCTTGCTATGAGGGCAGGCACAGAAAAGGAAGAGCCCAGAGTGCCGGAGGGCCCACAGAAGAGGAGTTTCAGGGCCACTGTGTAATACCATTGCACAGAGCAGGCAAATAAAATATGTTTGATATGAGCTCAAAGCATTATTAATAGCATCCTTTAATAAAGCACATCCTCTATTGCATTTCACAGTAATAATTCCTTTCTCTCAATAAGTAAGGTAAGTTCACCTATTTACTCCATCCTCAGCAGCAGGTCTCTGCAAATATCAGTCTTCCATCCCTGACTTAACCCTCCAGTGTACCTGGAAATCTCTCCCTGATCTTGGTTGAGCTTTCCCAGTGCTATTCAGCAATAAAATTCTTTCTGGATATTCACCTACTGTTGAGGAGAAGAAGTCTGGCAGAGTAGATCAACAATGATGTACAAAGTACAGAACATTGAAATCGGATTGGTTGTTGTGGTTTACAAATATCTGCACATCATTGTGACCATTTGCACTGTTTATTGAATAAGACCTAGATAAAAACTAACCCCATTGATTTAACAGTTTCCCAAGGCATGCCGTGAATACTAACTGCCATGGTTCCTTGTTCTGTCATCTGAACTGTGAAGCCAGCAAATGGCTGGTGTCATAACTGATCACATGTGCAGCACTATGGTAACTGCAGATCAAACAGAAGATAAGATGACAGCTTCCTTGGCTGTAAAGGATAGAAGGGTTTATCTCAAATTTGAACATACAGGAGGTACTGGAACACTTCTTGGCCAGTGTGGTGGTTGCCATTGCAATTTTAAAAGAATAGCCAGGTAAGTCCACGCTATGGTGTTGTTGGCTGCTTGTAAAATAATAGGTTGACACAGGTAAATATGTGCAGCAACAAAGAAAAAGAAATACTCCTCAACAATATATAAACCCCCAATAAATTAAACCATCGCATTAAGCTGACCATAGATGGTTCAAATCTGAGCAGGGACAGGCCAAGATGCGATCCAACTATGGGCAGGCTGATTGTACCCAAGTCGACCAGCATTTCAGATTTCTAGCATGCAATTATTGTCAGCAGCTATAGCCACTAGCAAATAACATAAACAAGTGTTCTCTCAAAAGAGACGGCTAACCTTCCCCCATCCCCTGTCGAGAGAGCACAAAAGCTCCGTGTGTGGGATTCCCCCTTCAACACAGACTGTGTTGATAGGGAAATCAAGCAATTTTATTTCCTAAAACCTAAAAAAGAAAATCACATTATTGAAGGCCTGCCTTATTCAGGAAAATGAAAGTATTACAATAGCCAAAAAGCTGCATACATATGATCAAGTGTAAAAAGTCTCTTAAAAAAAGAAATTTGTCCAAATGTGTAGAGAACCCAATCCTCCACCATCAGATCTTAATTGGCTGCAAATCTTTCAATGTATGAGCATACACAGTCACCTATTAGAATGGACACTTACCAACCTTACAAGGGTAGCCAATGTAGCATAATCTTATAAACTGAGAAAGACACTTACTGCAAGCTCCAGTTCAGCGTCAGTAAGATTTATTAATTACTAAAAGCCATCCATGCATCATAAAATACCACTGTGGAACACCTACAAATGTACAGCTGCACACGTACATCTCCAGCCACTGCTAACATGAATATGCAGCAGTATGATGTCAGTGCATCTATTCCACTCCAATGCGTTTTGTTCATTAGGACATCTTCAGGGGAGCATGGTGGCCAGAGAACTCTGTCAAGTAATAAAACAGACTCTATAATGATGTCAACTCTCTCTGGAGCCCTTTAAAGCTTAAAATGCTACAGATTGGGCGGCAGGTACATCCCATCCTAAGCAATCCCTACTACTACCCTATTAAAACTTCCTACAACCTGTACTTCAATACTGAGACAGGCATGGAAAGAGCAGTATTTCCGGCAACATTAAGTTGCTGAAGTGGGAATGTGGAGACAGTGGTATATTTAGTTAGATATTTACAGGAACAAGACATTGCTGAGTCTAAAATAGAGATGGTCATATTTCAAATGAATACATAATGTTGAGCAATGGGTGGTATCACAAGGTCAGTTCTAGGAACACTGTGTTGCTGAGTTGGAAATGGACAACAGTTCTTTTGCAAGAACACTACTGTGTTGGGTGTTATAGAGATTTGGAGATCCAATTGGTTTTCAATTACATTAATGTGTTTTGTTTCTAATTCTCACAAATATAGGGTGGGCTAACTTAGACAGAATGATTTTGCCCTCTAAGGGGTTTATAACATTTTAGTATGCATTACTTCCCAATCAGACACTATTTTAGTTGGAAGCATTATTTTTTTGTTTGACTGAATGTAGTGAGTAGAGATGAGCGAATCGAACATGACGAAGTGGAATTCGTTCCGAAGATTTGGAAAAATTCTATCCGCGACGAATCCGAAGATTAGCAAACTTCGGATGCACGAATCGAATTTTCTCAAAAAAAAAAAAACCGCCTCCTCTTGCTGCTGCCAGGTCCAGAGTGTGTCATGGGTCCCTGTACGGCCTCCCATTGCTGCTGACTTCATCGCCAGACTCTGCCATGTGCCACTTTCAGGTCTCCTTACACTGTTGGTGGGTTCCATTTTGTGATAGGGTGCTGTATGGCCTTCCATTGCTGCTGCCTCCACTGCCACCCTGCGCCATGTGCCTCTGTCGTCTGCTCACGCTGCTGACGGCTTCCGCTTTTTAACCGAGGCCTGTGTTTGGCTTCCGAATACTGCTGCATCCGCCGCCACCCTGCGCCATGTGTCTCTGTCGTCTGCTCACGCTGCTGACGGCTTCCGCTTTTTAACCTAGGCCTGTGTATGGCTTCAGAATAATGCTGCCTACACCGCCACCCTGCGACATGTGCCAATGTCGTCTGCTCACGCTGCTGCCAGGTCCATACTGATTCATGGCCCCCTGTACCGGCTCCTCATGAACGTGGTTCAGCGGGTTTGCATCACTTAACGGCAAATCGTTGACAAACGCTGGGACGTTCAGTGTTGTGCGCATTAAGCCAGACACCAAAGGGCAGCACAGACCTGTTATTACTCGCTCAAGCATGGCTGAACAAAACCAGTCTCTACCACAAATTGGACCCAGACCTGCCCAGGGTCTCGTAAGTAGATTGCACGGAGGAGTAGAGTTCGTTATTGGAATTAACTGTGAGGGACTTTTAAACCTAGGCCTGTGTATGGCCTTCAATTGAAGCTGCTTCTGCTCCTCCACTCTGCCATTGGACTCTTGATAGTCGTCTCCCCACGCTGCTGCTGGGGGGACTTTTTAACATAGGCCTCTGTATGGCCTTCAATTTTAGCTGCTTACGCTCCGCCACTCTGCCATGGGCCCCTGTACCGCCTCCTCATGCTGCTGCCAGGCCCGTAATCTGCCATGGGCCCCCGTACCGACTCCTCATGCTGCTGCCAGGCCCGTAATCTGTCATGGGCCCCTGTACCGCCTCCTCATGCTGCTGCCAGGTCCAGAGTGTGTCATGGGTCCCTGTACGGCCTCCCATTGCTGCTGTCTCCATCGCCACACTCTGCCATGTGCCACTTTCAGGTCTCCTCACACTGCTGGTGGGTTCCATTTTGTCATAGGGTGCTGTATGGCCTCCCATTGCTGCTGCCTCCACCGCCACACTGTGGCTCCACACTCTGGTTTTGGCCCCGTGACTGCCCAAATGAGTGAAGTGTGCGGTGATTCTAAGATCGACGGCACTCATCTGCATGTCATACTGACTGACAGTATTATTTCTCTTCCCCAGCAGACTCCAAGGGCATTTAAATTAAAGGTACAGTGTTCTGCACTAATATAAAGGCTCTCTGAAGCCTAGAAACACCCTTTTTATAAGTTAAATTCGCAGCGAATATATTCAGCTCAAAGCGAATATATTCCGCGAATTCGGCGAATCAGCCGAACCGAATTTTTGAATAATTCGCTCATCTCTAGTAGTGAGAGGCAGAGTAAATGGTAGTTTTGACAGGGAGGGGTGGGGGTGAGTAGAAGCAGAAAAGGAGCTGATCATGAATTTGGAAGGCAGGGAGCAGCAGCTGCTAATAGACTATTTGGACCATTTGGAGAATCAGCAGACATTAGCTGGCTGTGGACACTGAGAGGAAGAAAGTGAAGATAGAATGCAGCCCATTGTTGACATGGGATGAGGTAGAGGTGGCAGGTAGGGATTGTATGTGGAGCATCAAGAAAGCATAGCAAAATATGGTCATAGTTGGAGCTGAAGAAGAGAGGGAGAAGTGATAGTTGACCATGGAATGGCAGGAAAGGCAAAGCAGAAGCCAACTGAAAACCCAGGATTCAAACAAGCAGCAACATGAGCCAATCAAGACCCAGAGGAAGAAGAGGATGAAAAGTAGAATGTTTGTTTACAGAGTATAGAAAATAAGCTAAACATAGACCAGTAGGGAAATAAGTGGGAGTTGAATATGGTCAGGGAGGAAGAGAGGAAGGAGGAGAGGGAGAGTTTTTAGGGTGGTGGTAAGTGATCAGGTTCTACTGGGATACGATGTAAAGAACAAGCTGGTCACTGACCTGAGGGTAAGAAAGAAAGACTACCGGCCATAGATAAGGAGGAGGGGAGAGAGGAGGTATACCAAGAGCTAATTGTACGCCAGGGATAGAGACCGCAGAATAAGATCTGTTGGGGAGGTGCTCAGTGGAAAAGGAAAGAAATTAGTACAATGGTGGCTCATGCATATTTATGAAATTTAGGATGACATTTATGTGCTTGGGAGTTTATCTCTTCTGTGAAAGTCAGGGCACAGAGGAGACAGTGTTCAAAGATAACATACCATAGAAAGGACAACATTGTGGAGATGGGAAGGTGGTGGTGGTGGTAAGGGGAGGGGGTGTTACAGAATGTCAGTGATACTGAAACAAAGTGTCAAAAAGGCAGAGGACTATAAGATTTAGTAACATAAAAAAAACTGACTCAAAGAATGTGCTTTGCTCAGTACAGCAGAAAATGTGTATGTTGGAGAAAGGCATGAACTAATGCAGACATGATCTGACTCCATGCAGCTTCTTTTCAGTTTTCTACAGCAGGATCCCAGATTACCATTTTGAGAAAACTGCTATTATTCCACTGCTGACTACACAGCAATGGCAGTATGACTTTTTAAAATTTAAAAATTTAAAATTTTTAAATTTAAATGGAATTTCAGCATTTTACTATGCTGTGTAAGATCTTACCATGATGTTTGCATGTACGATGGAAATGGCATCATTATGGAATAAACATAATAATATTGAGTGATTATGATAAAAATAATAATAATAACAATTGCAATAAACATATAAAATAAAAAGACAAGTATATATGTATTATTCTTGTTGTGATTTTGTATCTTTCCTGACGTCAATAATCTCAGACGTTATACTGTGCTGTGTGTTGAAAAGCACAGCTGACCAAAGCTTGCACATTGTGCTATTTCCCTGAGATTCCCCTTCCCCCTCTGTTCTTTCTGATCTCACTTATAATTGGAATAGTGGAAACCATGGAAACCATCCATTCACTTATGTCAGATGGGCTGGATGCTATAAAATATGTATAGATGAGGAGGGCCATTTGAATAAACAGGAAATAGACTTGTCTTCACCTCCCGTGTGTCATTAGATACGTGTGCTGGGTTTTTTTTCATAGAAATATTTAAGATTTAAATAATACAGCCCCATTTTCTGAAAAGCACAGACATGCTGGTATTTAAGGAGAAATATTTAAACAAAAGTGCAGAAACATTGCCACTATGACATCATGGGATAACAATGTTGTAATTGCTTACTGAGCCCATAAAATTGCATGTAGTATTTTAATTCATTTTTAAAAATAGACCAAGGTCCGGAAAACTAAGCTAAATTTATGCAAACAGATGTAAATCTTTCTCTATCTATCTATCTATCTATCTATCTATCTATCTATCTATCTATCTATCGTTTAATAAGAAGGGATTTCTGTGACCTCATACAACCTCCAGCTGTGCCCTGAGAATCTAGGTTAAGGAATACAGTTATATGATGCTCATATTTGAATGAGCTAGGAGAGCCCTCTGCAGGTTATCGTAGTTTATTGAATTATATTACATTTATTGTCTTTGACAGACTAGAGTATTAACTTTTGAAAATGTATCTATCAATCAAATTGATTATTTTATCTGACATACAAGTGCTTGGTGAGCCATTGAAATCACATTTACCCGTGTATCATGTGTGCTGGGCTTCTTTATTAATAATTACAACAATAAAAAAACAGTGGTAGGGCTTACCCGAATCAGCAATAATTAGTCACTGAAAGTGATATTATAGGATATTATAAAGAATTACCATGTTCCCTGCTGATTCATTTTGTAAAGTTTGCCTTTCCTCAGTTACAGCTTGCTCCCTTCAGTGCTGGCCTGCCTTCTGGTTCCAAGGTGGCTCCTTTCCCTTTTCGGGGGTCTCCTGGAGTCACCCTTTCATGTGCACCCCAAGGATCAGTCTACATGGGAATGTACTGACACTGCTTTGCACCTACTTGCACAGGCCTCCAGAGATTCCTGCACTGCAAAAAAGAAGACATGCATGTGACCTGTCACAAGGCATGATGGGATTTGTTGTCTCACTGATTAGTAGTGGAGATGATATTTGTGAACTCTCTCTCTCTCTGACAGGAAGTTGGGGGAAGCTGCATCCAGGACATAGGAGTAGAGGGGAGCAGGGGTGGACTGACAACTCATGGGGCCCCTGGGCAATAGGGGATCATGGGGCCCCTGCGTCCTTGCCTACACTCAAAGCACACCCAAAAAAACCTATAAAAGGTACCACTGGCATTTCATGGGGCCCCCTACTGACCCCGGGCCTTCGGGCAGTGCCCGAGTGCTCGAATGGTCAGTCTGCCCCTGGAAGGGAGTATACTTTTAATAAAGTAAGTGCTTATGTATGGTTTATTAATAAAGATTGATTGATTATGTTGTAACATGTTAATCATTCCTGTTGGTTTAATTAAAGAAAGGACTATAGTAAATCACACGACTTTTTATGGCTTTGATTTTGTTGTTAAAGTTTCCTCACTAGAAAGGTGATTACTGTTCCATCCCAATATGTGAGTCAGAGACAGAGCTCTGACCCTGTCAGCCCTTCAGATCTTGATCTTTTTTGGACAAATCTGACCAATCTGGTTAGTTGTTATCTGGATAATATAGAGCAGGAGTAGACAACCTTGGCAATCCAGCTGTACTAAAACTACAAGTCCCAGCATGCCTCTGCCTTTGACAGTCCCATGGCTGTCAATGTCGGGCAATGCCTCATGGGGTTTCTAGTTCCAAAATAGTTGGAGTGCTGAGGTTTCTACTTCTGATATAGAGAATAAAGCTGGCCAAACACAGGCTGCCTCCTGCTGAATTGGATGAAATGTGTTCCATGTGTAGCCCTGTCAGCACTACGCAGCTCTAAAAAGTCAATATTTAATCTACTTTGGTAAAAGAAGCCACCATAGATTGTTTTGGTACCCTGACAGCCATCGGTGCCGGCTGTCAGAACCCAATAGCCGGCATTGTAGATTTGTCCATCTAAGTTGCATAGCTTTGATGGGGGATTCTTACTGTGCATGACCAGCTGAACAGACATTCAGTTATAAAAGCCACATCTATGAAAAATTTAAATAGATGAACAACTTTTCATCTAGTCTTTTTAAATATCTATCCAGTTGTTGATCATAGTCCTGAGCTGTTTCCACTGCCAATCCAACTTGATTGGTGCCAAATTATAACTAAGCTACTGACCACACACATTTAGGCTGATTCACTAAAGGAGTTGAGAATGTTCACACAAATAAAAAGTGAAGAGTTACTTCAATTATTCAATCATGTGAACATTCCTGTTTATTTATTTCATCTGCTCCTGACTGGATCATTAAAGTGTATCTTCACTTTTTTGTATGGACATTCTCTACTCTTTTTTTTTACGCCATTACCGTCCCCTTCCAGCAGCCCTTTAACTGGGTCTTAATGCTGGTGGGGAGGACTTCTTGATCATTTGATCACTAAGATTGGTTGTCATTGGTGTCACATGATCCAGAGACCATCTCGCTGGCTCCCAATCACAGAGCCTGGGAGCTGTCTGGAAAACTGTCGGTCGTAAAAATCTCAGCCAGCATGAATGCATATATGTGGTGTGTGGGCTTCAAGGCTCACACTCTCTGATGCTGCACTGATGCATTAACTGGTTGAAAACAGGTTACATCAGAATCACTGAGGCTGATTTACTAAAAAACTTGAGAACCTTCAATTGAAACATTGGGGGAGATTTACTAAAACTGCAGAATGGAAAATCTAGTGCAGCTCTGCATAGAAACCAATCAGCTTCCAGGTTTTATTGTCAAAGCTTAATTCAACAAGATGAAGTTAAAAGCTGATTGGATACCATGAACAGCTGCACCAGATTCTGAGTTATCCAGTTTTAGTAGTAGCTTTAGTTTTAGTTTAGTTCAATTAACAAATCATGTGAAAAACATCTTTACATTATAAGGTATTAAAGGTGTTTAGGAATTTAATTGGTCGTGACAGACAACAGTTTTAAAGAATTCCTTTAAGGACTGGTTCACTCCACATCACAAAGCAATGCGGTGTATGAAGGTGCACTACCATGAACTGCACTGCATTATTATAATGCATGGCAGTGCTTGTTTTTTTATTTGCCTGTGTTTAATTTTTTAAATTGTGTTAATATACTATACTAAAGCGTTGTAATGAGTTTCAATGTCTTCCTGAACAGGCCCCATACAAGGCTTTTTTCCTTGTCTGCACATTGGCGCTGCAAAAAACGCAGCTCAATGGAACTGGTGCTAACCAGCCCCAAGAGTAAGCAGCTCTTGCACTAACCCATCTTTGATGGGTCTAAATTTGCCAGTTAACGTTCCCATGTCTGGGTTTGTTAGGAAATCTGAGCTCTTGGATTTCTGTTTAGCTGCCACAGGTTACCAAATTGCATTTTATATACAATTGTATTAATACAGACCCTGAAAATATATGTGAAGGATAAAAAGCATAAAGAAAACACATCTATGAGTCTTGGCCTTTGGCATCGTATTAATTCTTAAATTCCTTGATGATGTATATATTTCACATTTTTTCCTTTATGACAGGTTTATTATATAGTGTTTCTGGAAACACACCATTATGGAAAAGCAGGAATTGCATAAATTCTTCATAAGGTAATAAGACAGGCTGACGCTGTGGAATAATACATTCAAACTCTCAGACCTTCTGCCTACAACAAATGATATTTGAATAGCTGTGGCAGGAATCCTCCAACTCCCTAGAAGGAAAATGCTACTCAGACAGCTGAGATATTACACTCCAGACATAAAGCAGACATGCATTTTTACTTAATAAGCTCATACGCTCTATTTTTTTTATTCTGTCTATAATTGGTCACTGTTGGTTCTAGCGTGAGCGTATAATTACAGCACACTAACCTATAATATATAAACAGTCCTGGATGCGATGCATTCTCAGCAGGTTCCCTCTAAGGAAGGTGTTTAACCTGTGCATGCTCAGTGAAATGTGTATTGTTTTGCAAGCTTAAAGCATAACTCCATTCAAAACTGACATTTTTTGACTGTGCTTTTTTATTTTTTGCTTCCTATTCTTTGGGATCCCCCTGCATTTTACTTTTTCTGCAATAGTTTGTGCCTGTGTACCCACCCCCATTATCAGAGTAGAGGTGTATCCATATTTTGGCTGTATAATGGCCATGTTGTTTGAATTAAACTGGGTATTCTAGGAAAATCTAATCATTGGTGTTCCTAAGACATGTAAGGAACTCTACTTAAATCAGTAGTTCAGTTTTAGGTGGTAGTTAGTAAGCCGAATCACAAGCTGGCCTCTTACACGTCCTAGAAACTCTCCAGTAGAGTTTCTAAGGCATGTAAGAAGTCAAAGAAGGCTTGGATTTCAGCTTACCAGAAACTGAGAAGTCTCTTCTGGGTAGAGCTAGTTTCCTTGCAACACTGATGAGCTTATGTAAAGCGTACGTTATTATATTATTATTATTATACAGGATTTATATAGCACCAACAGTTTGCACAGTGCTTTACAAAATGAAGGTAGACATTACAGTTACAATACAATTTGGTACAAGAGGAAACAGAGGGCCCTGCTCGTTAGAGCTGACAATCTAGGAGACAAATCGGAAATATATTTTATACATTACATTTGAATTTTTTCTAGCTAGCCCTATTAATCTGAATGATCTTGAAGTTTGTAAATTTAGTTTGTGAAGATCTGCATCTTGCTTGAGGTGATTGTAGCCGTATTAGTGCATTTGCGACAGAGACAATTGAGTACTGTCAGTGAAACTTTTTTTATTTACACTAACATACAATTTTCAGGACAAGCTTTCAGGGTATGTCCCCTTATTCAAGGTCCAAGCAGTACTACTTCACAAAGTTTTAGCAAAATGTTAAAAGAAACAATCTCTGAGGAAAAAAAAGAACTGAATTGTTTCTGAAGATCCCCACATATTTACTTCTTTGAATTCTGTGACACGTATAGACTATGTCATATAAGTAGGCACTGCTGTGTCACACATTTCACAGAGCCTGCCTGCTGAATTACAGAGGTGCCGAGAAGAGGAGTTTCAGAAGGCAGAGTCATTACAGGAATCACTGAGTGCAGGCGGCAAGGTACCATGGGATATGTAGTTCTTGGAAACTGAAGATAAAGAGCAGAGGAGAAGCTGCAAATCATGCAAGAAAAACAGAATGTTGTGGAAAGAGATGAGCAGCAGACAGGAGAACTCACAACAAGATTGGGATTTTTTCACTAAGCTTACATTGAATTGTCAAATATAGCTTTTGTTTGTATTGCTATTACAATTCTGATGTTATAAAATGAAAGTGTATGCTGTGACTATAGACTTCCTTTAATAATTAAAATTGTGAGCAGTACAGTAAACAGAACCCAATGGTTGTGCCCAAAATCTCCCTTGCAACTTTTTTAAAATAAAGTAAATTAGCTCCTCCTCACTAAGCATTATGATCTTTTCAGCCATTTTTACAATTGATAATGTACCCCATAATTCTTTCCACAGTCAGCTACCCTCAAGCTGCGCACCTACCTGAAAAAGTCAGTGCTCAGTTTGGAAGGTTATACAATATGTATAACACAGTACAGCAAGAAAAAGACCCAAGCTTCATTGTCATTGTTCCTTCAGATTAGAAAGAATAGAATTAATACAGTGATTTCAAGGTGGGAATGTTTTAGTTGGTTACTTCATGTCATACATAGCACATGTCTAGTATAGAACCAAGAGGGCATTATTTTTCCTGTGCACTTTAACAACTAGAATAGCTTCACTTAAAGTGTTACTAAACTCACAACAGTAAAATCAGTCTGTATATGCAGTAAAGCATGCTTGTTATATTCACTGTGGAACCTAAGGGGTTAATCCTCTGCATTGTGTAAAAAGGATGTTTGATCCTGTCTTCTACTGTCCCAATCCATCTGCTGATAGTACAGAGCCCTAGGAGTAGCTCTGCACATGATCAGTTTAGTGTGTATTGCTAGAGAGTTTTTTTTCTTCTTTGGGAGGACACATGTGATCAACACAAGACCAATCAGTGCTGTCCAGACAGAGGGTCAGGTGTCATAGGTCTCATACGACAGTCAGAGAAGAATGAAAACTCCTCCTACAAGCTTTAACCGGTGCTCAGCTGGACACAAGACTGCTATATATTGCTGATGAGAACAGATATTTAGCAGTTTATATTTACTAAAATAATTGCAATTCCATGTTCTGTGTACTGTAGGAGACCAGATATAATGAATGCAGGGTCCTGGGTTTAGTAACACTTTAATACTATAATCAAGTGTTATTTAATTAAATGTAAGGTTATATAAATGAGTTGCATAGATGCTGATGTCAAAAAGTGCATGGATATTTGCATGTTTGTTACTCTACCCCCAAAGGAGCCGCTTGGTATTTTGGGTTCTGTGTTCGGCACATCAACTCGGCACCTCAACAGCCCCTCTGAATGAAAATTGCTGCAAGCATATATAAGAACAACAGTATAGATACCTTAACGACATCCCGACCGCCCTATTGCAGATATACTGCTACAGGGCGACAGGGGTGCACAAATTCACACATATATATATATATATATATAAAAATATATGTGTGTGTGTCTGTGATTTTGGTATTTCCAGGTAGAGGGCGTGTGCACGCCTTACCGACAATGTTGTTCGCGGCCATGGCTGTCAATCCCCAGGTCCCAGCCTGTGATTCCCAAACGGTGCCCGGTGATTACCAAGCATTTCCAATGGGGAGGAGGACTGCTTTGTTTATTAACAGTCCTCCTCTCTGTCTGTGCGGGCACACTGCTCTGGATGGCTGTGCAGAGCACAGCCATCTAGAGCAGTGTGCTTACAGTGAAGCACCAACACACCGCCTCCCCCCCAGTAAAACACTCCCAGCACACAGTTAACCCTTTGATTGCCCATATTGTACACTCTTCTTGCCCAGTGTAATTAGTACAGTGTCAGTGCTTTTTTTAGCACTGATCACTGTGTTGGTGTCACTGGGGATGTCAGTGACACCAAATCAGTCCCCCCAGTGTCAGAATGCCCACCGCAGTCCTGGTATAAGTTGCTGATCGCCACCATTGCTAGTAAAAAAAAAAAATTCCAGTATCTATACCGCCATTTGTAAATGCTATAACTTTCACGTAAACCAATTAATTTACACGTATTGGGATTTTATTTAGCAAAGACATATAGCAGAATACATTTTGGCATAAATGTATGATGAAATTTTATTTTTGAAATTTTTTTACTGGACATGTTTAATAGCTCTGCACCCAGGTGACTCTGTCTGTTGGCATCTCAAACTCAGCACTCTGGATTCCACTCTGGCTACTGATACACAGCAATGGTGGTGCACACTGGATAGCAAAGTGTACTCTCCAGTCACCCTCATGGCAAGAGAAAGCTGTGTCCTGTACAGCTTGAGAAAATGGAGATCTTTCCCTTCCTCCTGGCAATCTCTCTCCAGGAAATGCAGTTCAAAAGCTCTTGATTGCAGTAGAGTCTCTATACTCTGAACTACAGTTCCCACAATGCAGTGGTGCATGAATCAGCAGCTCTCCCCCCTTGCTGGTATAGCTGTAAACCAGTTCAGCAGCAGTTACAGAGAGCAGCTTCTCTTATTTTTGTTCTTCACCAGGCACCTGGCTACTTGTTATATTAGAAAAGCCGAACTTTAGCATTGTTGACAGTAAGAGATGGCTAATGAAATGAACTTCTGTTAACCACTCGCCCTCCAGAGAATTTACCCCCCTTCCTGACCAGGCCATTTTTATGATATGGCACTGCGTTACTTTAACTAACAATTGTGCGGTCATGCAACACTGCACCCAAATTAAATTTACATCTTTTTTCCCACAAATAGAGCTTTCTTTTGGTAGTATTTGATTGCCTCTGCATTTTTAATTTTTTTTAAATTAAATTTATATCCTTTTTTCCCACAAATAGAGCTTTCTTTTGGTGCTATTTGATTGCCTCTGCATTTTTAATTTTTTGCGATATAAACAAAAAAAGACTGACAATTTTGGAAAAAATACATATATTTTTGAGTTTTTGCTATTAAACATGTCCAGTCAAAAAAAATTTTTAAATTTAAGCCAAAATGTGTTCTGTTACGTCTTTACTAAAATAAATCCAAATACGTGTAAATTAATTGGTTTACATGAAAGTCATAGCATTTACAAATGGTGGTATATATACTGGAAATTTTTTTTTTTTGCTAGTAATGGCAGCGATCAGCGACTTATAGCAGCACTGCGGGACTGCGGTGGGAATTCTGACACTGGGGAAACTGACTTGGTGTCACTGACACCCCCAGTGACACCAAAACAGTGATCAGTGCTAATAAAAAGCACTGACACTGTACTGATGACACTGGGCAGGAAGGGGTTAACATATAGGGCAATCAAAGGGTTGACTGTGTGCAGTGTGTTACACGGTAAGTACACTGCTTTGTATGTGTGCAGGAGCCAACAGGGGAGAGATCTGTGTTGTTTATACACAGGTCTCTCTGCTATAGGGTGGCGCAGAAGTGGTTATTGTTATTTTTTCACTAATATACACTCTTTTTTAATGGAAATAATAGAATTTGACAGTCACACACCAAGCCATGCTTAGGGTAAGGAGGGTGTTTCCCTTGCTAAAGTTTTCCAATGTATCAGATTAGAACGTGTATGTCTGTTTTGTTTTTCATACCACAGAGATAGTATTTTCTACATACAGTAATTTTATACCTAATGTTTTAGTGCCCATGTACACTGGCTTAAAAAAATGCTGATTCTAGAGGTGTTTAGCATTTTGCCTGTAGAAGCAACTAATGTTATCCCATGTGTCCATACACATTAGGACGTTTAGAGGCATATTTTAAGCTCAGTGTTTAGAGGCAAGAAAAAAACCCTTCAGTCTAGGGTTACTGAGAGCAGTTTTCTGGCAGAATAAAATGCTAAACGTTCCTGAATGCCTGTACAAAAATGCTGCATATGAGCGGTTTTTTTTCTGTCAAAAGAACTGTTGTTTTTTAAAGTCCTTTTTTAAAGTGCATGGATCCTAATGCCTAGTACACATGATCAGAAAATCGGGTGTAAAATACCGCTTTTGAAGCAATCATATGGTAATCTGATCATTAGCACACAGCTTTCGAGAGCCAATCACAACAGTTCATGTAAAACTATCCGGGACAAACACAAAAATTTTTCTCGTGTGATAACAAACAATTTTCAATTAATCAATATAGTATTTGTTCAGAAAAAAAGGAAAACCAAGACCATGCATGATCAGAAAGGAAAGAATACATTACAATACAATACAGTACAATACAATACATTATATAACTTCCAAAGTTGTATTCTGTTGTAAAAGAATTTTTGTAACTTTAGTTTCCTTTTCAATATGAGACTAGCATGCAAAAAAAATGGACAACCATTCATCCAATTTTCTCATCATGTGTACGAGGCATAAATTATTTTTCAGGCTTATGCATGTCCCACCACCAAGCCTCTTTCGGATATAGAGTTCTGTTTTGTCTGCAAGCTTGTTCTAAGTCAATGACTTAGAAAGTCATAATACTAGTGGATCAGTATTGTGGCCAAACAACATAAATTAACTTGAACAAGAATGTAAAAAGTATGGACAGAAAATTCTACACTACACCACAACAGGATTAAATGTATATTTTACTGGACCATCAGTGTCATTAAAAAAATGGGAAAAAAAAAGACTTTATACCACCACTGGCTTCCAAAATGTAAAAGTCTCAAATATTGTTAGAATGTATCTCAAATATCTACACTATTGCTCTTTTGCATTTTCTAGATTGAATAAATACAGAGAAACAATGTTTTCATTTTTCATTACGGCACATCATATTCTAGAAATACATTACCATGCTAGAGCTGTTCCTACTGGAGGTATATAAACTTTGGATGCATGGTGACATCATAAAATCTGTTTTTTTTAACATGGTGGGGCAATACCAGATGTATATGGCAGTGAAGAATGATTAGTGCTGATTAAGTGGACAGACAGTAGTATTTGATGGATTTTATCAGATTGTCTGAGATTATAATAATTGTAATTTATGCAACTGCAAACCAAATCCAATTACAGGTTAATTTCATCTGATGCTGTTAAATGTGCAAAGTGCATTTCCAGACCCTCAAATGTGAAAACACAATTAAATATTTTGTTTACCAGAAAATTTAAGATCAGACAATCTACAGTATAGGCACTATAAATTTAGAAAAATATAAAAAAAAACATAAGAAGAACATTAATATTTTATACAGCTATCCTGCTGTACGAATACTGACTATTCCTATAGACTGATATGGGGAAAAAAAGTCTCAAATTTATTGTTGCCTAGTGAACTTTAGTTTATGAAAATTAATACTGACATTATATAAGTTAAAAATAAAGCTCATAACTGTTCTTCCACATAATAATAGCAGTTTATTTTATGAAAGAAAGCCATTAACCTTGTACAGTACTGTACGGTTCAAGGTGAAAATAACAGTTTATCATTTTTGAAGACAACATTCAAAGATGCGCTTAGAAGTTGCCATGGTTATCACTTGCATCACTATGACATCAAACACATAAAAAAACACTTCTTTAAATAAATTATGTAATATTTGTTACTGTTTTCCTTATTTTCTCCATAGGATTTTAATGATGGCAGCCTTGCTCTAGACAAGTCCAAGGACTTTAATCCACAGCACATAGGAATAATGTACCATATTTGTTTGAATGTCTCTCATTTCTATATTGGAAATACATGCAGAAAACATCATAATAAGGCTTAAATATTAAGTAGAAGATCTGTTTTTTATCATTACCTTTTTATATTTTATGCAAACACATACCATATTTCTTGTAAAGGTAAAGCCTACATTTACTTAAAAGAATAAAAAATAAGCACAAGGGATATCACTTACCTTCAGTGAGATGTGTCTCTTGTGCTGCTGTGTATGAATTTAGATAACATTTTCCTCCTCTGATTCCCCCTATCCCTGCTGCTCAGGGGTGGACTGACCATCCGAGCTCTCGGGCACTGCCCGAGGGCCCGGGGTCAGTAGGGGGCCCCATGAGATGCCCCTGGTACCTTTCATTGGCTTTTTCATGGGCTTTTTTGGATGTGGGCGAGAACACGGGGGCTCCATGATCCCCTATTGCCAGGAGGCCCCATGAGTTGTCAGTCCACCCCTGTTGCTGCTGCAATTGTTTGGTGTGGCAGAGGTTAATAGATGTAAAGGAGCTGTCACAGGCACTTATTAAGAGTACCCGACTATGCCCGTCTTTTCCACCCACCCCCTCCATTCATAGAGGTTGTACTACAACTTCACAAATGAAATGTGATTTGTGAATGGAGGATGAGCAGATCGCTGATAGGTCCTTCCCCTCCATTCATAGATCATTTTTTATTCATAAAATTTGTAGTATGACTTCTGTGAACAGAGGACCTGAGCAGAAAGTATAGTCGGGCACTCTTAATAAGTGTCTGTGTCAGCTCTCCTAAATTTGTAGTACAACTTCTGTGAACAGAGGACCTGGGCAGAAAGTATAGTCAGGCATTCTTAATAAGTGTCTGTGACAGCTCTCTTAATTCTATTAACCCCGACCACCATAATCTTCTGGATTCATAGAAAGATAAAGATTTCTGCTGAACGAGGACACAGCAACACAAGGGACACATTGGCGGAAAGTAATGTCTTGTTCTTTAATTTTTTTACGTTTTTGACTTATCGGTAATAAATGTATTGCTTTTTTGTGTTTTACATTGGTGGGGTTTTTTTTAACTTTGTATTCATGTTAAAGATTTTCAATAAAATAGGATTTTAGGGTTATTATATTTTTTGTTATTGAAAGAATGTTTCAATATGCATTTTTTTCTTGAAATATGTAATTTCAAGTTTTTGTTACTTGATTTTTATATAGTATGTATCGCTTTATGTGTTAAAGTGTAACTAAAGAGAAAACTTTTTTTTTTTTTACCAGTTCTGGTGACCCTGGTGACACACCAGGATTACTTCACTTTGGAAGGATTTAATCTAACTTCCTGTTTTGGCTAAGGAACAGTAAGTGAAAGGAAATCTCCCAAATCGGACACAGATGGGAAAAAAAAAGAGAAGAAAAACTGAGGGGGGTTTTTACCCTTCCTTACTCTATCTCAAATTAAAAAAAAAGGTTTTCCTTTAGTTACACTTTAATTTATAATAACCACTTCAACTCTGGAAGATTTTACCCCTTCATGGCCAGAACATTTTTTGCTATTTAGCACTGTGAGAATTTAAATGGTAATTATGTGGTCATGCAACGCTGTACCAAAATGAAATGTATAGAATTTGTTTCTCACAAATGTAACTTTCTTTTGGTGGTATTTGATCACCTCCTAGATTTTTAATTTTTTCATATATAAACAAAAACAAAACTGAAAATTTAAAAAAAAAAAATATCTTTTACTTTCTGCTATAAACTATATCCGATAAAAAAAACTTAAAAAATCGAATTTCTTTATACATTTAGGCCAAAATGTATTCTGCCACATGTGTTTGGTAAAAAAAATCCAATAAGCATATATTAATTGGTTTGTGTGAAAATTATAGTGTCTACAAATGATATATATATTGGAATTTTTATTTACTGTATTTATTTTTTTAGTAATGGCAGTGATCAGCGACTTATAGTGGGACTGTGATAGTGTGGTGGGCAATCTGACACTGACACTTTGTGGGAACTGACTAACTGCCACTGACATCTCCAGTGACACTAATATAGTGATCAGTGCTAATACTATACACTGTCATTGTACTAATGACACTGGCTGGGAAGGAGTTAACATCTAGGGCCAATCAAAGAGTTACCTGTGTGCATAACAATTGTAAAGTTTGTAATGTGTGCTGCTTTTACTAAGCAATGTGACAGTTTTTACTCCATGCTTTGCAGGGAGAAAAAAAACAGCCACATCACTGCATTCTGTAGACAGCCCTCTGTTGTTTACCAACACAGAGCTCTCTTCTGTCATTCACTCAGCCAATCATCAGGTCCTGGCCATAAATCATAGACTGGGACTTACTGATCGGCTTATTCTGTAGCATAGCCAAGGCAGTGGGCATGCGCACGTGTTCGCCACCCTCCCAGAAACGCTGGACCACCTATATATTCACATATACAGTAAATACGTGATCCAGTGCAGCAGGACAGCACTGCAGCAGTAAAGCTACAGCAGTCGATCCAGAAACGGATAAACAATAAAATAATAGGGAATGTAGGATACTAATGCGGCAATAGATTTGTGAAAAATCCTGCGATTTTTCGGACGACATTAAACTCCGCCGATATTCTTGTCGTGTATGGGTAATTTTGTCTGCAGATTTTCGTTTTTTTGTCTTTTTGATTATCGGTCCTGTTGGTAAATTTTATAAAAACGACCGAATTTCATCCCATTGATGGTAATATTCCCTGAATTTCTAAACGACAAATTAATGCGCATGTGTTATGACCTGGAAGTTTCTCAAGGAACGAAATTTCTTTTCCGGGAGAAAGGTCAAAAGTTGTAGTATGTAAACAGAACGTCATGTCATGTATTTCTGTGTTGTAACCTTTGTGTTTGATGTACAGAAATAACATGCATCCACTATGCCTATTGTGTTGTGCTTAATTAGCCCATAATTAAAAGAATTTATGGCACCATTAACACCTATAACACTTTATGGATATATATATTTAAAAAATAACAGCAATATACTTTTAAAGCAGCAAAGCTTTATTGACACATGTAGGTAGACAGTATCAAAAGCATTATTTTTTATTCATTATAAACATTATAAAAAATATAACAGCTTTTTTTACCATACAAAATTGTTCACTGTACATTGTGTACATATATGACAATACAAGTATTGTTATTTGTTCCGATCTTCAGTAAAGAAGTCATAATATACAACATGCACAATGTGTGCAATCACACATTGCTGATGTCTTGACGGCAGATTCCGAAAAGAGGGAGGGAAAAAAAGGTCACCAAACGACATAATTTCCATCAAAAATACGACAGCATTTCCGTCCAAAAAACGATATCATTTCCACCCAAAAAACCACATCATTTCCTGCAGAGGTAACAATTACAAAGAATTTTTCTGCCGATTTTTGTTGTATCGGTGGTCTAATTGGCTCTATGACGAACTGATTTTTCATTTATTGGAAGAAAAATCGCAAGATTTTTTCCAAATCTATGGCCTGCATTAGTGTATTTAACATTTAAGAAGTGGGAATGAGCCAAATGTACCTGGGTTCAGTTCGAGGAAGGTTTGCCAAACTTTACTAAAGATTGGATGTTGATTCCGAACCCCATTGGAGTCAGTGGGAGCCAAATGTTAAAGAACAATAAAGGCCATTTTCTAGTCTAATCAGCAATGGATTGTTAAACAAATAGCATAGATGGCTGAGCACTGCCCTAAAGAATATGTACAAAAGCAAAAAAGTGATATTAAACATTTTTTTTTTTTTGCAGAGAATGCATTAAGGTAAAAAAACCTTTTGAGTTTAGAACCACTTTAATTCTCTTTGGAAGGGTGTAGTGAGTTTAAAAATCCTTAAAGTAAAACATTACAAATTCTAAGTTCCTTTAAATAACATGCTTGGGGGATGCCCTTTATCTGCCTTTTAAGCAGCACATCTATACAGTTTATAAAACCTATTGATGTAAAACTGACATTTACAATGAAAAAAAAAATCTTGCAAAGCACCTTAACCTAATGTTGATGGGAACAAGGGCATCTTCCTCACCACCCTAGCCTGGAGGATGTGGGGGTCTGTGGACATGGGCTTTACTAGAATCTGGAAGCTCCCTTTTAAAATAAGAGTGTTCCTAGATACCACCCGCCATGGTACCCCTTCTCACCCTGTATTGTCTGGCCCTGTCTCACCTGGACATCAGCACCAATGTTCACGCCCACTGATAGGTAGGCCACGTCTAAAAATGACAACAAGAGGAGCCTGTGGAGATGCCCAACAGCCACACTGCATGCAAAAAGCTATAAGCGTTGCGGTCAAGTCACATCAGTGAATTTTAACCCCAAAAATGTAGAAAACAACATATATTTAAAATCTTAACTATAAAGATATGATAATATTGGGATATATGACTGTTGGAACATGTATTACTGCAAGCCTTTCCTTCCACTTTAAATCTACTCCCAATGATACTTCACAAAGACAGGGTACTTCTTGGAGCCGACAGTACGTATATATAAGGCCTCTTGGCAGGTCGGTCTTAATGCAGAGAGGCTGCATTTATGCATACCACAATGTAAATGCAGCTGTCTCTAGAGTGTGCGCCCTGCATGCTTCCGGCACAGTTATGGGTGGCTAACGGAAAACTCTCAATTGCTACTTGCAATTGGAAGCTTTCCAATCACGTGACCGCTGTAACAGCCAATCACGGCGGCCACATGATAATCAACCCCACCCAGGCTCCAGACATCTGAAACCCCTTAAAGGGCCAGGAGTCATCTGTGCCAAGGGAATAAGCTTTGGCACTTGGGTAAGCTGATACCAATAATTGACAGAGCAGCAGATCCACTCCTATCTGTGTCTCAGGATCAAGCTATCTAAGAACAATAATTTCTGAAGGGGCTCTAGTCAGTATAACATGAAAGCTCTATACCATTCATTCTGTAAATATAACTCTTTTGGGCCCAGCAAAGCAGAGAGGCAGCAGGCATTTACAGGTTGTCTGCTTGGTAGATAGAAGCCCAAACCCAGATCTCCGTAATAGCTTCTATGCTCCCTATGCTATTTGAATTTAGTGTCAGGAACTCCATTCCTGGAATGCTGTATGTGTTCCAGCTACCTGGGCCTTTATATTCTTTGCTATTCAAGGCACCTTTAGGCTGACAAAAATTGCCTCCTTACACTGGGGGTCAAAGCGATGAATGACTCTCTTGCGGACAGCTAAAATGATCATCAATGTCACTGGTTAGTGGTTACTTACGTAAGAAACAAGATGAGACTCTCAACTTCTACCATGCTGCTGGTACTGTTGAATGTCGAAATCCAGAATGATGAATGTAGTTTGAATACAAACATACATATACAGCCCCTGTACATTATTTGATTCAATAAATATAAAGTATATATCAGAAAACTTTTATTTAATTATAATTTGACATATCAAAAATACCTGGACCAATTAACTAAATGTGAGAAAAATACGATGTGCAATGTTGTACAATGTCATGGAGGTAGCTTTAATCAAGATAAACAGCGTCTGTTAGATTTATTCTGTAGCAGCGTGAATTCATAAAATAAAATATAAAACCTTTGATCTAATGTACTGTGAAGTAGTCCTCTAGTAACATGAATCTATTAACAAAAATGTGACAAATTGAGGTGCATAAGAGCCTATTCTTCCACTTTCTATTTCCCTCCAGGTTGGTATTGTTATCAGAACACCGAGTCCTTAATAATAACATCTCCAGTGCAGTCTATTAAAATGTACTCGCTGTGAACCTTTGTGAAAGGCTTTGGATTCTTTCTGAAGGACACCTTAATGTCCCTGTCATGCTGAAAATATCTGTCACTATTGTTATTTAATTCTGTAGCTGAAAGCTGTGCAGTATACCTACGCAGGAGGACACTAGTCATTGCTCATCATTTACGTTGTACGCTCAGATTCTGTCGTAAACATCATTTTTTGTATCAGTAGCACAATACATGCTCAATTTCCCAGCTTTAAATAATTCAATCTTTCATCTATGCCCTACAAAAGATGAATAACTACACTGAGCTAAAAGAGGGAGATCCCTAGTGACGTTCAGCATCTGTGTGGGAAGAGTAAGGAATACCTTGCAGGTCCTGCTTGCGTCAGTCACAACGCCTACACTACAGGGCTTCCAGGAAAGCCCGCTATCACAATATAATGAAAGCAAATGAAATACACTCCAAAGGCTAGAGGGTTATGTATCTTTTGCTTTTCCCAGTTATTGCTTGATAACTACGTGAATACGTCTACGTGACCAAGAAGGAAAGAAGCGCTTGCAGCTAATTATAGCACAAACCATGTTACACAATTCTTTTACCAGTTGGATTATTGCTTTTACATTTATGTATTTAAAGCTGAACTCCAGAACTTTTAGAATATTATCTCTGCATGAAAACTGTGCTGTTCCCAATCACCGGGGGGGGGGGGGCTTGGTGATCAATGCTGGAGCCCCACATTCCATTCTACAAAGGGATCAAGAACTACATCTCCAATGATTCAATGGAAAATACATGATGGTGAAAGTGTATGTGGGCTGAGCTTGGGGCTGTCAGTGCTGTGCAAACTAAAGTAGCTAATATGTCAGTGGCTGTGGGAGGGTCACGACCAAGTGCTGCAGTCACCACACCAGTACTCCTTTAGTAAACTACATGTAGATATGTAGTAGGTTCTGTTCTCGCTAAATAAAAAGGATTTCTAGAGAAATAGTGCTTCACTACACAAGAATTACATTCTCTTGGAAGTTAAGTGGAATGAATTAAATTGTATTCTACTTCTCAGCAGGGGTGTCTCTAGCACTGGACACACAAGGCACGTGCCCTGCATCTCCTGTAGGATGCCCCTGGTCCAAGGCACCGAGATCATCCACCATAGCAGCAGGGGGAGAGGATTTGTTCTGGGAGGGGGGATTTTGCTGAGGGGGGGGACATCATTTGTGCAGAGAGGTGTGATTTTGGGGGGATGTAAATTTTCCTGGGTGTGGGCATGTAGGAAGGGATATGGTTTGTGCTGGGAGGGCAGAATTTGGAAAAGAGAAATCAATACATTTCTGCTTGAAGGGGGGTTTGGGGGGCGGAAGGATTTGTGCTGGGAGGGGATTTTTTTTGAGGGAACATCATTTGTACTAGTAAGGGACATTTTTTTGTGAAGGGGAAGAAGATTTATGCTGGGCAGGGGCGGACTGATCATTTGGAAACTCGGGCACTGCCCGAGGGCCCGGGGTCAGTAGGTGGCCCCATGAGATGCCCCTGGTACCTTTTTCATAGGCTTTTTTTAGTTTGGGCAAGGACACAGGGACCCCATGAACCCTTATTGCCCGGGGGCCCCATGAGTTGTCAGTCTGCCCCTGATGCTGGGAGATAGTTTTATGTGGGAACAAAGATTTGTACTGGAGGGGTATTTTTTTTGGGGGGGTGGGGGGGGACAAAAAATTGTGTTGGGGGGAGGGTTCCGCACAGGATTTATATTTATACTAGAAAAAAAAGAGGATTTTTTCATTTTTGTTTGGGGAGAGTTTTTGCTTACAGTGAGAATTTTTGGCTCGGGTGATTTATTGTGATTATGTGTGTGATTAGTGCTGGATTTGTTTGGGATGTGGATTTTTTTTTCCAAGGTGGATAGTGGAATAAAATATTTTGCATTCTCCTGACCTCTCTGTGTGTTACATATCCCTGACTTCTGCTTGTTTTGTGTGCCTGACCTCTACAGTTACACTATTTTGCCTGCCTTTACACGCACATGAACTTTAATGGCATCCCAGTCTTAGTCCGTAGGGTTCAATATTGAGTTGGCCCACCATTTGCAGCTTCAACTCTTCTGGGAAGGCTGTCCACAAGATTTAGAAGTGTGTCTATGGGAATGTTTGATAGTCCCACTTCAAAAGTAGGTAGAATTCAATCTACTTGATCAGATACAATCTTCTCCCAAAAACAAGAGACCTTGACCAGTGTTCACACTCGTTGTGTTATTCACACACACCGCACACACCAGAAATAGGTAAATGGAAAGCCTTTATATTATAAAATCAAATACATCAGGGATCCACAGTAGAACTCAAATCAGCCTCCAATCTCCAGGACAAGCAGAAATCCCTCTCCATATAGGTCAGTATTTGTGTAGAGAAAAAAAACAAATATAGTGTAATACTGCAGGACCCAGATAAGATGAATCCAAATATCAAACCACTCACATTGTAAAAGAATGTAACCAGCCTTTTATTAATTTATCTGGAGCCAAACCGCCACATAACCAGGGTAAAGATCTCACAGTCAGTATCGGCTGCCAGCATGTATAGTAGTTACTCCATCAAGCTAGATGGCCCCCGGAGCACAGCACACCGGCGTTCGCTCCACTCACTGGAAGTGACGTGGTACATTGGACGGAAAAGCCAGAAGTGCTTCAACGCATTTTGCCCCTCCTCCAGGGCGTTTTTACAGATTTTGTAGTACTATGGGAATGTTTGACCATTCTTCCAGAAGTGCATTTGTGAGATCAGGCACTGATGTTGGTCGAGAAGGCCTGACTCACTGTCTCCACTCTAATTCATCAAGGTGTTCTGTCAGGTTGCAGGCCAGTTAAGTTTCTCCACCCCAGACACGCTCCTCCATGTCTTTATGGACCTTGCTTCGTGCACTGATGTGCAGTCATGTTAGAACAGGAAGTGGCCATCCCCAAACTGTTCCAACAAAGTTGGGAACATGAAATTGTCCAAAATGTCTTGGTATGCTGGCGCCTGATGAGCTCCCTTCACTGGAACTAAGGGGCCAAACCAGGGGCGGACTGACCATTTGAGCACTCGGACACTGCCCGAGGGCCCGGGGTCAGTAGGGGGCCCCATGAAATGCCCCTGGTACCTTTTTTATAGACTTTTTTGAGTGTGGGCAAGGACACAGGGGCCCCATGATCCCCTATTGCCCGGGTGCCCCATGAGTTGTCAGTCTGCCCCTGGGCCAAACCCAACCCCTGAAAAACAACCCCACACCATAATCTCCCTCCACCAAACTTTACACCTTGCACAATGCAGTCAGGCAAGTACCATTCTTCTGGCAACCTCCAAACCCAGACATGTCCATTGAATTGCCAGACAGAGAAGCGTGACTTGTGTCCACTGCTCTGAGTCCAGTGGTGGCATGCTTTACACCACTGTCTACTGGCTATTGACTCTGCAGGCAGTTGGCGACTTCTTCGCAATGTGCGCTTCAGCATGCGCTGACCCCACTCTGTCATTTTACGTGGCCTACCACTTCGTGGCTGACTTGATGTTGTTCCCAGTTGCTTCCACTTTGCTATAATACCACTAACAGTTGACTGTGAAATATTTGGTAGCAAGGAAATTTCATGGATGAACTTATTGCAAAGGTGGCAACCTATGTTCGAATTCACTGAGCTCCTGAGAGTGACCCATTCTTTCACAAATGTTTGTAGAAGCAGACTTCATGCCTAGGTGCTTGGTTTTATACACCTGTGGCCGTGGAGGTGATTGGAACACCTGAATCCAATGATTTGGAGGGGTGTGCCAATACTTTTGGCAATATAGTATATGTGATCTTCATCCTCCTGATCCCTGTACTTTAAACAATCCACTTTACACCAAGAGTAACACACACCTGACACCTGCATTTTGTGCATTACATGCTCCTGACCTCTGCACTTAGTGTATTGCATACTCCTGGCCCCATAAGTCTGTGCATTAGGTATTCTTGCCCCCTACACTTGTGCATTACACAATCCTGATCGTTGCTCTTAGTGCCTTACAGATTCCTGCAATATATCCAATAATTGTACATAACATACTTCTAACCAAAGTGTTCATAGTCTCAGCAGTTGCTGGCTGCCAAGCAGTTCCTGACTATCATTTTTAATTTTTATTTTATTAATAGAAGTTTATTTAAAAAAATATTGTGCTGTGGTTTATACATGTCTATCAGACAATTGCTTGTAAGAGAACAATGGAACAGCAATAAAAGTGGGCAGCACAGTGGCTAAATGGTTAGCACTTCCAACTGGCAGTACTAGAGTCGTTGGTTCGAATCCCAACCACGGCACCACCTGCCTGGAGTTTGCATGTTCTCCCTGTCTGTATGGGTTTCCTCCAGGTACTCCAGTTTCCTCCCACACTCCAAAGACATGTTGGTAGGTTAATTGGATCCTGTCTAAATTGGCCCTAATATGTGTATGTATGAATGTGAGTTAGGGACTTTTGATTGTACACTCCTCGAAGGTTAGGGACTGATGTGAATGTACTATATATGTAAAGCACTGCGTAAATTGACAGTGCTATATAAGTACCTGTACTAAATAAATAGTATAATAATAGTATATTCAATAAGTACAAGAAGGCTTGGGTCTTATTAAACTAGGCCCCTTTAAACCCCTCCTACTATTCATGTAAATTGGCCACACCCACTGTTTAGCATGGTACACGGTGTATACCATGTTATTCCTTTCATTAGGGTACCCAAAGGTGCCCCAGTTCTTTTAAAATCCTAGCAATGCCCCTGCTTCTGTGTATTCTTGGTGAGCTGATACTGACTTTGGATCTTGTTGACTTAGCTAAAAGACATAATGTTCTTTCAGACTGGGTCTTAGGAGGTATGCCTTATATAGTGATGTTTGAGACAGAGCAGTTATAGCCACACATAGCTTGCGGAGACTGGGGGCAGAGAAGCTGAATGAGACATTTTGCCCACCATATATCATATACCTAGAATGAACCAGGAAAGTATGTCAAGCTACTCTACTAACAGTTTGGTTCTAGGTGTAGGATCCTAGAGAAAGTGAGCCGTAATTACTCAATATAATGGGTGAGTGGGATAAGATAGGCTATGCATTGTATGATTAGTAGTTGGCAGGGGCGGACTGACCATTTGGAAATTCGGGCACTGCCCGTGGGCCCGGGGCCAGTAGGGGGCCCCATGAGATGCCCCTGGTACCTTTTTCATAGGCTTTTTTGAGTTTGGGCAAGGACACAGGGGCCCCATGATCCCCTATTGCCCGGGGGCCCCATGAGTTGTCAGTCCGCCCCTGGTAGTTGGCTGCATGATAGACAGGCAGGCAGACAGATAGATAGATAGATCCTGAAAAGAAAAAGTTAAATTGTCTGCAGCATCTGTGGTTCTTCTGAGGATCTTACCTACTGAAGTCCCATTACTTTCAATGCCAGAATTATGTATTATATGCCTAGAAAGTGCTGCAAGACCTTGCTTGTTAATGCAAAGTTGTTACATCCCTAATGTAAAATAGCATCTCAGTTTTTCAGAATTAGCAGCTAAGATAAAACCTCATACACAGTATCTCTTTAAAAGCAAGATACATATGTACTTGTTGGGTTCACATATGACATGTAAGAAAATAAACAAGTAAAATCAAAACTTGAAAAACTCTTAATACACAGGAAGAATGAAACCATTTAAGAAAGGAGGCAAGAATAAAGAAAAACAAATACACAATTACAATATACCTACAAGCCTTCTATCTGATATCTTTTCACCTTCAAATTTCTCCTAAAATGCTTTCAAATTGCTCATACTGCCTGAGGAAATTATTAGTTATGTGGGATGACAGGCCACATGATGTGCTGGTGGTTATGATACAAAAACTGCCTGTTGATAGAATGGAAGATGTTCCTGCTGAAGAATTGCTCTTCCCAACTTCATGGAATTGTTATTCATATCTAGGTACAACATATCACATGTAAACACTTAAGTAACTCATCCTTAACCTTTACCTATTTTTTTTCTACACTGGGTCTAGATGTAGTTAGCAAAAATGCACAAGAAGACTTTGGTAAACTACCCAAAATGTTGCTTTTCCTGGGTCTACTAATGGCAAGTAACTGGCCAGAGTAAGGCACTGGCAAATAAATGCTGTGCATGATATGACATTTTGAGTGAGGTTACAGGTCTTTGTGGTGCTTGTTTAAAGTGATACGTTGTACTTACCTGCTCTGTGCATTGGTTTTGCACAGAGAAGCCCCCATCCTCCTCTTCTCTGGTCCCCTGCCTTTGCTCCTGGCCCCTCCCTCCTGCCAAGTGCCCCCAGAGCAAGTACCTTTCTATGGAAGCACCCAAGCAGGCTTGCTCCCAAGCTGCCGCTTTGCGTGTCCATTCCTCTTCTCTCTCCTCATTGGCTCACTGGCTGTGCTTGACAGCAGCAGGAGCCATTGTCTCAGGCAATGAGGAGGGAGAGTCCCAGGAGAGCCGGGGCTCTCATGCACATGGCTGAAGCAAGATAGGGCTCAGGTAAGTATTATGCATAGTGAGAGGGCTGTTAAGCACAGACTTTTATTACCTTCATGCATAGAATGAGTCTTTACAACCACTTAAACCTCTGAAAGCCCTCTCTGTTAATTCACAGCATTTTCTTATAGACTTCATCAAATATAATATTCAGTTGTCTCTTGTCATTGAAAACCTATGGAAATCTCAATGGCCAGCAGCTTACATATATCCTACTGTGTCCATATTATGACACAAAATAAGATGCTTCTGTTAAAAAGTATAAACCACTGGAAAACAAACGCATTGGGAGAGATTTACTAAAACTGGAGCACTCAGAATCTGGTGCAGCTGTGCATGGTAACCAATAAGCTTCTAATTCAGCTTGTACAATTACACTTTACAAAATAAAACCAGGAAACTTGCTTCTATACAGAGCTGCACCAGCTTCTGTACAGTAAAACGCTTCCATTGCATATGTTACCATTGTGGAACACTGTTTTCCAGAGACACAGAGAAAATACTGGAAGTAAAAAAGGTCTAGGAAGGAACAGAACATCAACTTTCCCCATTGCATTAACATTTTCTCTTGCCTTAATAATAAATGACCTTCAAAAATACTTAGAGATTTTTCTCAATTATTTTTTTTAAATATCTGGTTCTTCTTTAAATTGTTACTTTGGAAAAACCTGTAATTTCACAAAAATGTTTAATATCTTAGTTTAGTAATTTGTATCTCATTTTAATTTTAAAACATATAGAGTGTTTACTGTAGCTAAACAAAGTGTAAAAAGTTGCATTTTCCTGATTTGGAAGTTTAACAGAAGTTTTTTCTTTTCATGGGGTTACCAGGGGTAAAATTTTGGTGCCTGTCTCGCAAGACCACTTCTGGTTACATTAATTTTGTACTCAGTTGGAACTCAAGAAATCTGATTGTATACAGATTCACATGCCACTTATAGTCTTGGCAGAATTTATGAGAGTATTTTCAGTATACTGGTCTCTCCAAGCTGAAAAGGGATCTGTCACAGTGCCAGAGGACTTTACATAAAATCTTTTATTGCTGTAAATTGAGTAAGTGGTGAGCCAGAATGTATCACTGCCTCGGGTTTTTTGACATTTAGTTTAGTGTCTTAGCAGAGTTATCAAGACGCATATACTAGAAAAGCTTTGCTTCCTCAAGAGCATGTTTTGTTTACTAAATGCATTGCCCACAGCGAAAGACATACACAAGAATGTCTTTGACTAGACAGGCGGTAGGTGATACATATTTTATATCTCAGTTGAAGCACACTAGACAGTATTTACTTGATTCTGATAAGAATAAAAACCTTACAAAGATAATACATGAGCACATATTATGTTACATCAGTTCAAGATATAGAAGAAAGTAAGAAATATATAAAAGCATAGGAGAAAAGCTATATCAAATTGTTTCAGAAACTAGCACAGCAAGAACAATAATGGCTTCAAGTATATGTAAAGGCAAAACTTTTTTAGTTTTGATCAGAGTGATGAAGGGTTAAGCCCTCTATCAGGGTTTTATTACTGTCTGTGCCCTTACTGGGCAAGCTTTTTGTTTTAATTGTCACCAGAGCAGGAGATAAGAATGAATCAACTAATAGGCACAAATGTTTGGGTGTCAACTGTCTAAGATAGGAATCTCCCTCACTTTGAAGAGATTTCCTTTCATTTCCCATTGTGTCTCTTGCACAGGAAGTGAAAGGAAATCTCTCCAGTGGGACAAGATAGAAAAAAAACCAGATAGGAGTTTTAACCCTTTCGAAAAACTAAAAGAAAAATGTTCGGCTCCATCTACTCTGTAAATATTTATATACTGGAAAGAGTACCGTATACACGTTTTAACATAACAAGATCAATGCTAGATGGAGACTGATAAGCTTACCTTCGCATGGCTAAACTTTTCTAAGACAAGTGCGTAATTATCTTTACATACTATGATCATCAATGCCAATTTAGACCAAAGTAATAATCTAACATATATAGAACGTAATTGACTGTACTAGTGTAACGGTTAGGGATGAGATTCGAGTTCAGGTCAATGTAGAGTTTGGGGAAATAGCAAATTAATGATTTTGCCTCTAAGCCAGCAACCAATTATTACCTTTTTGCTGAAAACATTGTATGTCATATGTCAGCAGCACTGATACGTAAGCTCTGAGATATCAGCTGATCAGATGGATTGCTTCCAAGAACTCCCAGTACGGTTGTCTCTTCCTCCCCACCATGTTTTGGCAAACCCAGGACTGGCAGGTGCCACCGAGTAGAGAGGAGGGAAACCAGCAAACATCTACCAAGAACTCAGAAGCAATGTGTAAAATGTCACTTCCCGGCTCCAGCTGTTACTTTCCCTGACTGCTGTGGCTGTGGAAAAAGCTAATGGAGCGTGACCTGGAGGGCGGATGAGACATGATGTAGAAACAGGCACTGGGCAGAGAGAGTGGTATTGTGACCACAGAAGTGATCAGCTGAGAGTGTGTGTAAAACTTGACCCTGCGGCCGTGTGAGTGTCTCATTTTGACAGGACGTCATGTGATGCCCAGTCACAACGGAGAGTGTCCCACCCAGCCCTCAATCTGCTATAGGCCAGGCAGGAAGGTGTTAAATGGACAGCAAATAGAAAGGGATAAGGCAGGTTCTTGTATTAGAAATAAGAGGGTATTATCTAAAAGATAATAGCCACAAATATTGATTAGTAGCTGGGCAGCACATAAAAAGCTTGGTTTGGTTCCTCACCTGGGTTGCCTCAGAGTGGCAGATTCCACTTTTTTGTATTATGTAATTTTTTCAATATTTTTTCTGTGTTTTTTGGTATTGATGAAGTGGTTGGGCTGCACATGGCATAAGCCAGACACATCTACAATTCTGTTTTGCCATTATAATCTCTCTCCTACTAGGCACCCAGCAGCCAGTGTTATTTTTTTGTCATTTATTACATTGTAGTCACGGCACTGGAAGCATCGATGCATATAGAAACTTATGGTCATAGGCTGCCCACACTTCCACAACACAGGGGGAAGGACAGGCAGCAGCAAAAAGAGTGGGAAAATTCTATGGCCAGGGGGAAGGGAAGATAGCAGCAAAAAATATTGAATCCTATGGCCTTATGTTGCCTGGCCTTTTACAAATAAGGACTGTCCCCACCCAAAAACAATTTGACAGCACGCCTAAAAAAAGACCTCTTCCTTCTTCCACTCCTCCATCCCTTCCTCCTTTACCTCTTCTTCCTCCAATTTGATTAAGGCACTATTGGAGGCTCTGGGGAGCTGGGATTTTTATTCCCCCTCCAGTTTTCCTACAGTACAAGTCTACAACTTCTCCTCCAGCTGACCTGCTTCTACCCTGCCTGTCCCAGATGTACCTTGGTACTGTATATCCATTAGGTTTCTCTTTGATCTTATGCCACTGTCATCTGGATAGTGTTGGATAAGTTTACTCTACATGTACAGGTGAAACTCAAAAAATTAGAATATCGTGCAAAAGTTAATTTATTTCAGTAATGCAAATTAAAAGGTGAAACTAATATACAAGACAGACTCATTACATGCAAAGCAAGATAGTTCAAGACATGATTTGTCATAATTGTGATGATTATGACTTACAGCTCATGAAAACTCCAAATCCACAATCTCAGAAAATTAGAATATTGTGAAAAGGTGCAATATTCTAGGCTCAAAGTGTCCCACTCTAATCAGCTTATTAAGCCATAACACCTGCAAAGGGTTCCTGAGCCTTTAAATGGTCTCTCAGTCTGGTTCAGTAGGAATCACAATCATGGAAAAGACTGCTGACCTGACAGTTGTGCAGAAAACCATCATTGACACCCTCCATAAGGAGGGAAAGCCTCAAAAGGTAATTGCAAAAGAAGTTGGATGTTGCTGTATCAAAGCACATTAATAGAAAGTTATGTGGAAGGTAAAAGAGTAGAAGAAAAAGATGCACAAGCAGCAGGGATGACCGCAGCCTGGAGAGGATTGTCAAGAAAAGGCCATTCAAAAGTGTTGGGGACTTTCACAAGGAGTGGACTGAGGCTGGAGTCAGTGCATCAAGAACCACCACACACAGACGGATCCTGGACATGGGCTTCAAATGTCTTATTCCTATTGTCAAGCCGCTCCTGAACAACAAACAATGTCAGAAGCGTCTTACCTGGGCTAAAGAAAAACAGACCTGGTCTGTTGCTCAGTGGTCCAAAGACCTCTTTTCTGATGAGAGCAACTTTTGCATCTCATTTGGAAACCAAGAACCCAGAGTATGGAGGAAGAATGGAGAGGCACACACTGCAAGATGCTTGAAGTCCAGTGTGAAGTTTCCACAGTCTGTGTTGATTTGGGGAGCCATGTCATCTGCTGGTGTTGGTCCACTGTGCTTCATTAAGTCCAGGGTCAATGCAGCTGTCTACCAGGAGATTTTGGAGCACTTCATGCTTCCTTCCACAGATGAGCTTTATGGGGATGCTGACTTCATTTTCCAGTAGGACTTGGCACCTGCCCACACTGCCAAAAGCACCAAAACCTGGTTCAATGACCGTGGGATTACTGTGCTTGATTGGCCAGCAAACTCGCCTGACCTGAACCCCATAGAGAATCTATGGGGCATTGCCAAGAGAAAGATGAGACATGAGACCGAACAATGCAGAAGAGCTGAAGGCCGCTATTGAAGCATCCTGGTCTTCCATAACACCTCAGCAGTGCCACAGGCTGATAGCTTCCATGCCACACTGCATTGAGGCAGTAATTGCTGCAAAAGGGGCCCAAACCAAGTACTGAGTACATATGCTTGCTTTTACTTTTCAGAGGTCCTATATTGTTCTATGTACAATCCTTGTTTTATTGATTGCATGTAATATTCTAATTTTCTGAGATTGTGGATTTGGGGTTTTCATGAGCCGTAAGCCATAATCATCAAAATTATGACAAATCACGGCTTGACCTATCTTGCTTTGCATGTAATGAGTCTATCTCATATATTAGTTTCACCTTTTAAGTTGCATTACGGAAATAAATGAACTTTTGCACGATATTCTAATTTTTCGAGTTTCACCTGTATGTCATTTGATTTCCCTTTCAGGCTTGCTTTCAGCCCCAACTTTTGCCTTAATTTTCATCAAGGAAATGTTTTTTCTCAATGGTATTCACTTGTGAGTAGTCTCTGGCAGAGGAGTACAGTTTATGGCTTATTTTTGAAAAGCCCATACTTATATCTCAGCTCATTACAATGATTAAGTTGACCTCTTTCCCTTGGCGTAATGGGTGCTCAACAGTCACTCCAATGCCCATACCAAGAAATCCCCTTTCCATGTTAGTTTTGGCCACCATTCTTCATTATTCTTTACTATTACTGTCTATTTTCTCATATCAGCTGATGCCAAAACCTAAAAAATGCTAAATTTCATCTGGGCAGAGGTCAACAGGAATCTACATTTGTCAATCTCCAGGTACTAAACAGCTGGGGATGATCAAAGTCATATGACTCCCAAATTACTACCCAGTGACAGGGTTTGGCCCTCTACCAGGAGTATTCACCTTCGAGTACTCTTAATGAAATTTTCCCATGTTTCATTAGGCCCTTTTCAATCTTTCATTAAGTGAATTCAGTCACCTTCAAACTCCACCTGCCCAGTCAACTAAAGATTCTCTACACTTTCTATGTCTCCCTTTGAGACCTCTGGTCATCAACCAGTTCTCTTGTTTATCTCCTCATTATTCTCCTAAAATCAATAACCTGGATTCTTGTATTCAGTATGAAGTCAACCAAATGTTGGATTCCAAATTATCAAGGAGTAGGCTCCTTTATTTAATCAATTGGAAGGGCTACAGTTCACTTAAAAAAAAATGTGATAAAACTAGAGATGAGCGAATTATTCAAAAATTCGGTTCGGCTGATTCGCCGAATTCGCCGAATAAATTCGCTTCGAGCCAAATATATTCGCTGCGAATTTAACTTATAAAAAGGGTGTTTCTAGGCTTCAGAGAGCCTTTATATTAGTGCAGAACACTGTACCTTTAATTTAAATGCCCTTGGAGTCTGCTGGGGAAGAGAAATAATACTGTCAGTCAGTATGACATGCAGATGAGTGCCGTCGATCTTAGAATCACCGCACACTTCACTCATTTGGGCAGTCACGGGGCCAAAACCAGAGTGTGGAGCCACAGTGTGGCGGTGGAGGCAGCAGCAATGGGAGGCCATACAGCACCCTATGACAAAATGGAACCCACCAGCAGTGTGAGGAGACCTGAAAGTGGCACATGGCAGAGTGTGGCGATGGAGACAGCAGCAATGGGAGGCCGTACAGGGACCCATGACACACTCTGGACCTGGCAGCAGCATGAGGAGGCAGTACAGGGGCCCATGACAGATTACGGGCCTGGCAGCAGCATGAGGAGTCGGTACAGGGGCCCATGGCAGAGTGGCGGAGCGTAAGCAGCTAAAATTGAAGGTCATACAGAGGCCTATGTTAAAAAGTCCCCCCAGCAGCAGCGTGGGGAGACAACTATCAAGAGTCCAATGGCAGAGTGGTGGAGCAGAAGCAGCTTCAATTGAAGGCCATACACAGGCCTAGGTTTAAAAGTCCCTCACAGTTAATTCCAATAACGAACTCTACTCCTCCGTGCAATCTACTTACGAGACCCTGGGCAGGTCTGGGTCCAATTTGTGGTAGAGACTGGTTTTGTTCAGCCATGCTTGAGCGAGTAATAACAGGTCTGTGCTGCCCTTTGGTGTCTGGCTTAATGCGCACAACACTGAACGTCCCAGCGTTTGTCAACGATTTGCCGTTAAGTGATGCAAACCCGCTGAACCACGTTCATGAGGAGCCGGTACAGGGGGCCATGAATCAGTATGGACCTGGCAGCAGCGTGAGCAGACGACAGAGGCACATGGCACAGGGTGGCGGTGTAGGCAGCATTATTCTGAAGCCATACACAGGCCTAGGTTAAAAAGCGGAAGCCGTCAGCAGCGTGAGCAGACGACAGAGACACATGGCGCAGGGTGGCGGTGGATGCAGCAGTATTCGGAAGCCAAACACAGGCCTCGGTTAAAAAGCGGAAGCCGTCAGCAGCGTGAGCAGATGACAGAGGCACATGGCGCAGGGTGGCGGTGGAGGCAGCAGCAATGGAAGGCCATACAGCACCCTATCACAAAATGGAACCCACCAACAGTGTAAGGAGACCTGAAAGTGGCACGTGGCAGAGTCTGGCGATGAAGTCAGCAGCAATGGGAGGCTGTACAGGGACCCATGACACACTCTGGACCTGGCAGCAGCAAGAGGAGGCGGTACAGGGGCCCATGGCAGAGTGGCGAAGCGTAAGCAGCTTAAATTGAAGGCCATACAGAGGCCTATGTTAAAAAGTCCCCCCAGCAGCAGTGTGGGGAGACGACTATCAAGAGTCCAATGGCAGAGTGGCGGAGCGTAAGCAGCTTCAATTGAAGGCCATACACAGGCCTAGGTTAAAAAGTCCCCCCAGCAGCAGCGTGGGGAGACGACTATCAAGAGTCCAATGGCAGAGTGGCGGAGCGGAAGCAGCTTCAATTGAAGGCCATACACAGGCCTAGGTTAAAAAGTCCCCCCAGCAACAGTGTGGGGAGACGACTATCAAGAGTCCAATGGCTGAGTGGCGATCTGGGAAGTCCGCGTTGTGATTGCAGATGCAATGCAGAAATTCTACGAAGTAATGCCGTGGGTGCGAAGAAGATCATATACCGTCGTACTTCCATCCATAAGACGGAACAACCTGCGAACCGGGAGCTTTATTGCCCTGACCCGCTGAGCAGCTTCTGGGATACCCAAGAGGCCCATGGCAGAGTGGCGGAGCGTAAGCAGCTTCAATTAAAGGCCATACAGAGGCCTATGTTAAAAAGTCCCCCCAGCAGCAGCGTGGGGAGACGACTATCAAGAGTCCAATGGCTGAGTGGCGATCTGGGAAGTCAGCGTTGTGATTGCAGATGCAATGCAGAGATTCTATGAGGTGATGCCGTGGGTGCGAAGAAGATCATATACCGTCGTACTTCCATCCATAAGACGGAACAACCTGCGAACCGGGAGCTTTATTGCCCTGACCCGCTGAGCAGCTTCTGGGATACCCAAGAGGCCCATGGCAGAGTGGCGGAGCGTAAGCAGCTTCAATTAAAGGCCATACAGAGGCCTATGTTAAAAAGTCCCCCCAGCAGCAGCGTGGGGAGACGACTATCAAGAGTCCAATGGCAGAGTGGCGGAGCGGAAGCAGCTTCAATTGAAGGCCATACACAGGCCTAGGTTAAAAAGTCCCCCCAGCAGCAGTGTGGGGAGACGACTATCAAGAGTCCAATGGCTGAGTGGCGATCCGGGAAGTCAGCGTTGTGATTGCAGATGCAATGCAGAGATTCTATGAGGTGATGCCGTGGGTGCGAAGAAGATCATATACCGTCGTACTTCCATCCATAAGACGGAACAACCTGCGAACCGGGAGCTTTATTGCCCTGACCCGCTGAGCAGCTTCTGGGATACCCAAGAGTTTGGCTTCTGTGGGGAATATGGTTGAAAACTGAAACTTAAAGGCATGTTGACGGAAGGGCACCAGTGTCAGTGCTCCGGAGGGAATATACAGTCAGGTCCATAAATATTGGGACATCGACACAATTCTAACATTTTTGGCTCTATACACCACCACAATGGATTTGAAATGAAACGAACAAGATGTAATTTAACTGCAGACTGTCAGCTTTAATTTGAGGGTATTTACACCCAAATCAGGTGAACGGTGTAGGAATTACAACAGTTTGCATATGTGCCTCCCACTTTTTAAGGGACCAAAAGTAATGGGACAATTGGCTTCTTAGCTGTTCCATGGCCAGGTGTGTGTTATTCCCTCATTATCCCAATTACAATGAGCAGATAAAAGGTCCAGAGTTAATTTCAAGTGTGCTATTTGCATTTGGAATCTGTTGCTGTCAACTCTCAAGATGAGATCCAAAGTGCTGTCACCATCAGTGAAGCAAGCCATCATTAGGCTGAAAAAACAAAACAAACCCATCAGAGAGATAGCAAAAACATTAGGCGTGGCCAAAACAACTGTTTGGAACATTCTTAAAAAGAAGGAACGCACCAGTGAGCTCAGCAACACCAAAAGACCCGGAAGACCACGCAAAACAACTGTGGTGGATGACCGAAGAATTCTTTCCCTGGTGAAGAAAACACCCTTCACAACAGTTGGCCAGATCAGGAACACTCTCCAGGAGGTAGGTGTATGTGTGTCAAAGTCAACAATCAAGAGAAGAGTTCACCAGAGTGAATACAGAGGGTTCACCACAAGATGTAAACCATTGGTGAGCCTCAAAAACAGGAAGGCCAGATTAGAGTTTGCCAAACGACATCTAAAAAAGCCTTCACAGTTCTGGAACAACATCCTATGGACAGATGAGACCAAGATCAACTTGTACCAGAGTGATGGGAAGAGAAGAGTATGGAGAAGGAAAGGAACTGCTCATGATCCTAAGCATACCACCTCATCAGTGAAGCATGGTGGTGGTAGTGTCATGGCATGGGCATGTATGGCTGCCAATGGAACTGGTTCTCTTGTATTTATTGATGATGTGACTGCTGACAAAAGCAGCAGGATGAATTCTGAAGTGTTCCGGGCAATATTATCTGCTCATATTCAGCCAAATGCTTCAGAACTCATTGGACACCACTTCACAGTGCAGATGGACAATGACCCAAAGCATACTGCAAAGGCAACCAAAGAGTTTTTTAAGGGAAAGAAGTGGAATGTTATGCAATGGCCAAGTCAATCACCTGACCTGAATCCGATTGAGCATGCATTTCACTTGCTGAAGACAAAAGTGAAGGGAAAATGCCCCAAGAACAAGCAGGAACTGAAGACAGTTGCAGTAGAGGCCTGGCAGAGCATCACCAGGGATGAAACCCAGCGTCTGGTGATGTCTATGCGTTCCAGACTTCAGGCTGTAATTGACTGCAAAGGATTTGCAACCAAGTATTAAAAAGTGAAAGTTTGATTTATGATTATTATTCTGTCCCATTACTTTTGGTCCCTTAAGAAGTGGGAGGCACATATGCAAAGTGTTGTAATTCCAACACTGTTCACCTGATTTGGATGTAAATACCCTCAAATTAAAGCTGACAGTCTGCAGTTAAAGCACATCTTGTTCGTTTCATTTCAAATCCATTGTGGTGGTGTATAGAGCCAAAAATGTTAGAATTGTGTCGATGTCCCAATATTTATGGACCTGACTGTAGCTTCAAAGCTGACACTTAAAGGTATATCGACGGTCAGAGACCACAGGAAGTGGAGCTTGCGTCTTAAATCGACTGAATGTGGCAGACGTGAAACGTCTACGGGCCGTATATGAAACGGGTTGTTCCTCTTTCTGGAATAAGTGTTGGAAATGGCCACTCTTTTTGGTGTGGCGTTTTGTCTATTTAATTCCGATAACGGACTCTACTCCTCCGTGCAATCTAGTTACGAGACCCTGGGCAGGTCTGGGTCCAATTTGTGGTAGAGACTGGTTTTGTTCAGCCATGCTTGAGCGAGTAATAACAGGTCTGTGCTGCCCTTTGGTGTCTGGCTTAATGCGCACAACACTGAACGTCCCAGCATTTGTCAACGATTTGCCGTTAAGTGATGCAAACCCGCTGAACCACGTTCATGAGGAGCCGGTACAGGGGGCCATGAATCAGTATGGACCTGGCAGCAGTGTGAGGAGACAAGAAAGTGGCACATGGCGCAGGGTGGCGGTGGAGGCAGCAGTATTCGGAAGACATACACAGGACTAGTTTAAAAAGCGGAAGCCGTCAGCAGCGTGAGCAGACGACAGAGGCACATGGCGCAGGGTGGCGGTGGAGGCAGCAGTATTCGGAAGCCATACACAGGCCTAGGTTAAAAAGCGGAAGCCGTCAGCAGCGTGAGCAGACGACAGAGGCACATGGCGCAGGGTGGCGGTGGAGGCAGCAGTATTCGGAAGCCATACACAGGCCTAGGTTTAAAACTGGAACCCAGCAGCGTGAGCAGACGACAAAGACGCACATGGCAGAGGATGGATCTGGCAGCAGTATGAGAAGGCGGTACAGGGGCCCGTGGCACAGTGTGGTGATGGGGGCTACAGCAACTGGATGCCAGAAAGTGGCCGATAGGGCTATATACTGCATGGAATTATAAAGTTGTAAAGACAGCGGCCTATAAGGCTATACACACTATAACAATCATGACTTGATTGACCATTGGCCTATAAGGCTATACACAGCATGAATATCATGACTTATTCTGAGAGTGGTTTGGAAGGCTATATACAAAAAGTAATTCATGAGCTGTCCGGACAGCGGACAATAAGTACATATATACAAATCAATTCATCAGCTGTCCAGCCAGCGGCCTCAAAGGCGACACATATAGAAAGCAATTCATGAGCTGTTCAGACAGCGGCCTCTAAGGCGACAGATATACAAAGCAATTCCCGAGGTGTTCAGGGAGCGGCCTGAACGGCTAGGTTATTACTAAATATATTTTTGTGGCCAAACATCGGCCTATAAATAGATGTCTACACAGTGACAAAAAATTATGTCGCCAGACAGCGGCCCCTAAGGCGACAGATATACAAAGCAATTCCCGAGGTGTTCAGTGAGCGGCTTGAACGGCTAGGTTATTACTAAATATATCTTTCTGGCCAAACATCGGCCTATAAATAGATGTCTACACAGTGACAAAAAAGTAGGTCGCCTTACAGCGGCGTATCCTACAAATTGACATTATAAGAAATGGTTTAGACCAAAAAAAAAAAAAAAAAAAACTTTGATGCGATGCTATACCTTAGAAGATTGTGGAAAGTCGACAAGTCAAGCGTAACTGTGTACCTTACAGAAAATCTTAACAAGACAACCAAACATGTGGCCAAACCGTGACCGATACAACAAGTTAACAATGTAAGAAACAGGAGGGGGCCAAACCGTGGCCAATAAATAAACAGTCCACCTCATTGATGAGATGGACAACACGTGGCAAATAAATATTTAAAAAAATTGCTATTCCATCGGTCTGGAACTGGTCGACTATAAATAATTAAAAAGTTTAAATTTATGTGACAGTCGTCCAGCGACGTATAAATAATTTAAAAACACCAATTCATGAGGGGCCCGACCAGCAGAGTATAAGTCATTAAAAAGGTTCAATTCATGTGACGGTCGTCCAGCGAAGTATAAATAATTTAAAAACCCCAATTCATAAGGGGCCCGACCTGCAGAGTATAAGTCATTAAAAATGTGCAAAACATAAGTCGGCCGACCAGCAGCCTCTCAATAAAATATATATACAAATGTACGGATCAGGTGGAGGTCTTCCATTTGTCCCTAATAACATGTTTGGGGCATGATTCATGGCGGATTTAGTCAGTTGTGTCAGGAACTGGTGGTTTGAAATCCAGACAAATCCACGCCTGATTCATTTTCACAAACGTGAGTCTCTCCACACTTTGGGTGGACAGTCGTGTCCTCCGCGGAGTTACAATACCTCCTGCCGCACTAAACACGCGCTCCGATGCCACGCTACTGGCCAGGCATGACAGCCTTTCAAGGGCAAATTCAGCTAGTTGGGGCCAAAGGTCAAGTTTCGTTGCCCAGTAGTCAAGGGGATTGTCTACCTCGGTTGGCAGGGTGCTGTCCAAGTAGGCCCAAGCCTGTTGTTTGAGGTCCTGCTCCAGGTCCACCTGATGCTGCTGCTGCTGCGGCTGGTTAGTAGTTTCCTCACTGCGCTGGTGAAGAAAGCTACTCATCATCGACTGCAGACTGAGGCAGCCGCTGCTGGTGGAGCTGCCACTGCTCCTACCACCCCACCCCTCCCCTGCTGCCATGGCAGCGGAACGCGAGCGCACAGGGCCCACAGTGTCTGAGGATGGACGTTGGCGCAGAAAGGCAGAGACCAACTGACTACATAGGTGGTTTTTATAGTACTTTATTTTGGCCTCGCTCTCAGCAGGTGTGAAAAAGGCCACCATTTTTGAACGGTAGCGAGGGTCCAACAAGGTGGACAGCCAAAAGTCATCCCTCTGTCTGATGGTTATTATTCGGCTGTCGCTACGCAAGCAACCGAGCATGCTATGGGCCATTTGTGCCAAGGAATGCGAGGGACTCCCTGCCTCCATCTCCACAGCATACTGCCACGGTGCGTCTGGGTCCTCTGTCTCCTCCTCCTCCTCTACCTGATGCTCCTGCTCCTCCACTCCTGTCCGCTGAGCGGAAAAACCACCCATTTCACTCAATAATTCCTGAGCACCAATGTCCTCCTCTACCTCCTCCTCTTCTTCCTGTCCTGCCCCCACAGGGGTCATGTGGCGTTGAGATCTGTGCGCCACGTCTACCGCACCCTGACCAGCCATTGTTAACAGCATTTGTTCCAGGACGTGCAACAGAGGAATGACGTCGTTCATCCCATAGTCCTGCTGACTCACGAATAGCGTGGCCTCCTCAAAGGGCCTGAGCAAGCGGCAGGTGTCACGCATGAGCTGCCAATGGCTGACATCTAAGTTACACAGGGGAGTACCTTTATTCGCTTGTAACATCAGGAAATCGGTGATGGCCTTTCGCTGTTCGTAAAGGCGGTCTAACATATGTAGGGTTGAATTCCACCTTGTTGCAACGTCGCAGATCAGGCGATGCTGTGGAATTCCGTTCTGTCGCTGCAGCTCAAGGAGGGTGTGCTTTGCGGTGTAGGAATGGCTGAAATGCATGCAAAGTTTACGTGACATTTTAAGGATGTCTTGCAGTGGGATGGTGGATTTTAGGAACCGCTTGACAACCAGATTGAACACGTGAGCCATGCATGGCGCATGGCACAACCTTCCTTGACGCAGAGCAGACACCATGTTCTTTCCGTTGTCGGTCAACATGGTTCCGATTTTCAGTTTGCGCGGAGACAGCCATCAGTCGATTTCTCTGTTCATTACACTCAGAAGTTCCTCCCCTGTGTGACTACGTTCGCCAAGGCATACCAGGTGCAGCACAGCGTGACACCGTTGCGCCCTGCACATGTGATATGCCGGTCGGGTAATGGGACTTGGCACGGGGGTGGCGGCTGAGGACACGGCGGAAGAAGAGGTGGTAGAGGCGGACATCTTTGCTGGACCAAGGACGTGCAAACTAGGAGGCAAAAGCGGCGTGACCTGTCCAAGTTGCTGGTGCGGCTGTGCCGGCACCACGTTCACCCAGTGGGCCGTAAATGACATGTACTGTCCCTGACCGTAGTAACAGCTCCACACGTCGGCGCTGCCGTGCACTTTGGCAGAGACCGACATGCTCAAAGACTGGCCCACCATCTCTTCTACATGTGAATGCAGGGCTGGCACTGCCTTTTTGGCGAAGAAATGCCGGCTTGGCACTCTCCACCGCGGCTCGGCACAAGCCATCATTTCTCGGAAAGGTGCTGAGTCCACCACTTGGAAAGGGAGGGACTGCAGCACCAGCAACTTGGACAGGAGGACGTTCAGCTTCTGCACCGTCGGGTGCGTGCTCGCAAACTGTTGTCTCTTGGAAACGGATTCCAAGAAAGACTGCTGACGGAATCCGTGAAGAGGAGTAGCAGGAGAAGGAGCATCTGAACGAGCGGAAGATGCCAACGAGCGACAACTCCCCTCAGCAGAGGTGTTGGAGCCTTGACTGGCTGATAGAGGGCGATTGACGTCAGGTGACGGAGCAAGTAACGGAGCGGGTGATGGAGCGGGGGCTGGGGCAGGCAGAACCGCCGTATCTTTATCACGGTTTTCCCAGGCCACCGAATGGCGACGCTGCATATGCTGACGCAACGCTGTAGTCCCAACATTGGCCCCCTGGCCACGCTTGACTTTCTGGCCACATAGTCGACATACGGCTACGTTTACTTCCTCGGGCGGCTTGACGAAAAATTGCCACACCGCCGAGTAGGAAACTTTGCCCCCGCTACTCCTCACTGGCTGACTGCTACTTCCTCCGTGCACACCGGCACCACTACTGGCCGTGGTGGTAGGCTGCAGTGGAGCTGGTGCTCTACTCCGTGGCCGTTTGGCTCCACTGACACTGCTGCGACCCTGCTGCCTCCTGGGCAACCCACCGACTGTTTTGCTCGCTGGCAAGCTGGCACCCTCTTCTCCTGATGATGCGGAAGCAATAGCCTGATGACGATGAGGCTGCCAAGTGCGATCAGCCTCATCATCATCAATTAGGGTCTCCGCGTCACTACTAGCCCCCTCGGCTGCGTGTGGGTCAGGAGACAGACCTGTCTCTAGACCGGCTACCGAGCCACTCTCCTCACCAGTACTTCTTCGCCTGGCTGCTGAAGAGGCGGATGTCTCCCCCCGTTCCTGACCGCCCTCTGTTAGCTCTTCCTCACTGTACAGTGGGGCTGAGCCCACAGCATGCGATACTTCGCTTGGTGAGGGAACACCAAAGGACAGGGGCAGGTCGAGGACACGTGATTTCAGTGGGCTTGCTCCCGGGCCATGCCAACTAACGGTTGTGTCTGACGTACCCACCGACCGTTGGCTGTAGGTGTCAGAGGTGACCTGGGAAGAGGAAGACGACCGAGTCAACCAATCGATGACGGCAGGGTTGTCGGTGGAGACACGACCGCTGGATGACACCGGGAGCACTGGCCTCTGGCTGCGACTAGTGCTGCCTCGACCCCTTCCTCTGCTGCCACGTCTGCTCGCTCCTGAAACATTGCCTCCTCTGCCACTCCTCTGCGTGTTGTCTGACATACTCTTTAATTCAATAAGCACCCCAAAAATAAAACCGGATTTAACTCTTTGAACGTACAATAGTGGTTGTGAAGCAGAAAGTCAGTTTATTTAGCACAATCGGTCAATTGCAGCTTGCCGTTGGCTGTAAACTGTACGTTTATGTCACTGGAATGCACTAATCACCCAAAAAATATTACCGCCACCCGGCGTGTATATGGATTTAACTCTTTGAACGTACAATAGTGGTTGTGAAGCAGAAAGTCAGTTTATTTAGCACAATCGGTCAATTGCAGCTTGCCGTTGGCTGGAAACTGTACGTTTATGTCACTGGAATGCACTAATCACCCAAAAAATATTACCGCCAGCCGGCGTGTAAATGGATCTAACTTTTTGAACGTACAATAGTGGTTGTGAAGCAGAAAGTCAGTTTATTTAGCACAATCGGTCAATTGCAGCTTGCCGTTGGCTGTAAACTGTACGTTTATGTCACTGGAATGCACTAATCACCCAAAAAATATTACCGCCAGCCGGCGTGTATATGGATTTAACTCTTTGAACGTACAATAGTGGTTGTGAAGCAGAAAGTCAGTTTATTGTACACAATCGGTCAA